>NC_042514.1:8915000-9222500 GCF_900963305.1 Echeneis naucrates
CACCTGTGCTAGTCCGTCATATCAAGTATATGTAGGTATTTTAATGTTAAAGGACATATGTCTTTGAGCAGTTGGGTCTCAATGCTACTATTTATGACTGTACAAACATTTCTGCTCTGTGCTTGCACAGGTCTTCAATGCATCTCTCAGAGGAAAGTGGCTGTCCTGCTGCTGGCTGGAGGCCAAGGTACCAGACTAGGAGTTTCTTACCCCAAGGGCATGTATGACGTGGGGCTGCCATCCCACAAAACCCTTTTTCAGATCCAGGCTGAACGCATACTGAAGCTGCAGGAACTAGCTGAGCAGAAGCACAAGATCGAATGCTATATCCCCTGGTAAGAGAATGTCTTTGAGGTTTTTTTTTTTTTTTAAGATGACGACGAAGGTATTTTAGTTATAGTTATATGCTCCCAAATACTGTCTCTTGGTTTGTAGTGAGAACGAAAAACATTTTGTCCCAGTTGTGTGTGCATGTTGACTACTGGGTCACATCACTGTGAACATCAAAAGAAGCTCACTAGAGAAAGCTGTTACTGGAAAAGGATTAGTTCCCTGTGGAACCATAGAGATACCAGGAAAGCAGTCGAGTGCAGAAAAGGTCTTTATGACACTTCTAGTTAGGGCTTAACAGCCTGAAAGTTTATGTAAATTGCAGAATGGAAAAACAGTTGCATAGCTGATATTGCAATTAGTTTTTTGTCTGTCATATACTTACTCTTTAAGTATTGTTTGGGCTGGTGTCAGCTTAGTACATTTATTTGAATAATGTCTGTAGAAGATTTCCTCAATGAAAAGGCTGTAAATGATTTAAATGAAATGAAAAACTATTAGTGCACAAATAAGTTTCTTTTCTGTTGTCCTCAGGTACATTATGACCAGCGGGAGGACGATGGAGTCCACTAAGGCCTTCTTCTCAAAACATAACTACTTCGGCTTGGACAAGAACAATGTCATCTTCTTTCAGCAGGGCATGCTTCCAGCCATGGACTACAATGGGAAGATCATCCTGGAAAGCAAAGGAAAACTCTCAATGGCCCCTGGTAAGCCCCCTCTGGATTTGTGATTTTATTATTTATGATTTATTTTTGTGCCATGTAGATGTATTTAAAACAATTCTGTCTGTGCTTATTTTTAGATGGCAATGGGGGTCTTTACAGAGCTCTAGGGAACCAGGGCATCTTGGATGACATGGAGCGAAGGGGAATCGAGTTTATCCATGTGTATTGTGTTGACAACATCCTGGTCAAAAGTTGCAGGACCCCGCCTTTGTTGGTTTCTGTGGAGAAAGGGGCAGACTGTGGAGCTAAGGTTGGTCACAGCCCCTTCTATTTCTGTCTGCAGCTATCTTTGGTCACCTGATCTCTGCTGAAAATTCAAAGAATGTCTTGAAGTGAAGACAAGTGATAATTAGGAAGAAATGGAATGGTCAGTTCAGCTTTTGAAGACTCTAATGTTTTTTTTTTTTGTTTGTTTGTTTTTTTTTTTTTTCAGTGTGAAGCCAAAATTATCTCAATTACGCTACAGAGTGTTTTTGTTATTGGTTTTAGCGTTTTAGCAGCTTACATCAGCTGCTCCATTCAAAGAAAGGCAACATAAACGCAGCTCCGTGTGTGCAGTTTTTTTGCTCACTTGTGACAATGATCATTTCACACTGTGCCTTGATTAGAGGATGAATTTCAGTTGCTGGCCGCAACAGTTTACCTGTGAATTGTGTACAAAACTGCAAATCCTACACTTCACCACTGGGTGGAGATCAGGCTGCTTTGTTTACCCCTTTGAGCGAATGAAGTCATATTACCTTTCTAGGAAATTTTAGGGCTGAGACCATAATCATCTTCCACTTCACTCCTTGGTCTTGGATAACATGAGTGTTTTTAGACACTTTGGTGACACTTTTTCCAGAGTGTACTCTCATTTTGGAAGAAAAGGCTTTTCGTGGTACTACAGTTGAACTGGAAACCTTCCCATGAGCAATTAACAGTCCCTCGGATTATTAATTATTTTAGTTTGTTTTGTTTATTTTTAAAAACCATCTATTGACCCATATATTGGCCACTAATAATGTGGCAGTACAGCCAACCTAGTAAACAAGGATAGTAGGGATGCTCACAGATCTAGTTTGAGAAAAGTTTAAAGTAGGAAGTCCATTCAGAGAACCTTTTGTTTTAGTTTTTAGGTTGAAACAAGGATAAATAATGAAAGATCCACTGAGGCATTTTTGTTTCCGTTACACAATTTATACATAGAGAACCATGATATAGAAGTACTGTATGTCAAACTGCTGCTCTTTTAGGCTATTTTTAACATGAACCAAAATCTTCACACTTGAATGACATAGTGAATTTCTTTTTAAATCTCTTTTGAAGATACTTCAGTTTCTACAAACTGCACTAGCAACCTCTCCTGCCTAATTTGGGGAGCTTGTGCAGAGTAGCTGGGATCTGGTCTTTTGTATCCTCCTGCTGAAACTGTTAAATAGTAAAACAGAGGAGGTGATTCCACCAACATCCTTCTCAGATTAATTAACAATAAAGGCTTCACTGTGAGGAGAATTGGGATGGGAAAGCAGGCAAGAAGTAGAATTGATGCTCCCGTGGGTGAAGTTTGTTTTTTGATTTGTGGCTTGTTGCTCTTGACATCAGTTGAGTCTCCTTTTGTAATAGATGGGAGTTGTTTTTGCCAAATAACAATAGACAGTGAACACAAAGTTAGGAAACATGTCTTTTTTGACTCATCATCAAATGTACAATTGCAAAAAGGGCTTAAAAATCCCAAATCTGTTTAAGTGATTCAAGATGCCTTGCTGGAGCAATAGGATGTGACATTTATGACTCACCTCTGTTGTCAGGTTCTCCTTCATAGATTTTGAAATACTATTACATACCATGGCAACTCCTAAAAATAACAAATCAGCAGTCCTGGGTTTTTGTTATTCATTTCATCATAGTTTGGCTTCCAGATCTTAAAAAAATCTTATTAGTGTGTTTGCGTTTTATATGCAGCCAGATCTCTTTTGTAACTCAGACTGGCTGCGTCCAGACCTGAAATTTCTTAGCCGTACCAAACTGAAATATTTATTATTTATTTAAATCACAGTGAGTATATTAACCCTGCTTTCCAGCCAACACAGACTAGATTAAAATATTTAACTGAGGACTATCCAGATTCTGCTGCTTCTTGATGTTATGAGTTGTGTGGTGGAAAAGAGATGGAGTGATCAGATCTGAGTCCCACAGTCCCACCCTCCATCTTCCGATTATAAATTATGGTGCTCCACTGCAGTTTGTGTGCTTCACCACCACCTCAGACCCCTAACCCCACCCCACCCACCAAACCCCTCATCAGGACTCCACTCTGTCATTAGGAACCAACAGATGGGGAAAGGTGGTTTTCCCCCCTCCTCCCTCAATTACTGCAGGCTGCAACTTGCTGGCTATGGAAAGTAGAAATTGTTTAAAGATCAGTGTCACAATGCAATCAATGTGATGGTATAATGAATACGAACAATCCGTTTTCCACCTATTTCCTCTTTATTTAGCACCTTACTCAAGTTTTTATGACATCCATCTTCCGGTGGTGGAGAAAACCAATCCAACAGAAGCAGTAGTGTGGTCTGCAAGGGTGGACGGGTATTACCAGGTGGTGGCGTACAGCGAGATCACTGTCTGGCCAACCTGCTGAGAAACGCAGCGCAAATGGTCGACTGATGTTCAATGCAGGAAATGTGGCCAATCACATCTTTAGCTTTCCCTTCCTCAGAGACATAGTACAGTAAGGGAAATACTCATTGTTTTTTTTTTTTGTGGTTCTAGTTGCCATTTACAAGAAATATGTAGCCAATCTTTCTTTTTTTTTTTTTTTTTAAATCTATCAGGAAGTACGAGCCAAAGCTGCAGCACCATGTGGCCCAGAAGAAGATCCCATATGTGGATACACAGGGTCAGCTAATCAAACCAGACAAACCAAATGGGATTAAAATGGAAAAATTTGTCTTTGACATCTTCCAGTTCGCCAAGTGAGTTATGGTGCATTTTTTCCACAGAGGGCACAGAGTGTGGGTTTATGTGCGTGTGACACCATCAGTTGAAGGCATTGTACCACATCACTAAAAGCCACTGGTATAATGAGGGTATATTGAGGGTATAATGAAGATCTTATACTCCTTTTGAGAAGTGGCTGAGTTGCGTAATTTCTTCTGGCCTTTGAGCTTTGGCTTTGACTGTTCCTTGATTTGTCCTTCCCTGCATGGACCAACCCCATTTTTCCAGTCCCGATCCCTATCCATCTGCCTAAATCTTGCCATTGCTCCAAGGTCTGGTCCAGCACACCAGGCTTGCCAAGCTCTCCGTAGGAGGACTTAGGTTTATGAGCTATTCACTCATTCCACCTCCTCCAGTGTTGCATTACATCATCTTTGAGTCACGCCGCTACTAATAGAACTTTACATCTAATGAAAGGATTCCTGTAATGATTGACTGATGGAAAAACACTGCAGACATGCTCAGCTTCCTTTGAGTTTTATTCACCATATTTCAAAGTAGAAAAGACAAGAAATAGTTTTATTATTTAATTAATAGTAGTTAATATTAGTAGTATTAACTATTAATAGTTTAATTAATAGTTACCGAAGAGATGGATTACAGTTGTGTCCAGTCTGGCAGCTATAGAAGAATGCAGATGGGCTCACTTGCTTTTTCTTTCTGAGTACTGTTTGGTCTAGGTGGTCCTCGTCTGTTGTGTCGCCCCAAGTGCCATATATTATGTGTGACTTAGTCATAAGACTTTGGCTGCAAAGTGGGATCAGCTTTAACTATATAATGTATCATTAGTGACTCTTTATAACTTATCAAAATATTTTTCCCCATACATAATCATTACCAAAATGTTCAGACACTCAGAGAAAAGCAGCAAATCATGTATTTAACAAACTGTATGTGGAGATATTATCAGTATCTGTTTGTCATTCCAGTCGACTGTACATTTTGGTGATGTTCATGCGCTGATGTGATGCCATATGTTTCCAACAGGAAGTTTGTCGTGTACGAAGTGCTGAGGGAGGATGAATTCTCCCCACTAAAGAATGCAGACAGTCAGGGTGGAAAGGACACGCCCACTACAGCCAGACACGCCCTCATGTCCCTCCACCACCGCTGGGTGCTCAATGCTGGCGGCCACTTCATCGATGAGAATGGCAGACGTGTCCCTGCCATACCCAGGTGACCAGAGCTGGCCAGCTGCACAGCACCATGCATGTCGTGTCACAAACACAAACACTCTCCATGTTTAAACTGAAAGCAGAAATGGGTTCCTCGTCATCAGTCACCACACTTTGCCTAGAAACTGTAACCATTGTCATTTTTGTTGGTATTAGACATCATATTCATTTAGTATCACACTCTCACATCCCGTTCTCTCATGCTTGGTCTTGCTCCTGTGTGTCCCGGACAATGTTTCCAGAGACGAACCAGCAGGCAGTGTCACAGATGATGGCAACAGAAAGTAATTATCTCCCTGCAGTACTGAATGCATGGTGATGGGGTTTCAGCTATCTTTCCATCCCCCTCTCTCTCTCTCCTGCTCTCTCTCTCTATCTATCTATCTCTTGCTCTTTCTCTCTTATGTGTTAACACTACTTCTGATCCTTGACATCCCCTTTCCTTCATCTCCACTGTGGACACAGAGCGACTGCCGTTTTTCTGTCCACTTTACAGTTAGTTGTGATGAAGGAAATCACAGTGAGGATCAGTTTAGGTGATCACAGTGCTCTTAGTGCCCCGGCAAGATGATGTAAACTCATTAGGACCTGCTGGTGGCACATTTCCCCCTCGGATGGTTGCTACTAATATATATGTATTGCATGCTGGATAATTGGCTCCAGTCTTTATAACAAACAGCAACAACTCTGCAAGAGAAGATCCTTCGGATTCACCTGTGAAATAGTTATGACAAGGGCAGCCAATCATTGCCTGCTAGTTTGCCTTTAAATTTAAAATCCACCTGCTTGTTTTTAAAACAAATGTGCATGTGCTTTAGCAACATTCATGGCACCTTCAAAAGGTGTGTTTCCTTTCCAGTCAATCAGCTTTTCATTTATTCCCATGGTGCAGCTGTGTGGGCAGCTTCTCAGCAGAACAGCTGAAACACCTGATGTGTGAGTGGTAGTGGATCTCTATAATTATCATCTGGAAATAAACAATGTGAGTGACAGTAATGTGATGCAAAGTTCCCAAAGTTCATTAAAAGAACTGAACAGACAACTGTCATTCACCTGTTTCCTTCTGGAGGAAGTCTGTTACGGGTTAGGCGACTAATCACTGGTTGCGTTTGGGAATGATGAAGCTCTGATTCTTTGCCTTTGAGCTCTAATCACAAGCTGCAGTAGAAGAACAGCTGTGTCAAGAACTCACAGCTGCTTCTGTCAGATAGAGGCCCTCCACTTTTTTTCAGGGGACAATCATTCATTTAGTTTCTTTTTATCTTACGGTCATCCCTCAATTTTGTTGTATCTAATGCAGCCTGAAGGATGGAACAGACCTGCCAATCAAATGTGAGATTTCCCCTCTCGTGTCCTATGGGGGAGAGGTAAGTAGGCAAAGCCTGACATATCGAATCGAAATACCAGATGTTATCCTGAAATAATCCAACAACAACAGTCTGGTAATGTATCTGTAACTCTTCAAGGGTCTTGAAGAATTGGTGAAGGACCGAGAGTTTCATCCAACCTTAATGATTGATGAGCACGGAGTCCATGAGCTGGTGAAGAATGGAGTTTTAGACAATGGAGGGGAGAGAGAGAGGGACAATCCAAAGACCTACCTCCCTTTGTCTCTTAACATTTTGGGGGAGAAACTGTGATATCGCCGCTGTGCAATAACAATTGTTGCAATACATGGTTCATGGAAGGGACTCTCTTGTCCAAACTGAGTGTAGAAGCAAATGTACGGTTTACTTTCCAGTGCCAAGTTCTATTTGCTTTGTATTTCAACGTCATTCGTAATTAATTTCTGTTTTAGAGGGCACTTGAACACAGCATGAGATGAAGGTCGAAATCCCTAACCTACTGAGAAGATGAAACTGTCTTAAGGTGCATCTATTTATTTTCCTTATGAGACTTATTTTATATATACTGATGGATGCTTGATAACTTTCTCGGTTTGCCTGGTGATTTGATTTATTTTATTTTATTTTTTTTATACATTAATATGAATGGATCAGTATGCAATGAAGGTACACGGTATGGCATGGGGGGGTATTTATAGCTTTTATCTGCTTGGAATCATTGAAGGCTAGACTTTTTTTTTTCCAGCTTCAAGATAAGCTGTGATTTATGTTCTTCTTTCCATCACCTTTTATTAAAGAAAAGAATTTTCCCTCTTTAAAAACTTGTGAATGTGTTGTCTATTTGTGTGTGTGTGTGTGTGTGTGTGTGTGTGTGTGTGTGTGTGTGTGTGTGTGTGTGTGCATGCGTGTGCGCGTGTTTTCTCACGCCTACAAAATGTGAATGTTTCACTTGCCTGAGTGTGTTTTTTGCATTATAGCTCCTGGTGTCTTGAATCGCCGTTTCCAGCACGTGGTTTATGTTTGAGATGGGCCAGTGCATGCAACACTTGTAGCTATTCAGGAAATATCCTTTGTGGCTCCTTTGTGGCTTGTTTTCATCAAACACAAAGTGTGATGGTCTCCTAGTTAATAAATAAATATTTAAATATGTATATATATTATACTTCAGTGTCATGGTGCTTTGAGCTAAATGGCATCACAAGGGTCGCTGCATGCTCACAGTCATAATATTAACATGTAAATCTGCAATCTGCAGAACAACTATACAGCAACAAAACATTGCTTTCTGAATAAAAGCTTCACATCTTGAAATAGCCGTCTCATTTCTTTAGTCTTGGAGAAACGGTTCAGTCCACATCAACACTACAACACACACTGTATGACGTGACTAGAGGACAACCTCTCTCTGACACCTGACTCACACTCTTTATGGATCTGGTTAGGCCATTAAGGCAGTGACAAATTTTCAACCCCCTAAGTTAAATACCAAAGGCAATTTTTGTATACTTAAGAAGTACAGTATGATTTTATGTCTAAGGCATGTATTGGCATCATTTTAAACGTGAAACCTTGTGAGACATGAGTGTTGAAAATCATCCTAAAAGTCAGTTTTAAACTGACAAAGAAATGACTTCAGCGTATAGCAGCACAAACATTACAGTGAATTATAGCAGCCCCAGCCTCTAGCTGTCAAAAGAAAGACTCCTTTCAGGAGGAAGAACGCTTTCTGATTGAGCGTTGGATTCGACCTTAATTGAAACCTTATGTGTGGCATGTGGAATTCTGGGACTTTGGCGTCCTTCCAAGAATCCACAGAATGTGAAGTTTTTTTTCCCTTCCCTCTCTCTCTCTCTCTCTCTCTCTCTCTCTCTCTCTCTCCCCCTCTCTCCCCCCCTCTCTGTCTCTCTCTCTCCCTCTCTCTCTCTCTCTCTCCCCCCCTCTCTGTTTCTCTCTCTCTCTCTCTCTCTCTCTCTCCCTCTCTCTCTCTCTCTCCCCCCTCTCTCTCTTTCTTCCCTATGTGCAGGGGTGTCGCACATCAGCCCAGCGAGTCCTGATGAAGGCAACTGTCGGAGAGAGTAAGTGAGAAGGTCCTGGGTTATAACGTTCAGCCGTCTGGCTCTCACTGGAATAATCAAAAACCATCTCTGAACAAATGATCTGAAAGGAAAAACAACATCGTAGAAGTAAGTACGTCGCTGCTCGACATTTTTAACTAATAGCACTTTATCCATTTTTCTGTTTCTCGTTGAAGGTCTTCAAGCTGCTTTCAGTTTTCATGAAACTTAGGAGTGTCTTAAGTTTTCCTTGTAGAATGAAATGTCTTGAGGGCATGTTTGAACTCATTGTCCTGCTGTTGGCTGCTGTTTGCATGGCAGACTAGAGGAGTGATGCCAGATTCAAACTTCTCTCTGCTCTCCTTCTGCAGATCCGGCTGTTTCTAACAGAGTCTATTACGCGTTGTTTTACTTTGCTGTGGTTGGCTTAAACCGGAATTATGCCTCATTCCTTCATTTAAACAACTTTTCATTTCAAATAAACCTGGATGAGAAAAAGACAATGGATGTTTTTCTATCTAGACGCCATCAACACAGCAGTTCTCTTTCACCGTTAAACAATGTATTTTAAGGTACATGCATAAAATCCTGCCTTCATTTATTCTGTCAGGTCTGTCTGTTTAAACTTCTCCATACTGATGATTCTACTGTGCAGAACCGTTATAACAAAGTGTAACTAACATAAAAAAAAAATAAATCACGTGACTCATTTGACTTGCCAGCATCCAGCACACAGACATTTTTGTTTACTTATTGTGGCGTTGAAGTTAGAAGGATGTTTTGGAAAAGTTAACTGAATCTTTATAGTTGCTTCGATTCCCTCTGAGTTGGCTGCAGTCAGCTGATGAAACACTGAATGTTCAAGTCGCAGCTTTGGGAAAGTTTTCTGCGCCTCAAATTTCCATCCTGCTTTTATATCAGTTGAGATGGTGTGTATGCTCTGTGGTGTTATGTAGGTGTTGCGTAGATGGTATGTTGGTATTCTGCTGTGGTATGTCGATGACTGATGTCCGCTCAGAGGCCTCTTTTCTACCTCACTGTAGGTGTTTGAAAAGTTAATACTGCAAAAAGGATTATCTGAAGAGTTTAGAATATGTATGAGCTTGCAGCATTGACATTTTGAGCAACAGAGCAGTCAATGGAATAACTGAGCGTATGTTTGTAAGTGAGACTGGGCTGTTTTCTACATCTGTACTTGGCTGCTCTCCCTTTTTGTGAGGAATATGGCCTTACAGCACATAAGAACTTATCCAGGCCTTCTCAACACATGATAAATCAGTTAATCCACTGATATTTAATCAATGACAAATTTCACATACTACTTATCTATTGTCTCCTGTGTAAAGGTTTACTGCGAGCTTCTATTTCATGCTATTGTCATTGAATACTGCTCAATATCAATATCAACATTAATATGACTGGTGATCAACCTAACTATTTGTTGCAGCCCTGCTGGAACCTTTGTTGGGCATTTTGGGTTGTTTTTCGTGTGTTGAGATGTAGAGTCATGATAAACATAAAGTCCTGCGTGATAGCCACAGTTTTTAAGCTATTTCAGAGATTATGGATTACACATTGAATGAACCTTTTTGCAAACCGCTCAGTAAATAACTCTGTGTCGTATCATGTACTTTCAGAAGTATTCTTGAAGCAGACTGCCTCACTTGTCCATGACATATTGTGATTTAAGTGAAGAATGTAAACATGTTTTTTTCTTCTTCTTTTTTTTTTTTTGCTGTTGCACTTTTTGGAGAACAAAACAAGACAAATCAAAGCAAATTGCAGAAAAAAACAAACAAATGTTGGTCTCACCCACTTCCTGGATACACAACTTTTTTTTTTTTTTTTTATCAGGGTAAATAGGTTCTTCGTCAAAGCACAATGGAGAGGCCAGAGCTCATGACAGGGAAATATGTGAAATGCCTGTGGTGGATGTCATAGGGGTGTGATTAATGTACTCATATTCGCTATATTTTGTTTGCTTAGACAGTCGGAAAATAGAGAGGGAGGGAGCTTTCACAGAGGTTTGATCCCAAACCTTCACTCCATTATGTGGGTGTAATTTCACTAAAGTTAAACATTAACAAACACGCACACAGGGGAGGACAGATGTGAGAGGGAGAGAGAGCATTAGGAGTCTCTATCACTGCATCTTTTCAACATGTCATTTCAATCAGTAGCTCTTTGCTCTGGAGCTCAGAGGTTGACTGACATCCTCGTATACAGACCTTAATCACACGCACACGGAAAAGGCTGTAATTTCAATCCCACATTCAAAATAATACCGGGGAGGCACCCGGTGCTTACCTAGCTTAGCTGTAACTTGAAGCAGACGTTGTTTGATTGGAAATGTTTTGAAATCAATGCCTCTGGCAGGAGAAAAACCAGCTGTGTGCCTGATCCAGCTGAGGTGCATACTGTAATTTGGTATAAATAGCTGTGTTTCAGGGAACATTGTCCCTAAAATGATTCGCTGTTGACTTTGCCTCCTGCACACGCATGAACTTCAACCCTGCCCTAACCAGCCCCTCACTCATCACCTACTGCTGCAGTGGGATTAAGTTACATGTAGCCTAAAGACACTGAGCCTCTGTCCTGCTTATTTCTGACTTTCATTTACTTGAGTTGAGGTTTTTTAGCTCTAGCTACAGGAATCGAACACTTGTAAAATTAGTTTTGTGATATTTTGCTTTGTGAAACGGTGAGTGATTATTGAGTTGCGTCTTAAAGATAAAGCTGCTCGGACAGCTGGTCAGTGGTCTTGTGCCAAAAACCAAAAAGATCGATGTGCACACAGAGTAACATTCAGTAGTCACTGTCTGTGTTTGCACACGTGTTTTTACTCATTCCTCATTCTCTCTGCCACTGACATGTGGCAGTCCCTCTCTGTCTGTATGATGGTCATTATCTGCCTCTCCACCTTGCCATCTCAGTTACCCACGTTTGGCCTGATTGCAGGCTCTCAGGAGAGATCTGAGGTAATAATTTGCCATCAAAAGAACCTCATGATTTGCAGCTGGCTGCCACCAAACGCGAATGGCACTGTAGACCGAATGAGCTGTCACTGCTGACGTATCACCGTGCACGGACAACTCTGGGCATTTTATAAAGTTATTACTATCCATTCCTTTTATCTGAATGTTGAAGTACATTCAGCCGGATCACAGCATTTTCAGGCTGTTCTCTCATGTCAGGGGCAAACCTTGTGCTTTTTACTCAGGCTACTTTGCTGGCTTTACATGAAAACATTTTTGCGTTGTGTCTCCTCATATAAAATCAACCAGCATATCTCCTCAAACTCAGCTACAACTCAAATTATCCAACATTCATGCACAAGATTGATTAAAGGTAAGATAAAAGTAAATATTAATTATTATTTGTAACCCTTTGGAAAGGATATAATAGTAGTGGTGGTCAGTAGTGGAGATCTTTACAGTTTCATATTATTCTAATTATGCATCGATGCATCAGTATTAAGGTTCATATAATCTTATACACTATTTTATAACATGGCTAAGGGGCCATATTTGCAGAAAAAATATTTTAACTTCTGATACCTGAAGCACATTGATCTTTTTCTTGCATATTTTCATGTTTGTTTTCATAGTTTTATTTAAGTAAATGATCTGCTTCCTCCACCGCTGCATGAGTGTCAATAATGCGGAACAGAATAAAATAGAATCGGATGTTGTATGTATTGTATGAGATCCAATAATGAGAGTTCGCAGTCAAGTCATTATAGACCTTTGTTTAATAACTCAAATGTACATTTTGTTGAAATTTAAGAGCGCTTTCTTGGTGTAGTTGAAAGCACAAGTGCTGCTGATTCAAGCAGTGTGCTAGGGATGGACTTTTGTTTTAATGGAGGAAATGGAAAAAAAAAGTCGTTTCTTGGCGTTGGCTGCTGTTTTTCCAATCTGACATTGTAGCTGTAAAGTTCAGACTCTGCATATTCAATCAAAATGGATTTCCAGTTATGGATTTCAGGCTACTCTCCTTACATAACACACACAGACCTTGTCGTTGCACGATACTCACATTGAACAGCCCAAAGCCTTTGTTGAAATGCTACTGATGGTTTCAGGAGGAAGATTAAAAAAATGTTGCAGAATCTGTGAGTGTTCTCAAGTGAAGTAAGTGGGCTGACAGGCTCGCCTGCAATTTCTCATATTCTTTCTCCCTCGTGGCCTCCAAACTTCAGCTGGCAGCCTTTACGAGCCCCTGCACACCGGCTTGAACAGTTCACATCCTCGGGCAGCTGAACGTCCCCAATGGCACCATCAGCAAGGTGTTACAGCAGGTGTGCTCCTGCCCGAGCGTGTTCGGCTTAAGTGCCTCAGAAGCAGCCTTTGGTTTATTACAGAAACTGGATCCCTCAAGAATCACCTCATGCTAAAGTGTCCGTAAAGATGTCCGATGTCAGAGCAGCTCTGGGGCAGAGTGAAACCTCCTTCAGAGAGAGAGGGCCTGATACAGAAGAGGATATAGAGAGAAATAGCTGACAAGATTCCTTGGTTATAATATGACCGAGGAATCTCATCTTGTTTTTTTAAAACTCTTGTCTTTTTTTCTTTTTTTTTTTTTCTAAACAAATCTCTCAAAGACCGCCCCTCAGATGTGCCTTGCCTGTCATCACAGACATGAATACATCTTGTTTGAGGGTGTGTGATATCCTATTATTAACTTCTTCTTGGGTGTCAAGACAATAGAGCATTGTTTTCTCTTCTCGTCAAGATAATTTAACGACATGTGCTTGTGTGTGTTTTGTGCATATGTGTGTCTAAGACCACATACACATACATGCGCCTCATTCCATGATTTTACTGCTGTGTTTTCATTGCCCCATCTGGGTCTGATTGCAAGATGTGATTCGGATTTCATGCATTCCCATAAATGTAAAATACCTGCGATGCTGTGTTACAGCTTTAACGGAGAACAAGGACAATGTAATAGAAAGCACATGTGAATGCTTATGGTGCGTAGCATATGGGCACATTATATGGCAGCCAGGCCCGGCACCAACAGAGCACATAAACACACACACGCCCAAACTGTATGTGCGGTTTATAGCTATAAGGCCTACACGTGGGCTGAAGAAACACAGACAAAACTACGGGTAATATGACCTGCTTTTAGTAGCTTATGTATTCCGCATGGTTTCCATTATTTGCTGTTTTTATGTTGTTATTTTCTTTTTAGATTTTTCTATGTATTTATAGTAATTTGACAGTTGATGTTATTGAGCTATGACATACGAAAGATGAGTCCTGCAGTTGGAACTGAAGCAGGTACATTGTGGTCATCTGGTCTGGATCTTAACCAGCAGGCCGCTGGATGCACCATCATCACAGCATATGGAGCTAAAAGCAAATTTCCATCTGTGGTCACCGTGACATGCCTTCATACACTACCATTATTGGGTTCTGAAAGGACCTGTAATATTAAAACTAAATGAGTTATTCTTCAAATAGTAACCTTGAGAAATATGATTTGATAAATGCTTGTGGTGAATCCTATTGACTATTCAAACAACCTTTTCTCAATAACCACCAAGAGGCTCACATTAGGGAGAGAAATAGCTCTCTGTGAAGATTTTCAAGCTCCTGTTTGGACAATTTCTAATAACTTTGATGATTGTCGGATTTTTCCGTCACCACCAGCTCACCTTTTCATTGAGTCCAGTGTTTCAATATCTGTTGAAATACCTGCAAGGGAAACAACATTCACAGCTGGTTCAGCTGTGTTTAATACTTAAACACTAACATGGCACACTGGTGACTGCTGGTAGATATCAAACCTTCTTATCGCTCACCTGCTCCTTGTTAGACCGCATTCATTGTAATTTATAATAACAGCACAGCACAAACAGACAGACTATATTGACATATAAACATAACAAAGTTTATTTCACACTGTGATTAACAGAAAGTCAAACAAAGGCAACTGCATGTGTTTGAATTGTGTGATTTTGAAAGAAGGAACTTGACAAACTTCAGACCTCTGTCCTTCACCTTCGCTGGCAGCAGCTCCAGGTTTTTGGTGGTTGAGCTGTGAAATGCTTAGTTGTTCTTGACCCTCTGACCTTCTGCTGGTTGCTTCCTCCTCTGCCAGGACCCATGTAAAACCCCAAATGTTGACTCTGGTGTGTGTGTGAGTGAGTGTGAGAAGAGAGACAGAGGCAGGAATCAGAGCCAAGCAAATCTGTGTGTTGACTTTACAGGCTTTTCCCAGAGTGAAGGGCCTGGTGGTACACCCACGGTGCTCTGTGTGCTGGGCTCCATCCTCCCAAGAAAATCTCATTATCTGTACAAACAGGAAAGTCTGGGAGTCAATACTGTTTGCGATGTGCATTCTGAGGACATGGCAACGAGTTCATAGTGATTGCGTGAATGTGATTCAGGATTTATGCTTGGATAAGTGGGATATGTCTTATCAGGCTCAACTGGCTGTTATAGTTAATTGGCTGATTTGTGATCATTTGGAAACTCCTCAGTGAATCTCCAGCATGCTGCCCCTCAGATTAAGAAATATAGGTACAGGGTGTGTGTGTGTGTGTGTGTGTGTGTTTCTCGGTAGAGTTCTGTGTGAGCTTGTGGGTTTCTGAGGGGAGTATCTGTCCTTCACCATTTCCTGAACTAGCCAAGGGGGAGATGATATTTATGGGGCGCAGACTTTTTTTCACCCCAGAAGCAGAAACTCAAGTCAGTAGTCGTATTCAGGAATGCTCTGCTCCAAGTTGATACAATAAACTCAACGTGCTGCCTTTAAACATGTGGTGTTTAAAATGAGCAGACAGTCAGAGTCAGTCAGAGCATGTCCAGTCTGAATGGCGCTTTAGCTGCAGACGTCTGAACGAATCTGGACTCTAAGTGAGTGACTGGCATGTGTTTCATGTGAAATGACATGCCATAACTCCCACTGGTGCAGAAGAGACGGTGATTTGCCACCACATTCAGGTACATTTACCACACGTGGTTTGGTTTAGGCAAATCTGCTAATACTGTAAACAGCGGTTGTGCTCGGACACGCTGGATATTTTTAGATAATGAAAAGTAGCTTGAATTTCAGATGATGGGTGAAAGTATGCTCAATCAGATTTCACAAAGAAACACAGACGTGGTTAAAAATAAAAAATAAAAAGCTTTCGTGTCTGTTAAGCTGCATAATATCTTGATATTGGGGTTGGATGCATATAAGATCAGAATAAGGGACAGTACCAGAGAACCACACCACATTGATGGCTGAAAATACTTCACACAGCGACAGAGGGTTAGTCCTCTGGAGTAGGAATATGAGGCCAGTTTTCTTTTACGAGTTATTGCCCAGATTTCAAACTTTTATTCTGGTGGTGCACAATGAAGGTAGGACCTGATTCATACTCTCTCTGTTATGTCATTCTCCATAGCTATAAACTGGTGAAGTTATGAAGTAGAAAAGTACCATGTGTCTCCTCACTTGTGTCACAATCTGATTAGAAAAATGGAAACTTGAAAAGTGAAAAAATATCAAACATGCTTTTCTAGTTAAAGAAATCGCGCTTTGATTACTTTATCAGCTTTTTTAATCAGCTCAGGTTTATTTTTGTTCCCATTCTGAGTGCTTTCAGAGATGTCAGTGGACCTATGTTTATTTTTTTTTTATTTTGTGTTAATGTGACACAGGAGTGTGTCGTATTGCAGTGTGAACATTTTTCAGCCTGACTGGATGTAGAACTTAACAGCCAATGGCCATATTTGACTCTCTTTGAGGCTTCATTCAGGTGCTGTATGCTCAATATAACTAAGCTCATATGCTAATGATTAGCTGATGTTATTTTAGTTTATTTGTTAATGAGCTCTAAGGATCTGAAGCTCACCAATGGATTGATGAAGAAACTCTCAGATTTACTATGATCAGCATTTTTATCTGTTTGTTTATCAGTCTATGTATTTATCAATGCATACATTATAACCTAAATTTAATATAATTCAGTGTAGTGTAGTAAACGTCTATGTAATAAAACTATTTCACTTGTTTAGCTCCAGTATCTGTTCACTTGGGAAAAAGTAGTTGGACCTAGTTCACCTGGTCACCATGGCAATGGAAGACCAGTCTTACACAAACCGAAGTCTGTCTGGTGGTGCCTTCTGGTCGTTACTGAATGAGTGTTAATTGGCGGTAAAATGTCAGCTACACTGAGCCTGGACGGGGATATTTTTCCAGAGGCGATTTTCCGTTGATGGAGAATTTCAAAAAGCATTGACAGGATCTTCAAACTGCAGTACGAGACCTACCTGACATACAGGTGGAGAAGCGAATGGTAGACCCTCTTCTTTTTTTTTCTCCCAGCCTCGCCATGAGAATAACTTCATGACAGGGTTTGTGCAGCTGGTCCACTGTCTCCATTACCCCACTTCTCTGTAGCCCTTACTTAAGTAAATGAACTGTTAATGTGAGATGTAGCTGTTGGAATAAATTTCGAAGAGCAATGTCCAATCTTTGAACAAAAACACCGTGACAGCAAATGGAATACGGTTTGGATCATTAAATTACACAGGAGATGTTTTTCTGTGTGGAAAAACTCAACTTTTAATGACAGCAAGTGGTTAATAAATAAAAAGCAATGGAGAGTTCTGAAATTTATACACAGCATGTTATAATTTAAACTATTAGATGATTCAACAATGTTTTCATAAGCTCTTTACTGTATTTATACAGACTTTTCCCCAATGAAGATTGTGCAATTCATCTTTGAAAGTAAGCGGGAAATAGTGGAATAGATCATTTTTTGAAACAAAGATAGACGTGCATACGTTTTCCGGCTGTTTTCCCCTTAAGACAGGAGCGAAGAGACGTTTCCAACACTGTACTGCTGACTGACATGATGTTGTTGAATCAGAAAGCAGTTGTAGAGAAATGGCCATTTGCTTCATACTGATATTAAGAACGCACCGGCTGCCGGGGGGAGGGGCCAATAGCAAATTAGGAAGTAGTTTCTGCTACTTAATTCTGGGGAGAAACCAAAGTCGAGAAACTGTGAGAAATGTGTTGTCTCGAGGGGTAAATTATTGGAAAAACTTCCAGTGTTTCCAAGAAGTAAATCATCTTTTTTTTTTTTTTTGATCAATCTGATCCATTTTCTTAAGGCTTCCTTACATTTTTATGGCAAACAAGCCATAGCCTTTAAAGTAATTATAAGACTCCTTCCTCTCAGGAGGTCACTGTCATGCTCTTGCAGGGAAATAGACGGATGAATAACTTCGACGTAAAGCGGAGAGGGCGTGACGGTGGTGCCAGAAGAAAAGCCATGTTATTGTCTAAATTAAAAGGCCTTTCTTTGGTGTGGTGGCCGTGTTAGGAAAAATTAGACTTTATTAGCTCGTAGGCTCAGCTGCATGTCGACCAGCAGCTCCAGCTTGCCAGCCCCAGTGTGCTTTGAACATCATGCAAAATTTTGCATGTTAACTTTGGACATGTCTGCACGCCGACATCATGGAAGCACAGCTGAGGCCGATGTGAATTTGTTTATTCTTTTTAGATCCATCCTGTCATGCAACAAACAGTTGGAGGAGCTATTTGATCTGATGTTCAACCAGTAGTTTTGGATATATTTTACTCTGGAAAATGTTGACGAGTGAGAGACTGGCATCCATCTCCGTTTATGGCGTGCATTAGTAAACGGTGAGCAACAAAGTCAGTGATTTGCAGTAAATGGCCTAAAACACGCAGAAACAAACCAGTACGGTTTGAGAGTCTCCAGATGTAGAATCAAAGGTCATCTATCCGCCCCTATACAACACAAGCAGCCTTTACATAAATGTCCACCAGTGCACGGCATACATATATTCAGCTTCCAATGCGCACAGGTGTTTGTGTTTCATTAGCTATGAAAAGCCAGGTGGAGTTAAGCTTAGTAAAAGAGTCTCAGTGGGGAATGACCGTAACTTGACGCTAAAGGAAATGGGCAGCAAGAAAAGCAATGAGATTATGTGTGAGGACACAATGAAAGAGGCAAGTCAGGTTGTAATTTGTGTCACGATATTCATCAAGACTGGTGGCACGAGAGCGTTTGCGTTTGAGGGTCATTTTAACTTTAGGTCTACTGGAAATGTGTATTCAATTTTTAATTCCAGAAAGATTAGCTTGTATTTCCAAAAGCACATGTTCAATTGCTGTAGTCAGGCAATATGAGAAGCGAAGGAAATTGTTCTTTAATATCAAATATTTTTACAAGTCTACCAAGGTTAGTCAAAAGTAGAGTAAATTTGGGCATGAGCTCAAAATCAACACGTCTGGATTTGTTTCCCATGGACAGAATGCAGCGCATGTGAACCTGCTCTCCTTATGTCACATTCAACAGACATTACTGCTGCTGGAGACTCACCACTGAATATCAGCATCGCGTAAGAAACAACAGAGATTTTAGGGATAGGGTTGCCATAATTCAATACATTGACTGAACCGTATGTGAATGTAATTCGGTGATTCATTCGTAATATGGCCCAGCCTTGTCCTGTTGTCCAGACCTAGGCACTGCAGCTCTGAGCGGTATGCTGCTGATCAATTCAGCTTTTTTTATTTTTTTTTTTAATGGTGAGATGCCAGCAAAATGTTGTTTTTGGCCAGTGATGAACACCAGGAAACATACATGCACACAGGACGCTTGTGTCTCTGTGAAAATTCCCAACCGGGCTCTGGTAGTTTTGTTCTGTGTCATGTGTGAATGGGTTTATCAAACCCAACTCACATCGTTGTTTACATTGGCGCCTACAACAATAAAGATACAAAATCATAACACAGTAGGTACAATATCAAGAAAGCGCAAAAAAACGTATGCAAGAAGATCAGAATTGGGTAGTTCTGAATTGTTTTATAGAAATATAAGAAAATAAAGATGTCTGTATAATCTGTTATATAACAAAGACTCGGACTGCCTGTAAAAATGTCCCACTGGGTTTTATAAGCTGTTAACTTTGTAATGGCGAGATAACGAGACACAAGAAGCACATTTTAGTAAGAAAAGGCTTTTTGTATTCTGTCTATGGCAATCAAAAATGTTTTGCATTTACTTGTTTATTAATTTTTTTCAAGCATTTTAGATTTGGGCCACACAATTCTATAGGAAATATGGAAAGAAACAAGTTGGACGGAGCTGTTGTCTGCTGTGGGACTAAGTGGTCAGTTGGAGGCAGCTTGCTGGCGCTTCGTCCGTCCAGCTGAAGTCATGTCTATGACTCAGTGTCTCTTCCTCCATCATTCGTCCTTTCATTCATTAACTCGTTCATCATTTGTTCCGACAATTAATGTGCAAAAAAAATTTGTTTTCATGAAACAATTCATGAAAACCTGCAAAAATTAAAGAGAACTGCCTTTTAATTTCAAATGAACTGATAATGGTCTGTCTCGTATGCTGGATAGTGAAATGTCACCACTGAATTTAATAGGCTTTTCTCAGAGAGTGATACAGCTGTAAATAAATGGAAATTCCACTGTTAGGTGGCAATTATTATAGCGATATATAAACACTTCCAATTAAACAACAATTTTCCTTTTATATATCTACGCAAATGTTTGGTTCCCATGAACACAGCAATAAATACTAAATAAAATGGGTTCTCCACGCAGCTAATTTAACTCTTTCAGCCTCATGATTGAGCTGTATATGAAATAGTGGCACTGATACTTGGTGTGACCTGCTGCGTCTGTCTGATCTTTCAGATTGGAAGCTTGTCTCTGTTCATGTGTTTGTGATGAAGCACCTGTGGGACACTCCCTTCCTCCTGCTCATCCTTCTCCACCTGTTAGGAGCCGTCATGTCACAGGTCAACCCAGGTAAGTGCCGCCATAAGTGGCCGTGCTTCATCTCACATTTTTGGGATAAATGTGGTCTCAGACTGCAACAACACCATATTTAAGCCTTTGTGAAAACTATAAAATGACTTTGTGTGAGTTATGGGTAGTTTCTCGGCGTTTAGTGCTGTGACTGGTTGACTTTGTGTGAGTCGTGTGATCCTCTCTCTCTATACTTTGGCCACTTTGATCCCAGTCTGCACGTTTTTCTCCAGCTTTGCTGCCACTGAATGGGTGGCTTTTTTGTGATGTCAATGAAACCTAACTAAACTTTCCTTTTTTTTTTTTCTTTTTTTTTTACAAGGAAATTGAGTAACAACATTTGGTGGGCAGAACTGGAATCAAACAGGAATCAAGAAGAGGTTTTTGGTTATTGTTGAAATAGTAGAAATACGGCTGACATTTGCCAGTAAAAACCCTGGACTGGCTACTGTTTATGATTTCAGTCTCCAGGCGTCTGTCATCATGCTGAGTTTTCTTTATTGTTGAAAGGATAATGAATGAATTGACTCAGATATAAACAGATATTAATGATGGTTTTTAAAGTTCAACACACAGTTTACAGGTCACACTGACTTCACTTGGCCAAGTGCTTATAAAGGAAAAAGAAAAAAAAAAACCAGCAGTGGAAAAAATGCCCCATCACTTCCACATCCTCTCGCCTCACTCCACCCCACATCCACTTTCAAAATAAAGCTTTTGACTTTCAGTGTTTTTAAAAAATGTAAGCCCAATTGCATTTTGAGAAACTATGAAAATAAAAGCAGAGATGAAGTCATGACAGCCATATTTAAAACTGTCCTGACTGGATTTTTGGCTCCTAGTCCAGAGACTCTACAAGCGTCGTACTCCCATGTTTAAAGATGAAAATGTATCTATAGCATTTATCCATGTATTGAATCAGACAAAAATGCACACAGACACACCTCACACTCTCAAACCTGGCTCACCCTGTTTGTCTTTGAGCCAAAACTAACAGGATAAAAGAGAGTTTCGTAACGGGTTTAAGGAAAGTGAGTGGAGAAATAGAAACAGTGAGTGAGATGGAGATCACAGAGAATGTTTATAGAGGGAGTTCTCAAGCAGAATATGTGTGTGTTCCTGCTGTGGTTGCTTTCATGCATGTGTCTTTATACGTTAATAGCTGCATTTGTGACCTATCTAACCAGATGTGTGTGTAACATAAGCTGCCTTTTACATATAAATTTCATTCACATCTCAGTTCTTGTACCATTTAACATTCAGCACCAAAACAAGTCAATATTTTATGAGACTTTTTCTCAACTACACATAATTAAGGATTTGAGTGTATTTGTTTCTCTTGTCTCTGCTTTTGTTGTTTTGTGTGTGTGTGTGTGTGTGTGTGTGTGTGTGTGTGTGTGTGTGTGTGTGTGTGCGCGTGTGTGCGCGTGCGCACACACACATGCTGTGGATCCAGTTATCCCACTGGAGTCTGTGGCTAATGCATACCAGACATTCTGACAGCAGGAAAGTCCATTGAAATAAGCTCTGTCTTTCTCCCCAGAATGCGTGTATATGTGTGTGTGTGTGTGTGTGTGTGTGTGAGTGTGTGTGTGTGTGTGGAGTGCGTTTCCCAGTATTTGACCACTCATAAGTCATGGAAAGGACTGTTTGTGCATCAGATCATGGTCAAAGTTCAACAAGTTCAACATTTTAGGCAAAATTTTGTATGTAAAACCTGATCCAAAGATTTTCTCTGTTCAGAAACCACCAACAATCACCTCCAGTGTCACTAAATGATCATATCTCCACCTGGTCTAATCTATGGAAGCGGGGTATATCCACCTACAATTCTGCATAATACTTAAGTTCTGCTGCATTGAGAGGGTCATTTTTCCACAGTCTGGAAATATTCATGGCTGAATTTAGTAGAGCTGAGATGTTGAGTGATGCCAACTTTCCCCTGTTTAAAATTCCCAAGTAATAGAGTTATACCATCCCTGTCTTTCCCATTCTACTTGTGAGTGGGCGAACTTTATTTCACTGTAGTGAAAGCAGGAAGTGTGGAGAGGAGTACAGGCCCGGTCAGAGCAGCCAGATATCATGCAGTATTATTATTGTGTGGGCTTCTTCCCATCAGGATGTTTCGAATGTATCCTGAAGGGCGTTATTGTTGCGTAAATCTCTCTTTAAATCACCAGAAACACAAAATTGCTCTAAAATGACACTATTTATCCTCCAGATAAAGACACATAATTTCTCCGTCGTCACAATAAAATGCATCCATACTTTGATGTTGCAATTAGTCACTTAGTCTGCCATGACCTGATATCTACTGTAGTATCAGTTAGCTAACTTTAAATAGATATTGCTGTGAGTTGACAATACTGAGTTACTGTCCAGATGAGAAAACCTTGTTCACATATAGTGCATGTCTATGTTATGTCACCATGGGACACACTATTTGTTCAATTTCGCAGAAGCTGGACATTTTCTGTTTCGTTGGCAGTTGAACAAGGTGCAAACAATATTGACATTATTTATTATTGAATTATAAAGTTAGCTGGTTGGCTAAGCCAACCTAGTTACACATCCAACAAACACATACCATTCATTTGGTGTCGTGCTTTTGGCACCAATACTGCAGCTCCTGAGAGAAATCTATCTTTTTTGTTATAAATGTGACAAGCTCACTGCTGCTTGTTGTCTTGTGAACAGGTAAAGTCCTCTAGATTTGTTAGATTATTTTGACTGATGGAAGCTCATAGTGTGAAAGAAAATACCAAATTTGCAGGCAGTAAAACTAAAATGAAAAGCTGAAGTTAGAAACATCTGCAGAGGTGGCTCCTAACCCAGGTGTGGGTTGATCACTCCAGGTGACCCTTTTCATATTGCTGCATTAGAGATGTAATAAAATAGACAGACAGTCATAAAGAGCACAACTCCTGACATATAACGGACAGGTATTATGTGGCAGCAACTTGTGTGACTACACAGTGTGTGTATGTGTGAGTGTATTTGGCAGTTGGACAGCAAACACTGCAGAACAAACCTACCTTTCAGTAGTGGGAGAGGGGGTTTGGCCCATTACTCCTTCATCTCTCCCTGTCTTTCTGTTCCTTCACCACACAAGCCTGGTATTTTTCCACCTTTCTGGGATGATATTTTTAGATACTGTGGTCAAATCCGAAGCCCGAAGAGCGGTGAGGTTGATGTGGGTCTGTGTTGTGTGGGGTAAATCTGCGTATGCGTGCGTGCGTCTAAATGCACACACTCGACGGCCCCCACAGCTAACCCCAGGGGTCACCTCTGAGTGGGTTGGGTAGATAAATAAACACAGCAAAAACCAACATTTGGAAGAGCGGTCATCCGGCACGATACACTGAAACCCATTCCTGTCTCTCTAGGATGTGGTTAAACGACCCCGATGATGACTTATGTTTTTATCAATTAGGTCCCAGCCAATTGCTTTGTTTTCCCCAACCGGTGATGTTGCACTCTGTGGTCTGTGTCACTGTGTGTTTCTGTTGTTTATGTCAGTTTATGTCAGCGCCTCACACCACATGACATGCACATAATGATCACAGCATTTCCACGCAGAGAATCTTCTGGATTTATGACAATGTGGGAGACAGTAGCTCATCTCATCGCCTGTTTCAATGCTTGTTTACATGCTTCACCTCTACTGACTGCTGCTCCTAAGTGCAGGCATGCCAACCAGCTCAAACCCCACAACCTCAAGCTGGACCGGCCATGTAACTCAAGAACAGATACAACATTTTAGCTACCAGATGCCATATAAAATCGTTCCTAATGTTCCACTCTTTTTACAAACATTGCTGTTCTTCGTAATTGCATCCTGCCCTGATTTGATTTTAAGTCATTTGTTAGAGCTCTCCTGTTGTTACATTTTAAACAGGCTCTGACGATTTGTGTTTTGCAACAGCTATCACGTGCAGCCCGTGCACTACACCTATCATTGAAATGATTCTCTAATTATGCAGCAGAGGATACCGCTAATATGTGGAGAATATGATATGAGTGGAGAAGGTTTTGGTTGATGTGGTTTGCTTATGGACAAAGCGATCTGGTGCGAAGAGAAAAATGGGGGTGGGAGCAGAGAAGAGGGATGTAGACAGATACAGATAAATGATGAAGGCTGAAGGGAAGAGGGTAATGTGGAACAAAGGTTAGAGAGGACACGCTGAAAGGAGAATGAGGAGGCAAATGTAGACATCTGGAACAGTTTTTGTATGTGCCTCCTTCAAGCTGTCACTATGTCACTGCCAAGATGAAGCCTCTGTGTGTGTGTGTGTGTGTGTGTGTGTGTGGTTGCATGTACGGCTGCTTTTTCATTTGTGAGTGTGTGCATGTGCGCGCACAGGCATGTAAGTGGTCTATCGGGTCAGCCCAGTTCCCAACCCTTGAGGGATTTCCACATCTTGACTTTTAAGCAAATATTTGGAGGGGATCAAGAAAGAGGAAGAGAAAATCTCAGGGAGAGAAAACGCAAGAAAGAAAGAGCAGGAGAGAGACAGAGAAGGCCTTAAACATCCAGCTCTGCTGTTGCTGGCATCTTCTCAAAGGTTTTTCTGTGAGACAAGGGGCCAAGTGAACAGGGTCAGACTCCCTTTAACTTCTGCCTCTGGCCCCGCTGAAAGCCACAAGCCAGCGCTATCGCATACTCAAAAATCTGTTCTTCCAAAGGTCCTTTCATCCACAAATGAGGCTACCGAAGGTTCACATCCTGTTAGGTGGGGTTATCAGTGTTGGACCAAAACAACCCAGTCCTGCTAATAACACATGATGGAAAAGTGCCCTTTCATTTTTTCCCTCTCAGAAAACACCCACGAGTCAGCCGATACATTCAGAGGCTTGTAAAAGTTGATAGTCACTAACTCACTGGGTCTTAATGAGATGGCGATTTTCTAAATCACTGTGTTAACTTTCATCAACTTTTGCCCCTGAAGGGGAATGAAAAGAGGAGAGACCACACAGGAGGAGAGGACAGAGAGGAGACAGAAAGAAGGAGGATGAGGGGGTGGAGGGGCATGCAGGAAACAGAGGGCATATTGCTTCTATTGACCGCACAGTGGGGGCGGATGGGCTCAAACCAGCCGGGTTTACCACACACATATACGATATACACACAGTTACTAACTCCTGTTCATGTGCCTGATACCATTACTGTTTGGACTGGCAGAGACGCCGAATGGATCCAGCTTATTATTTCAATAAAGCAACCACAATTTGAGTGCAAAGGCTCTACAGTTGGACGTGTGTCTGCGTGTGTGTATGCGAAGCACTCTCACACTACCTCCCCACCACTTAATCCAGCACTATCCACCACATTGTGCAGATTTCTTGACATGAGTTGGTAATTTAGTATTCCTGTCCTAGAAAAGCCCGAGAGCATCTGGTGAATGTTTGAGTAAGGGTTTGAATTTTCAGCACCAACCAGCTCTGTGGTTGGTCAAGGAGAGGGAAAGGGAGCTGTGAGTTTCAGCAGGTAAACACCAAAGGAGGAAAGACGGCTCTGTTGTATACTTAATTATTCATCTAGTGAAATATTTTGTTTCAGAAGAAGCTACTGCAAGCACCACTGTGGGATCCTGATATCAGAGTTCAGTTTCAGTGCATGCTACCAGAACACACAAAGGATCAAATGCTCATTCGTTGAGAGTTTAAATGATATATATCTCTCTCTTATCAATGCGCTGCTTCCAAAGCTGCAGAGACAGAGACGACACAGTTTAGTTAAGGATCCATGTAACCTGGAGTCTCAGCTGATTGTGTAGAAACCTCAAGGGGACAAGACTCATTGAAACAGCTCAGTCTGACTAAGTAAAAATCCCAGAACTTCACATTGATACTCAATAGCTTTTCTCATGAAGTGCATAAGAGCAGTTTTATGTTTTCATGATTGCTGTTGAGAAAAGCAGCCACCCTAACTAAGTTGTTAAACTAAAAAAACTTTATTTTCTTGTGGAGGAGCAGCATAAAGAAAATAATATTAAGATACTTGAGTAACATAGAAATTGCTCTCACCATCCCCACTGCCTGCTGGCCCATGTTAAGTTCAGTGATGTATACATTAAGAAAAAAATTTTTCACTGTTTTTCTTTTTGTTTGTTTTATTTTGTTTTTTGTTTTTTGTTTTATGAAGTGCAACTCAACAACAACCATATTTTCCTGAGAAAGCGATAGGCAAAAGGCTATTTCTGTAATTCTGGCTTTTGGGGCTCTACACAATCAAAACTGGACTTAATTGTAAGTTGAAGTAAAATTTGTGCTTTCAGAGTGTAATCAAAAAAGTGCTGCAAAACAAAAAGCTACTCTTTAACAATGGTGCTTGTAATTAGTCACTTCCCCTTTTCTGTAAATAGTGTTTAAGTCAGAACAAACAGGCTGTTAGTTTTTCACTGACCTTCATTGCAGTTTCTATATTCATCTGCTTATTTATTCTCGCATTTCAACCAAATTTATATATATGTGTGTGTGTGTGTGTGTGTGTGTGTGTGTGTTGCATTACAGGTGTGTGTCGGTATCCTCTGGGTATGTCAGGAGGGCAGATTCTGGACGAGGACATCTCAGCCTCTAGCCAGTGGTCCGAATCCACCGCTGCTAGATATGGCAGGTAGGTCAAACACACACACATACATGTGCAGATGCTTCATAGTATGTTTATCCTGATAATGAGTGTGTGTGTGTGTGGGTGGTTTATCCTGTAAGGTGCCTGCGCCTGTTTATTTGTAGTAAACCACAAGCGGGGATATCAGTTCTACTTACAGCCACATGATTAAGGAAGTCTGCGTGTGTCTGCGTGAGTGCAGCCAAACTTGGGTGGCCTTCAGTAACTATCAGGGCAATGATGTAATATACCTTCGCCATCCATCCTGGCTGTGTTTTCTGTCTCCCCCTCTCCGCCACCAGCCCCTTGCCCCGTGTTAACACTTTAGAATTTACGACACAGACTCACCAAGGTATTTTCATAAAACGCTGTAAGAACTGAAACCCACCACCACACTCACGTCTACTTTCCTCTCACCTTCCCTTTCCATCCTGTCCTAATTCTTCTTCTCCCTTGCGCTTTTCCCTTTCCTTCTGTAATTCTAATCCGAGCATCAACCCACTGTTATTTCATTTTTCCTCCTTCCCTTTCCATTTGCCCTTCTCCAGGTTGGACTTCGAGGAGGGCGATGGTGCGTGGTGTCCGGAGATAACAGTTGAGCCGGATAACCTCAAGGAGTTTCTCCAGATCGACCTGCGCTCGCTCCACTTCATCACCCTTGTGGGCACCCAGGGCCGACACGCTGGGGGTATTGGGAATGAGTTCGCCCAGATGTACAAGATCAAGTACAGCCGTGATGGAAGCCGCTGGATCTCCTGGAAGAACAGGCAGGGCAAGCAGGCAAGTTAACCCGTCAATCAGTGCTCATGCTGTTTGACCTTTGTAGCAAATGGTGCATTGTGAGATAATAAGAGAAATAATAGAGACATTACTTTGAAACAAATAAATATGTTTTTCGGTATCTCCAAACAAAGTAATTATGAGATTAAATAAATAAATCTTAATCGTTATCAAGTGTCTTTTTGAGGTCAAGCTATGTTTTCTTTTATTTGCAGGTGATTGAAGGAAACAGAAATGCCTACGACATTGTACTCAAGGACCTTGACCCGCCCATCATTGCTCGCTTTGTCCGCTTCATGCCCGTCACAGATCACTCGATGAATGTCTGCATGAGAGTGGAGCTCTATGGCTGTGAATGGCTGGGTAAGACGTGACGGAAGTGAAGATATGTCCGCACTGATGTGCTCAGAAGTGAGGAGCAAAGATCACAGCTGAGCCAATGCACTTGTCCTTAGTCCTGAGACCAGAAGAGATCAACTGCTTTCTCACTTTTTTATTGCAAACACAGACAGAGTTTTTTGAACTGAACAAGACACTGAATAACTCCTTTGGGCTAATCTAATATTATCCCAGTAGTTGTGTTTTTAAATTATGATGCACAAATCAGTTTTTGTGTTCGTGTACCTGATGTGTTGGTTACAACTTACATTTTATAAGAAGTACTTTGACACCCAGTTACTTCTCTTTGTTTTTTCGCTTTATGCTCAAAAAAGTTTCAACCACAATAAGTTTCTTTCCACTTCAGTAAATACTCCACTGTGGCATTTGCCATTCTCGTGTTATACCAAATAATACATTGAGCTACATTTTCAGCATTTTTTATTCAACTTGACAAATTGATCAAATTTTAAATGGCACTTTATCAAAAACAAATGTGCTTCACAGATGGTCTGGTGTCTTACAACGCTCCAGCCGGAGAACAGATGAACTCACCTTCCTACCCAATTTATCTCAATGACTCTGTCTACGATGGAGCTGTAATCTACAGGTGTGTCTCTTCCTCTGCCTGTTTCATTTAGCTTCTCCTGTTTCCACACAACACTTCCCTGCTTCATCGCTGCTCTCATCCTTCGTCAGTTCTTTTTCCACTCACCTTGTTGTTGCCTGGTCACCATGGTGAGAGCAAAGAGACAGACAGTGGTGAGCGGGTCATGGTGGTTTACTGTGCAATAACTCATGGGAACAACTGAGTCAACTGTGCTCACAAAGTTTCAAAACTGGAATGAAAAGATCAGAGCCTTTTGTTGACATTAGTGTTTGGATTATGGCATGGTGAACAATATCCTCCATGACACAAAGCCCCTTTTCTCTGTGAGGAAACTGTGCAGAGGGAAAAAGAAAATGGCCCGTGTTACAATATCACAGCCAACAGCAGAAGTGATTAAATTTGTTTTGTCATGCTGCCACCTGGTGTTCAGTTGTTGTACCGTCAGAAACCTGAAAGACGTGAAAGTTTGAAAGCAAAAGGATGATATAATGTATTTTGTCTTTGTTTCTGTTAGTATGACAGAGGGCTTGGGGCAACTGACTGACGGAGTGTGTGGTCTGGACGATTTCACACACAGTCATGTGTGGCCCGGGTATGACTATGTAGGCTGGAACAACGAAAGCTTTCCCAGTGGATATGTTGAAATCATGTTTGAGTTTGACCGCACACGAAACTTTACCACCATGAAGGTGAGACTGCTAACGACAATAAACCTTAATATTTTCACCAGGGTTCAATTTTTATGTACTCATCAGCTCTATAACGCTCATGTGTTCCCACGTCCAGGTCCACTGCAACAACATGTTTTCCCAGCATGTGAAGGCTTTCCGGCAGGTGGTGTGTTACTTCCGCTCTGATTTAGACTGGGAGGCCTCTCCACTGTCCTTCAGCCCAGTGGTGGACGAGAAGAACCCCAGTGCCCGCTTCGTCACTGTCAACCTGGCCAATCACATGGCCAGTGCCATCAAATGCCATTTCTACTTTGCTGATGCCTGGATGTTGTTCAGTGAGATCACCTTCCAGTCAGGTATAGACCAAAGAACACACATTTGCATGTGTGCAGCTGTATATTTGTTGGAAAACATCGCTGGTGCTTATGGCAGTCAAATACTCTGTAAATACCCAGGGATTCAAATATCAATACCCACTCATTAAAAGTTTCATTAAACTTCATTAAAACTGGTGTCTGATCAGCTGTGTGCCTATCTATCTGCCTTTTCAGACACAGCCATGTACAACACAACTTTGGCTCCTCCTAAGACGGGGCCACCTAACATACAACCAGGTTAGTGATCGCAGCCCAAGCACATACACACATATGTATATATATACTACTAATAAATAGGGGGTAACACTGAATCTTGTTACTATCTATTATTAGATGGAAACATGGTGAAAAAATGCACATAAATTGTTATGTATCAATATATACTATTTGTTGATATATAATCTGTTAAAACGTAATATTACGGTGTGATGGTTGGTATGCAGTAGGTGTAATGATACTATGTAATTTAATTAAAGAAATACTGATAATGAAAAAATTATGTTATTACAAGGTAGTGAGGTCTGAAGTGATTCTTTACGCTGACGTGTAGATATATGGCATTATATATAATATATGCAATATGGCATTCATTTGGTTGCGTTGCATCTTTTGACTGAGTAGGATCCCCAAAGGTGGTGAAAACAAATAAGAAAGCACTCAAATGTTACAGAATTGACCCTTAATTTCATTTATCATCACAATTATCTCCCTGTTCCCTCCGCAGAAGATGACCCCACCCACAAAGTAGACGACAGCAACACTCGAATTTTGATAGGTTGTTTAGTGGCCATTATCTTCATCCTTGTGGCCATCATCGTCATCATCCTGTGGAGGCAGGTGTGGCAGAAGATGCTGGAGAAGGTGAGCTTGAACTGAGTTACTGAATAAAATACACCAAACAATCACCAGCCTGTCGATATTCCTTCACCCTGACGTCCTTCGTTCTAGGCCTCTCGTCGGATGCTGGATGATGAACTAACTGCTAGTCTGTCAATACAGAGCGAGACGTTCACCTACAACCACAATCCCAACCAGTCGGGCACAACCAGCGAACAGGAGTCCAACTCCACCTATGAGCGTATCTTCCCCCTCGGTCCAGACTACCAGGAGCCCTCACGTCTCATATGTAAGCTGCCTGAGTTTGCGCAGAGCTCAGAGGATCCTGGTAGGTGGACCCACATATCTGCTCGTTGACGCGCACAAAGAAAATGCTCAGTTACAGTGTTCCCTATTGTGCTCCAGCTTCCACCAGCACTGCAGCATCTAAATCCACCACAACCACAGTAGTCCAAGATGGCGTCCCTCACTATGCAGAGGCAGACATTGTAAACCTGCAAGGTGTGACAGGAAGCAACACATATGCCATCCCTGCAGTGACAATGGACCTGCTATCAGGGAAGGATGTTGCGGTGGAGGAGTTCCCCCGAAAGCTGCTCACTTTCAAAGAGAAGCTGGGCGAGGGCCAGTTCGGAGAGGTGTGTGTTCTTTACCACCCGGTCTACAGCTTTAGCTGGGCTGAATGCAGAAGCCGTGTTAAAATGGTGTCATTTCTCCTCTCAGGTTCACCTGTGCGAAGCAGAGGGAATGCAGGAGTTCATGAATAAAGAGTTTTTATTTGACATCGCCGAGGACCTGCCAGTTTTAGTGGCTGTGAAGATGCTCCGTTCGGATGCCAACAAAAACGCTAGGTACTTAATCTGAGTGTCTCTCGTCGCCTGGCTCATTTCAGTCACCTTACTCGTCCATAATGCTTCTGTGTTGGCAGGAATGACTTCCTGAAAGAGATAAAGATCATGTCACGTCTGAAGGACCCAAACATCATCCGCCTCTTAGCTGTGTGCATCTACAGCGACCCTCTGTGTATGATCACAGAGTACATGGAGAATGGAGATCTCAATCAGTTTCTGTCCCGTCATGAGCCCGAGGGACAACTTGCTCAGCTCAGCAACGCACCTACTGTCAGGTGAGCCAAGTAGCTGCTGCAAATTGATGTTAGTGTGTTTGTTTGTTTTTTCCCTCTCCGAACCCACGACGCTTTCTTTTCTGTCTCCTTCCCAGCTTTAACAATCTGTGCTACATGGCCACTCAGATAGCATCGGGGATGAAGTACCTCTCCTCTCTAAACTTTGTTCATCGAGACCTGGCCACACGAAATTGCCTGGTGGGGAAAAAGTACACGATAAAGATAGCTGACTTTGGCATGAGCAGAAACCTGTACAGCGGTGACTACTACCGCATTCAGGGCAGAGCTGTGCTGCCTATACGCTGGATGTCATGGGAGAGCATCCTGCTGGTGAGGACGTGTTTCATTTAACCTTCCCCTCTTAAAGTGAACACGCATGTTGAGCTCTCCCTGTATTCATGTCTATATCTCACCCCAGGGTAAGTTCACCACAGCGAGTGACATGTGGGCCTTCGGGGTGACCCTGTGGGAGATACTAAACTATTGCAAAGAGCAGCCCTACTCTCAGCTCACCGATGAGCAGGTGATAGAAAACACAGGGGAGTTTTTCAGGGACCAGAAAAGACAGGTGAGTGGCACCTCAGACTGTTCACTGTATAAAACCCATTGAATCCCCGGCCTCACTTCTTTCTCCCTGTCGGGCAGATTTACTTGCCTCAGCCTGTCCTGTGTCCAGACTCGCTCTACAAGGTCATGCTGTGCTGCTGGAGGAGGAACACAAAAGAAAGGCCCTCGTTCCAAGAAATACACCAAGCCCTCCTGGAAATACAGCCCTAAGCCAGGGCCTCTGTTTGAGACAGCGATTCCCTGTCTGCTCATATCTGGAAGAAATGGTGCCTAAGAGGAGTAGCAGACACACTCCAGGTTTAAAGCTGTCTTGTCTTATTTGAGGTAAAAGTTGAGAGCCACCTGTGGGCTACAAGCTATATTTTGGAAAACACTGTTCCATGGACTTAACACACAACAAAGATGGACTACCAGAGACATTTTGTGTGTGCCAGTTTAAGTATTATTAGCACAATCATGCTGGCTAGGATGTTTTATAAGCGTACAAGTATTCTTAAGAAAATCGATTCTGTTTAATCACACACCAACCTTTACGCACACACACACACACACACACACATGTTGCGGAAGCCAAAATTAAATGTAGCATGTGACATTTGGCACTTTTGGAAATATTTATTAATTTCATTTGTTGATGAGTTAAAATTTTCCCCATCTTGAAAACTGATGAAACGTTGCGTGCTTTCTTTTGGAGGACTGCTTGAATGTAGAAGGGAAAAGTGCAGAAGTATATTACTGTTACATTTCATTATATTTCAAGTATTTCATCTCAGTTGCTCAGACAAACGTCAGGCCTTGAAGAAAAATGTCAAGTAACTCAGTCTTCATCATCTCTTTGCAGTTTTCCAATAGGGGATTTGAACGTGATGTGTAAATGACTGTGTATTTTCAACAGATAAATCTAAATCTCAAATATCAATATTTTGTACTTTATATTTATATGTCCATATGTGTTTGTTCTGTTTATGTTTTGTTTATATATTTGTGTATTAATATGGCTTTTTTTTACGTTGACGTTCATTTTCTTGGTCAAACATTGGATTTTCGCACAAAAAAAAAAACTGCTTTAGAAAATACATTTAGATTTTTTATTTTTCTTTAATCCCAATCCAAAACATAGAGTACGAATCCAGGCAGTGTATTTGATGATGTGCTATGTTGGTTCAAGCGTATGTTTACAATCTGTACCAGTGGAGAGGTTTTACTAGGTGTGTTGTGGATGTTGAGCGAGGTTTTAATCGGGAATATAAAGGAAGTGGGAAAATTCACTTTACGTCATGTGTTAAATGGAACCAAAGAATTGGGAAGACTGCTCCAGATCAGTGGTTTGTGTTAGCTCACATTACAGTGGGATTTTTTTTTTCTTCATCTTTTCTGTGTATTTTTCCATATGGAATAACTCTTTTTTCACTTTAATAGCTTAGACTTCATACTGCATACCACTGTTTCTGCCTGATCAGCTGTATTTACAGGTTCTGCGGTTTCAGATGCTGTTGTCCCACTTACCTCACACAAGGAAGACAATAATGTTTGCCCTGATGCACGATGTGCCAACCTACATGTAGTGAGTCAGCCTTATGAGAATGTGAGTCCGTCTCAGTCTTATGTTTCTGTACTTTGCAATCCAGGCAAACTAATCTGTTGCATACAGGAGACAAATTTGGGTGATTGTGACGTATGTAGTGATTCTCATTGAATAAAGAAGTCCTCACAGGGCATTTACAATCTGTTATAAGTGCTGGAAGCAGCTTTATGGCTGCACCCTGACACATTTTAGAATTTGTTTGGTTTTATATCATCTAATCCTCAAATGTTTGCTTTTTGGTGAGAAGGTTTTAAAATATTGTATACAAAAGTTGTACATTGGTCAACAAAATATGAATAAAATTGAAACAGGGATGTCTCTTTGTGAGCTCTCCTCTCGCCTCTCGTGGAGCTGAATATTTCATAAGATGGGGGTGGTCCTTTAAGATTAGCTTACTGCTGTTGGGAACTCATTGGCTCGGTCTTGCTGGTGTGTCCAATCACATTGTGGAGGTGGAGTGAAAATGATCACTTAGCAGACTAGACTCCAAACTTGTTGCACTAAAAGAGCATCTGATTCTAAAATGAGGGTTTGTAGTTTCTGCCAAGTTGGAACCTGAAAAGATGAATAAGGTGATTTTGGTGACAGGAGCAAATAGGTAATGATTATTATATCATCTTAAATGTCAGGCATTTTCGACTTAACTTTAGTGAGACACAAGGATGGTTTACTTGTTGATTCTCTTATTGTATTTATTTTTGCCTTTTTGAAACCCCTTTCATAAGAGCCAAAACAGCAGCATGATCATTTTATGTGCAGCAAATGAAGAGGCCGTGTATGTTCCCCTGCAGTGGCATTGGCCTGGCCCTTTGTGAGCGTCTCCTCTCCCAGGACATGGAGGGTCTGCAGCTTTGTCTAGCCTGCAGAAACATGCATCGAGCTCAGGCTGCCCGCTCAGCCCTGCTCTCATCTCACCCTACGGCTCAGGTTGACCTGCTGCAGATGGACATCAGCAGCGTCTCCTCCGTCATCTGCGCTGCTCACCAAGTCAAACTCAGGTGGGACGACGTGAGCTGTGTAGAAGTGAGACACACAAATACAATCACTGAGCACGTTATGCTGCCGGTTTTTCATGTGTGTTCAGAAATCTATAATAAACAGTGTTCTGCAGGTATAGCCGACTGGATTACCTCTATCTGAATGCCGGCATCATGCCAAATCCACAGTTTGATGTAAAAGCCTTTTTCAGAGGCCTTTTCTCCAGGTACATTGTTCATTTGAGATGCCCTTGATTCTTGATGCTCCTCCATATGTACTGACTCAGAAAAAAAAAGGAGAAATAATCCTGGATAGACTATCCGTTTTAAGTTGCATGCTTCAGTCATCTATTTTCTCATGGAGCTTATATAACGGCTTCATTTCAGCAATGTCATCACCATGTTTGCCACCGCCGAGGGGATCCTAACCCAAAAGGACAGTATCACCTCTGATGGCCTTCAAGAAATTTTTGCCACCAACCTCTTTGGTCACTTCCTTCTCGTGAGTCACTGGCACTTTTAAAGCTTTTAAGATATAGTAGTGATAATACACACATATTATATAATACGTCATGCAAAAGTGCATTTTCCTCAGTTCTTGTGCCAGCTCTTTTGCCCTTGTGGAGCATTTATGGGTGTTACTGGATCCGTGTGTGTCAGTTAGCAGTGATGCTCATTAAAAATTAACACTGTGCACTGTTCTGTCCCTGAGGTCGCTACACTCTTTTGCTTACTGTGCACTTGCAGGTGAAAACTGAAGTATGCTGAGAGACCATCCTACAAAAAATCCTGTTTGTGCATTTAAAAGATTATTATATGTGCTGATGTATCCACACAGAAGGCAAAACTTTTCCTTTTTAGATCATTTGAGTTAAAGTGACAAAATTTAAATTTAACTATGTTGTTTTTGTCTTCAACTTCAATTGTGCTGTTAATCTTTGCTATTTAAAGGTGAAACAAAACCTTAATGACTTTTTAAGACTAACAGCTACTAATAATGTTGAATGCCTGTGTGTTTTGGCCCAGATCAGGGAGCTGGAGCCAGTTTTATGCCATGCTGGTCATACCTCGCAGCTGATATGGACCTCCTCCAGTAACGCTCACCGATCAGCCTTTAACCTTGAAGACATCCAGCACCGAAGAGGGAACCAGCCCTACAGCTCCTCCAAATATGCCTCTGACCTGCTCAGCCTGGCACTTAACACACACTACAACAAAGAGGTCAGCTCTCTTGTTACCCGTGCGCTGCAGATATTGATGACCATGTATTATCTCACTGCCTTCTTTGCATTGTAGGGTTTGTACTCATCTGTGACTTGTCCTGGTTTTGTGATGACCAGTTTGACCTACGGCATACTACCCTCTTTCCCAGCATTCCTCTGGATCCTGCTAATGCCACTGTTTTGGATTGTGAGGGCAACTTTCCACCATAAATGACTTCAGTCTTTGGTGCTGTGTGTAAATAATGAAAAATAAAATCCGATTTAGGGTCATTTGACTTACATCTGAGTAATGAATCTGTCTTTTATTGTCACAGATAAGGATCTTCACAAATACTTTCACCCTGACACCTCACAATGGAGCTGAAGCTCTGGTAAGTGAAAAACAACTTCTATTTCCATAGACAGTTTGACAAATTTTAATGCAGAAATGCTGTTATTTTCCTGTAGTTCTGGTTGTTTAAGCAAAAGCCAGAATCGCTGAACCCACAAGTCAAATATCACAGTTTAACATCCGGTCTGGGCAACAACTACACACAACCCTGTAAGGTACAGCAAAGAATGCAATCCTCTAAAAAGAAAAATTGTCTTGTACAACAGTTGACCTGATGAGTTCGTGACTTCTGTTTCTCTTTGCAGATGGATATTGATTTTGAAATGTCAGAGGTTTTCTATGAGAAATTACTGCAACTAGAAAGCGAAGTAAGGAAAAAACTGAAGGCAAAACAACAAAAATCCAGCACTTCCTTCAGTCCTCCTGCGGGATCATCCTGATGCACAATTCTGGGATGGAGAGAGTTTTATTCCGTTCATTTGGGCTGCTCTGAAACAACACATCTATATAAGACAGAAATAGAAATGTCTTGATTGTTGTTTTTTTTTTTTTTTTTTTTTGGAGTTTACAATAAAATCAATCATACTCCCGTCACTTTCAGCCCGTTCACTCTGAAGTATATGAGGTTATGAGAGGAGAGGAGCGCAGGCAGCCTGTCCGTCTACCCGGAGCTGGAGGGACCAAATCCAATATGGTTGTTAATGCCGCGATCCTCGCGACAAAATGCATTGCAGTCTGACAGCAGACTGTCGGTGTCATGCCAGAAGCTCACGTAAGTTGCCTGATGAGTGCTCGACAGCGGCGGCACGTGCGCACAGGCGCGACTGGAGATCGGCTCCGGAGGCTCGGCGGCGCCGCCGTCCTCCCCGGGATCCGCCGCCCGCTCTCCACTCCCGCACTCCTCCTCTGCTGCGCTCAGTTTCGGGTTGCAGAAAGCCCAAACCATCCCGCAGAAATATACGAAAAACGTGCCCATCACCATAACCATCAGCCCGTAAGACTCCATCATGGCTTTGTCGACTGTTGATGTCATCTCTGCGCAAAGCGGGAGGACTGTCCGAGTTCCCAAAGTACATCCAAGGGGGACTGTGGCTGCCTCATCCCTGGAGCACAACAGTAACCCAAGATGGGGACAAGCCCAAACCTCGGTATAACAAACTAACTCTGTCGTCACAAATAAGGACAAATGACCGAGAAAAAAGTTAACTTAGGTTAATTATATAATTTAATGTCACGTGAGTTTCAGGAGCTTTCTTGGTGATTCATATGTGACAAAGATGAAAAGCTCAGTGAAGAACCTGAGAATAATAAAGATATGAAATTTAACCAAAACATTTCGAAAGGTAGGCTATGCAAATTTTTACTTTAATATTGTTTGAAATGTAAGCTTAGGTATTAATAACTAACTAATATGTCTAAGTAGAGCAAGCCAGCAACTACAAACTAATTCTTTATCACCTGTAGAGAAACATCATACCAAATTAAAAGTCACAGAAAGTGACAGTGGTTTTAAAAGTGTTAACCTTTTCCTGTTTAAGCTGACAACTGTGTTAATTATTCTCTTCCGCTTTCAAGAATAACTTATTTAATTGGATTCTCTAATAAAACACATTTTTTTCTGACTTTGTCAATCATTTAGTGGCCGCCTGCAAAACACAGTTTGTCTACCGTACACCAACTGCATTTAAAGATTTCTTTGGTTGTACGGAGTGAGGATCTTAGAAAGGTTTCCTCTCCATCTCATCACCTTATCAGTGTGGTACAGAAACCCACATTTGATATGTCAGGTTTTCTTACCCCAGTGAGCGGTCTGACCTCCATATCTGTATTCGACACTGACATGTTTACCCTCACACCACATGTGGTGTTTAAAAAGAGCCTGCAGCTCACCGTGGTATGAACACTTAGGCCACAATTAAAAGTCATCTCAGCCTGTCGATGCAGAGGAACACTGTGAGGCTGTCTGCAGAAGATATGATCGCATCTACCGACCTGTCTTCATTTTCCAATTTAGGGAATCATATAATGGAAAATAGCAGAGGCGTCAGCTGTTTGCCTGCGATGTTTGCAAACGTATGTATCGGGGATAAAACGGGGGTGACGGAGAGTTTCAGCCGGACGGGCTTTAAAAGCTGACACCATGTTGGGTCACGGTTGTTTGGAGGTCTGAGCAGATTTTCTCGTGGAGTCAAAACAAGAGCGTGTGCGACAGTAACCATGCTTGAGTTAGCAACATTGGCTAGAACAGCATTATGGGTAGTGTAGTGTTTCCAGTAGCACCACTCGTATCCAAGTCAACTGCTCGTCGTTGCTAAAGAACTACAAGCCCCACCCACGCCAGCTCCAGAGTCCCGGATGTCTATCGCGCCGGAAGAGAAGAAGGTCCTTTTCCCAGCCATCTTGTGGCTTCATCTAGCGAAGTGTTCGCACCAAGCCTCGTAGAATCGGAGGAAAATCCTGCTGAAGGGGCGCCATCATGCCCGGACAAATGCAAGAAGGTTTTGGCTGTGCCATAACCAATCGGTTCGACCAGTTATTTGACGACGAGTCGGATCCGTTTGAGCTGCTGAAGCAGGCCGAAGTGAAGAAGAAGAAGGAGGCTTCTGCTCCTGGTGCCGCCAAGACTGCAGCCCAGGCTGCCAAGCAGCCGAAAAAAGAGTCCCAAAAAGACAGAAAGGTCCCACTAGCCGACAAGAAGGAGGAGACCCAGGCGCCCGTAACCCTGAAAAAAGATGGTGAGATAAATTTTGACATTGTAGGTTTTAGTCAAGCTGCAGCCAAGAAGGGCTTTAAGCTAACAGGCTAAGTTGCTGCTCACCAGCTAGCAGCGGTTCGTAAGCCCCCATGACATGAGGTCGGCGTGGTTTCTTTTGTGTCCCCGTGGACAAACATATTCATCCTTTAGTGTACTACAGCTGGACCTGAGTGGCTTAAGAGGGGGTCAGTGATAAACAGTTTGCAGGCCAACTTGTTTTGGCTTGCCCCCCCCCCCCTCCTCTCCGGCCTTGTTAAGCAGGTGGAACCCGTCCCTGGTCTGCCCTGCCCTGGCCGATCAGACAAAAGTAGCCCCTAACTGTTCACGGTTGATTCCTGTCAGATCGGGTTTGAAATTCAAGCTAGCTGTTGCTGACTTTTTTTTTTCTCCTTCCTCCAAAAAAAAAAAAAAAAAAAAAAGACAGAATTTGAAGAGCTAATTATATTTTGATTTAAAATACAGCCGTGTACGACAGATGCAATCGGAAGCGGTCAGTGGATCGCCTCCAGGACAGAGTAATATTTGGGTCGTGGTCGATGTGGCTGTGGATTTGTCAGACATGAAGAGCAGCATGGTGATGAACCTCGTGGTTTGCAGTGTGGGGCGTGTTAAAGCACAGCCTCCTAACTGCCACTTCCCATTGGCGCACAATTCATGCTTAGTGCGTGAGGTCGACCTGCTTCTGCGCATTTCCGTGTCCCACTTCATTTTTTTTGTCTACCAGACCATCTTAGTACATTGTTTTGAAGATTCAGTTATCACGATTGAACAGATTATGTGAAAGTGTATGGCCTGACTCAATGCCTTTGAGGCAACTTCAACTCTCAACAAAGTTTGCGCTCGCTCAGGTGTAACTCAGTGTCGAGGAATTATTGAGATTGAATCCTACTCACAAGCAGTTAGTTGGCCATTATCATCACTCCATGCTGCCAAGTGGGGTCAGAGCTGTTCGCTTGGGAGAAGATGAGACAGGTGCCGCGACTATGGTGCACACAGCTGCTGCTATGTCTTGGAGGGTGTCTATTTTGGTAGCTGGTGATTTAGTCAATGGGTGGGACTGGGTCAGTCACAGCCATGTGCCACAGAGGGTTAAAGACTTGGAAGGTGTTAATTCGATCCACAGAGTGACCTGGTGATTTAACTGAGCAGCGCTCAACTCTTGAGCCCTTAATCAAATAAATTCATCTATATGTGATATCATTGAAATGTTGGCAGAATTAGTCAAGGCAATGCAGTTTCTTGCACCATGCAACATATTTGATAAATTAATCCTACCATTTTGTTGTTTTTGATTCAGCACGTTGATTGAAATTATTTGCTCCAGTTAAACAGAACAATTATCACCCTCCCCCTAATTCTTTCAAAATGGTGTGTGTTGCCCAGCAGTGGGTCCTGATCCATCAGTGCTATTGGTCCTCTAATCCTCCTATTTTGATCAACCCTAGGTGCTGGCATGAGGAGAATGGGCCGCAAGCCGGAAGGCGATGGCTCCAGACCCCAGGGCGGCCAAGGAGAAGGGCGCCCCCCCACAGACAGACGACCTGTGGACAGACGGCCACCCCGCCGCTTTGAGAGGCCTGCTGGTGATGCTGGCGAGAAGCCTGAGGGCGGCGAATTCTCAGTGGAGAAGTGAGTTGAACTTCCAATTGACAGATATTTTAAGTGAACATAAATCATAAGTAAAGGGTACAGTGAGTCCACTGCTATCATAACTTACTGGGTGGTATCTTCTTTTAACAAAAGCAGCTCTCACTATGTGGGTGAGGTGTGGGTGGAGACAGAGTTGTTTCCTATGATAAAGCTCAGCATGTTTAAGTTTTGCATATGGTAAACTTACAAATGGAAAATCTAGTACACTTTAAAATGGTCAGCCTAAATTATTGCAGTTTCCAAATGAAGAGGGTGGATTACACATTTTCTGCCGTTTGGACCTCTCATGTTTATGTGGGGTTTCATATTTAGAAAGATTTTCTTGTTTCTGGAATTGGGCGTAATCTGCAACACACCCACCATCTATTTGGTTCTTAGCCAACAGCTAGCTAGACTGTCTTTAGAGCACTGTAAATTGATGTATTAAAATTTGAGGGAAAAAAGTTATTTATTTTAGCTGTGTTTTTGTCAAAATTGTTGTTTAATGACAAATTAATCTGAAGATGAATTACTTAAAATGAGTGGAAGGCCCTACTTTTGATTTAATCTTCTGAAAGGCAGAGAAACTTGTGCTTTACTGGTTGGCTGACATGTTCTTTGTACATTTCTTTAGACCCATTGGTGACAGGCCGATGAGAGGACGTGGTGGTGGCGGCAGAGGAGCCCGTGGAGGCAGAGGACGTGGCATGGGTCGCAGTGATGGCTTTGATTCCCGAGGAAAACGTGAATTTGATAGACATAGTGGCAGTGACCGATCGTGAGTACTTTGAGCACTGATGGAAATCTTGAACAAGACATTAATGATATGTACATCATTAATGTACATATCATTATGTACATACACATTACACAAGGCCTGTTTAAAGCCTTTTAGTGTGTTTTAATGCACTACATGGTTATGATCGTGGCTAAAGCAAATGTTGTTTCAGTAGTCTAAAAGGTGAGGACAAGCGCGGAGGAAGTGGATCTCACAACTGGGGCACTGTCAAAGATGAACTTAAGTAAGTACCAATGTGTGAAAAATTATTTAAAAAAAAGATACACACTCTTCATGTGAACTTTGACAAATTACATATTACATACAAAGTCTCCCTTGGTGTGATGTGCTTGGCCAGTTTATTGTCATTATTGTTATTGCAATCACTTTAGAGGGTGCTTTTGGAGAAGTGTGTTTAGGTTTTCCGGAGCATCTTACTGATCTCCCTGTTATCAATACCTAGCCTTGTGATTGTATGAGTGGGAAGTATTGACATCTAACATAATTTTGACTTTTTCTTCCCCAGTGAGCTTGACCAATCAAACAACACTGAAGAGAACCCTGAAGGAGAGGAGCATCCACCTGCTGACTCTGAAAACAAGTATGTATTCATAATTCCCTGATTTAGAACATTTTGGGAAAACATTACAGTTTTGTATCTTGTGTAATTGTTGATGAAGGAAACTAGAAGTTGATCAGAGTTTATTTTAGAATCCAAGTTTATGTGAATGTCATTGGTGTCTGTTAAAGGGAGAATGAGGTAGAGGAAGTGAAAGAGGAAGGTCCCAAGGAAATGACTCTGGATGAGTGGAAAGCCATGCAGGACAAGGAACGGGCCAAGGTGGAGTTCAACATCCGTAAGGCCAACGAGGGAGCTGATTGGAACAAAGGCTTTGTGCTGCACAAGTCCAAGGCAGAGGTGAGTCAAAATCAGATGAACTGCAAAAGTTTAACTTTGGTACACTTCATCAAAATTTAACACCATCAGTTATTGTTGACCTTAGAGAACTTTGTGTTTATTTGTTTCAAATAAGGTCTCTTGTGTCTTTTTAGTTTAGTAACATAAGTAATAAAGGCCGTTGATCTAACACCATCTCAGCCTCTTTAATTCAGAGCTTTCAGTGATCTCACTTGGCTTTTGCTGCTGACATTATTAAGTTTTGCACCTATTTCCAATGAAAACAAAGACTTCAGGGTCAACATAAACATCAGACCTAATTAGTTATTAAGTGTTGAATGCTGCAAGTTCCAGGGTCCTCTTCAACCACAGAATTAGTTTTCATTTTGATGAATTGTACTTAACACCAGGCAAGACTGTCACAATTTGAATGTGTTGGAAACACTTTTTTACAATTGTTTTAGATTTTCATTTGAGGTGTACAATAGTTTGGATTACTTCACTTTATGTTAATGTTTGTTTTTTTTTTCTTCTGCATTCATCCATCACAGGATAAGAAAGGTGATCTGATTGACCCTGAGGATGAGTCTAAGGTAAAATCTGCTGCACAATATCTTGAGATCAACTGCAAGTTTTAAACAAAATAAACCAAAGCTGTAAATGTACAAAAAACAATGGGCCTTTCCTCTCCATCTTTGTAATTTAGGGAGACGATGAGCATCACTTCCGCAAGCCAGCCAATGACATTACGTCCCAGCTGGAGATCAACTTTGGAGACCTGGGTCGTCCAGGACGCGGACGCGGGGGACCACGTGGTGGCCGGGGTGGTCGTGGCCGCGGCGAAGCCACCAGGCCGGTCCGTGGGGGAAGGACTGACAAGGTAGATAATGTTAAGGAAATGTTTCATTTCACTCAAGTACTTACATTTTCTGACGAATTAAAGGTCATTTGAAATGGATCTGTTGCAGATTATGGGTTGTCGGTACTTAAATTCTGATGTTACTCTTTCATTCATTCCCTCATTGTGTGACCATAATGTGTCAACATTTGACTTTTATAACTTCTCACCTTTTTTTTTTATTTTTTTTCCCCCCCTCCTTTGCAGTCATCTGCATCTGTGCCCAATGTGGACGACCCAGAGGCCTTCCCAGCCCTGGCCTAAGCCCTGGCTACTGTCCCTCAGGCCTACAGCAGCCTCCTGAGCACCTCCACTACGAGGCTTGCATGTTCCTGGATCCTTCAGCAAAGTGAAACGATGGAGAAGACTGTCATTAACTATGGCACTCAATATGAGGACTGAATTTTATCCAATAAAAACAAAACAACGATGGAAAAAAAAAACAGAAAGTAAGGAAAAAAACAAAAAAAGAAAAGGACTTCTTGCTACTCTGGAGCAACTTATTGGTAGAGGTTTTGTACTTGGAAACAAAGTAGCAGGGATGTTTTCATACAGTATTTTTTTCAGAGGTTATGCATTGTCCATTGGTAAATTTTTGTAATTGCTGCTTGAAAATATGCATTCAAAATATAAGCATAAGAAGAGCATCTTAAGCTTGGTGTGTGCCATAGCTTGCTTGCTTTGAAATAGGCACTGCAGAGCTTCGACCTAAGCTCATAATCTCTGCCACACCAGGTATTTCAGATGAAGTTACTGCTTCACTCATTGAGATTTATGGATTTTTTTCTTTAGCACTGGGGTATTGTTTTATATTTTATACAGGAGGTCTATTCTTCTATGATCTACGGCCTGTAAATCTTGACTATTTTCATAAATTCTTTCAGAGACTGTATTTCACATGGTGCAAATAGGACACCCCTTGATCTTTGATCAAGCGATGCTGTCTACATTTGAATGCATTGATGAAATGGCGCCTAAATCTGTCTAAGGTTCTTTTGTACGGAAATGTTTTGAAGCAGGAACATTCGGTCATCTTGGAGGAACACATCAGTTATTACACTCCTAAATTTACATTGATCCTGAGACATTCGTCAAAGCGGGTTTATCTGAAGCTGAAAGTTATTCATTGTCTTCTGATTAACTTGTATTTGGGGTGCTGTTCCCTATCTAATGTCTCTTCCTCCTTGCTCATTTCATCTGATTGCTCACCATGTGCAAGTCAATCAAAGCCGTTGTTTTAACTGCAAAGAGTGAAGAGAGGAAGTCTCTTGATGCGGCCGCATCACACTCAGACCCTCTGACTGTTTACGTTCCACTCGAGCATACTTCCACACATATAAACTCAGCCCAGCATCAGTTTGTTTCTGCTGTTTGTTCTGTGCTGGTATTTTCCTCCACTGTTGACTTCCCCTTCCACAGTGGCACCACTGCATAATTGCTCTGAAAGAAATACAGTTGTTCATTGTGTGGAACAACTGAAGTGCTCTACAAATGTGTGAATTCTAGCCCTGCTATTAGAGACCTCTGTCGGTAAATAAAGATGGTCGATAAATTTTTTGCATTGTCACCTTTTTTATATATCCTGCAGGGAAAATTGCTTGTGTTTACGACTGTGTTTCCTCTTAAATGTTCTCGATTGTAAGTGACCCTTGTAGAGTTGGTGGTGAATGTCCTCACAAAAACTTTGAGTGCCAAATGGTCCCTCTGTCCTCAAGTCTTTATTTTACACCTTTTTTATGGAAGAAGAGTAAATTATGGCAGACCAGAACCTGCACGTAAAACTCAGTCCTCTTGTAAACACACTTAATGATCACCTGGTTTCAAATCCGGAGACTGTATAAGAAGATTAATCAGGCCTAAAAGTAATCGGCATACAGACGATGTGCTGGGATGAAACCATTTATTTTCATTCCTAAAATGAAAACATTCTAATAGAACAAAAATTGATCCATAAAGTTTTCATTGAGTGAAACTAAATGGAATACAGACAATGATTGCAAATCTATTGGAGCCTGCGTACATCTTCAGACTGAACAGCCCTGAAATTTTGTAGTCGTGGTTTCCAGAGGATTCCAGAGGAGTCTTAGTCTTCAGTATCTCCTGGGCTTTTCCTCTTCTGCCTCCCTGAGGTTGACAATTTTGGCCTTCAGTGGAATTATAATTGCTTAATCAGTTCCCATGAAATTTGCTGCAAATATCCATATCCATGACTTAGAACGACTTGTCATAAGTGTCAATCGGTTTGGTCATTTGTTTGGTTTCAGACCAAATATCCCCAAAACAAATAAGGCTCGTCATCAGCCATCAGCTGTTTGCTTTGGAAAGAAGCACTTATCTTGCCAACATACTGAAATCAGAGGGTGAATGCAGTAAACATTTATAGTGTAGCTCAAGGCACTGCTGTCCTCGGCAACAGCATCGACACATCTACAGCACTAACAAATTTAAGACACAATTTAACTTTGTACTCATTTAGATGAGGTGAGACTGAAGAGTGAGGTAGCATGGATGCATGAAAAAGCGCAGCTGTATATTTACACAGCCAAAATTCAGCATGGTCATATGCATTGTTGTGAGTCCTCTTCACTGAAACATTTTGACATGGCACAGTAGGAAAAGCATGATGCTGTCGTTTTTCCAACCAAATTACTATGAAACACCCATTTCTATTACCCAGTGCTGAGCTAATTATACCAGCAGGCACACTAATAAGTTCATTTATTCTTGATTTTCACATTATCTGCTATTCTCCACACTAAAGCCTTTCAGAGGCCCCAAGTACAATTTGTGTGCACTTCTGGAGAAACATTTTTTTCGTGGAGGGTTTCGTCATACTGAAGTGGTGGTGTTTCAAATAAATGGGTTGGAAAAATGGTGGCTACATTCTAATACTGTGCACTGATGCCACTGATGATGTTAGTCAGTAAAACCTGTTCTTTTCCTACTGAGTCAAAATCTCTGTGAAAAATGCCCTTAGTGATTTCAGCAATAGGATGAAGCCTTTTTGAAAATATTTCAACTCATGGCAGCCAGATATCTGATTTCACCTCACACTGCGCTCATTTTGGTCATGGTATTAGTGTGTCTATTGCTATTCTGAGGAGAAAACAATGGTAATGCATCAAATAGGAAAAAGAACATGAGTCAAAAGGATTCCTGCATAACGATTCAGACTGGTTACAGATCTGATTTGAACAAGTGGTCACAAAGAGGTAGTTCATGCACATCCAAGCGACATGTAAATCATGGTTGTGCCCAGAATCTTACATTTCTTACATCAGCCGTTTTCAGTTTTTAAGTTCAGAGCTCATCTCATCAGAGTTCTGCTAACTGTCCTGAAAGAAGTCACCGCTGAATTCAATTTTGACCGCGTCCAGGGTCAACTTTCCTCCAAAAATTAACGTGTCTATGAAGATGTTTTGACTAGGGAGGAACCCCATCATCTCATCCTCGTCCTCCTCTTCCTCCTCCTCCTCCATATATCCCATCCCGTGTGATGAGATGTAGCCGACGGTTGTGTTTGTGTCCATAGAGGTCTGTGTGTGGTCTGAGCTGTCTGAGTCTTGGGAGAAGCTCTTGATGTAGGTGCTCAGAGGGTACAGCTGTGTGGGTCCGTCAGTCGTTGGGCTAAGGCCGATCTGAGGAGGGACCTCAGAAAAGACATTTGTGGGTCTGGAGATGTCACAGTTCTGCTTAGGCACTTCCTCCACGTCCACCAGGATGGGCTCCTCTTCATCGCCGGCTATGCTGGGGTTGCTCAGCTGCAGCCTCAGGTTAATCTGGCCCTGAATTGGAGAAAGATAAAGGCTCAAACTAGTAATGATCAGCAAAAGGTGGCTTTCATTTTTATTCACTTTTACGAACAAACCTCCTCCTGCGTACACTCTTTTGCCCATTTGCTGTTTGCAGGATCTGGCACGACATCGAGCATGAGGCACTGGAAACACGCCCACAACCTGAGGGACAAACAAAACTTTTTTCTTTTTTTTGTTGTTGTTGTTGCACAATTTCTTTAACAACAATTGTTGTGGGCTTTTGTGCAAAAGCGTAGATGATCAAAGTCATGAAAAGTGAGCTCATTGCTGATGTTTCGAACCTACTTCTTCAATGATGTACACTGATACAGGCACAGCAAAAGCAGCAAAAGCAGGAAGACGGCCGTAGACACCAGTAAGAGCGGCAGGTAAGTTTCTTCTGTAATAATGACAATAAAACAGTCATAAAGTTGCATCACACACAATTGGCTGCCTTAAATGTCAAAATATTCCTTTGAAGCAATCATCAAAAGGCTTTTTACCCTGAATGTAGACCTTAATTTTTTGGCAGGGTGGGCCTTCTCCTCTAGCAGTGGATGCTGTCATCCACAGACTGTAGACTGCTGGAGACAGCTCCATCACATGCGACCTCTTTGACGCTGCTACAGAGCCTGAAACACAAAGTCATTCACAAACCGCAGAGGAGCAATTTTACATTCAATATTCACACAACTCAGTGTAGTGATCCAAAGAGTGCATGCCACAAACATGGTGCATACAAAGTTTGGACTAAATAGAGGACTGTGTCAAAGTTACTGGAGTAAGTAGGACTTTTCAACCTTCCATCTTATTTCATCCAAATGAAGCTCTTTGTATATTATTAATTTCAAAACTGTGAAATGGAAATAGAAAATGTAGGACAGAAATATATTCTACATTTATGACACCCCTCCCTGTGCGTGTGTAAGTTTTCTATAGTCCCTAAAAGAGTTAGTTCTTACTCTGTGACAGATTTCCTCTGTCCTTCTCTACGTAGATGGTGTAGTTGGTAATACAACCCCTCCACTGCGCTCTGGGAAGCTCCCGCCACATCACCTCCACTCTGAGTCCCTCAACTTTCTCTTCCACAATTGGACTGACCTCAGGGACTGCAAACAACAAGGGGAATCTAAAAAGGCCACTCAACAGGACGAATATCAAACACAGTAATTCATCATCATGACATGTATACTATGTCTTAGTAAATTAGAAAATAATGCTCATCACAGCGTAGCGCCTCTCCATTCTTACCTGATTCCAAAATAGCGACACCTGTGAACGTGGTCCGAGTAACTGTGCGGTTGTCATAGTAACCATACAGGACTCCTTCGTAGCACTCGAATTGTTTAATGTCTGCATAAAGACGGAGAGCGGAAAAAAAAAAAAAAAACATAGCTGCTGACAACTGAGTTTTGTTTTGTTTTGTTTTTTTTTTTACAGCTCACTCACGACATCCTCCCCCCACCTGTCCCACCTGTAAGGACTGCATGGGTTTGATCCCTGCTCAGCCTCATCCATCTGAGCTCCTCCATCTTGAGCCCCACTGGGTACCACTCCACCACATACCCTGCAGGCAGCAGTGCAGCTTCAGGCTTCCTCCAGGAGATGGCGACACTGTGGTTGCCCACCGAAATGTCAACATACTGAGCGAGGGTGTCTGAAAAGTTGAGGTTTGTGTGTGAAACCTTTACTGCTTCATACATGACAGAAACTCAGACACCACCTTCTTCCCCCTTCAGTATTTTCTCACACACGTAACAAGCTTGGCCATTGAATAAGCATCCATTAATGAGTTCTTTTTGTTTGTTTTTACCTTTTGTATGATGTGCCGTAATTGTAGCAGGAGGAGACAGCCCTTTGGAGTTACGAGCCCACAGTGTCACTTCACACCCGGCACACACCTGGACTGTATAGTTCCTGACATCACGACCCACATCAATGACACTGTCCAATCCAGAGCTGTGGACTCTGACTTTGTAACCCAAGATTCTCCCCCTAGAGATGGACATGTTGGCTTCCTGCAATCAGGAAAAAAAAATATTTGAGGGTTAACTTTGACATCATATATTAGCCTTACGTTAGAGACAACAAAGCCTTTATTGTCATGTTGTTTGTCTTTACAGGATGCAATCAACACACTGCAAGATGAGGACGTACAACATCATTTCTGTTCAACTCATCTTTTCTTGTAAACCGAAACTGTGGTGTCTGCAGTTGGGTTTCACTCATCTCTCATTGTCTTTATATGACATCGAACCAATGTACATGTGAGTGTGTGTGTGTGTGTATAGTGGCTGATGTGCGAGTCTGTGTGCATGTGAAGGTGTCTCACCTTGAAAGTGGTCAAGGGTTGACCTTTAGATTTTACACGTAGTAGTTTAGTGAAGCAGGAAGAACAGAAAATGTTACTATGGCTACAAGACCACAAACCGACCCACACAGGCGGTGAGTAAGAGGACGTGGAATATATGGAGACAACTGATACCTGAACTGCAGGTACAGTGTGCCTGTGTGTTGCAGCTGGGCCTTTAACAGCTTTCAACAAAATAAACTAATGAAAAAAAAAAAAAAAGACAAGATTTATAACCAACCTTCCAGTAAACTGTCAGGGATTTTGAGCCGGATTCAGCGTACCAGACGTCCAACTCTTTTGAAGGAGCTAAAACAACAAAAGATGGATTAGTGTCTGCTCTGTAAAAAGGAGAATAACACACGTAAGCATTTTGTTGTTTTAGTGGTACTGTTTTCAATGGATGAGTGAATCAGCGCGGTTAGTGCTGATGTTCCTTGCTGATCCTTATCATTTAAAACCTTTTATCATGTATGACGGTGACATACATCCACTCCGCAGGCCTGCTTCATTTTCCTGTCAACTCAATGAACCACAAAGATTCTATTTGTTCTTACTTATACTTTTAAAGACGAACAATCTCATGCTGGCATGTCTTTAACAACTTAAAGTGTAAGGGTGATTTCCTTCTGACCAATGCTGAAAACAGTGAGGTCACTCCTTCCTGTAATTTGTTCACAACATTTGAGAAGCACATTATGTGAAATGTGTTATATCACATGCCTGCCTGGGAGCATTGTTAAAAATGTATTTTCAAATGCTGTGTATCTTATTGGCATTAGTACTGATCAGCTTGTCCCCTCCCATCTCCCCTTAAGATGCATTCAAATTCCAACAAGACACAACATGAATTTCAGCAAATAGACACAACTGTACCTCCATGAGAGGATTATACAATTTACAAAAGAAACAATGTGTTAATTAGGACAGATTAGTTTCCTAAATTACGTTTCAGATCTTAAAGTTTACTTTTACCAGCTGTAATCACTTTAATCACTTCTGTGAATTGAAAATGGCTTTTCCTTCAGAGACTGAAATTCAAACAGATGTAATTCCTCTTGTTCATTTACTGAATACTTAAATGAAGAAAATAAAAAAAACAGGTTGTCAAACCAGCATTTCTCTTTCACTAAATCTACAGTGAGCCCCTTTTCTGCTGCAGTACGTTTATGCCACATCTACCATTTTTGCATATCTTCATACCATCAGATAGCACATGACATCTCCCATGAACCATCTTTGCCACATTACATTTCCTGCATCAGTGGTTACAGACGGTGGTGAGCTGATAAGTGTCTCAGACAACACAAGCACCAGGAAACATTAATTCATTGACAGCTAATGTAAATGAAGAGCCACAAATTTACTGGATCAAATGTGTCTGTTTGGCTTTCATTCAGTAAATGCAGAAACACAGTGAGACCCTTTGCTGCAGATTAGTACTCTGTCACTCACCCTCCTCTTCAGTCCAGCTGGAAATCTCTGAGCTCCACTGGCTCCACAGGCCAGTCTCAAATTTGGATCGCACTCTGAAATGGTACAATCTGTACGGCTCCAGAGATGAGACGGACGGGTACTGAACTGCACTCAGCTGCATGCTCTGAAAGTCAAAGAAACATGTATTTATTCAAACTAACTCATCCATCCCAAAGTGATATTTCTGATCATCTGGTAAGAACGTCTGTCTGAGGATTAATGTTCAAATGTGAGCCTTTCATTGACATTTCTGGACTCACACTCAACTTTCGATCTCTACCATTTCATTTGAATCATCAGTTGCCTATAAAGTGTAATTGTGCAGATGTTTTAAGTAACCTTCTGCCATATCTCCTGCAAATCTCACTCACAGTAACAGAAATCTGGAGCAGTCTGAAGCGCCACAATGCCTTACTTGATGTGGATAAGATGTCCATGTCTGTTTTCCCGATCTGTATTGGATCTCCATGTGCTGAGTCCTCACAGTCTGGTTCACTTTGATAATACACTCCCGGGACGAGCACTTGGGTGGGCCAAGAACAGGAGTCGATGGCATCACTGCTCACATCAACACAGCCACCAGAATGGTTAAACTTTATTTAAAAAGCATCTTTCAAGAGATGAGCAGGTAAAGTTAGTTTTGATGCCTTTTTTTTTACTATAAAATAAATCTGAATAAGATATACTTTATCAATATCAAATTCCACTTGATAAAAAGGTACAATGAATGAAATAAAGGATAAGATTTCGTTTCATCGTTGTGACGGTTAGAGGAAGAAGAACTGAGACACTCAACATGGTTTGGTTGTTGAAAAGAATGACACACTTCACTGCAAAGCTATTGCGTGAGTCAATTAAGTACATATCAAAGGTTTGAGAGGATACAATGTCAGGAAACATCGTTTCACTAGAGATCCATGTTATGTGATTGTAGTTTAAAACGTGCTATTGTCATGATTTGTAATTTTGGTGTTGGAGAGGCAGCACAAATGACCCTGACAAGTCTGTGAAATAATGGATCCATGAAAGATTTTGACATGTGGAAAACAGATTAAGTGCCAAGAGAGCCTCAAGCCCAAAATGGACCAGATTGAGAAGTTAAATTACAAAACTAGTAAACTTCTCAGACATTTTTTTTTTTCCTTTTCCTCAATTGCATCTGCTAGTTTGGAGGTCAGACATTACAGACAAGCTATTTGCACACTTTATATGTAAAAGTCGTATATCAAATTAAAGTGAGCTCAGCAATAGATAGGGGTCTCACCAATGTCACTGAGATTGTAGCTGATGTTGGATGACACTGCAGAGCCCAGTGGGTTTGTGGATTTGATCCACACAGTGATGAGGTGGACAGATCTGGACACGGTGAAATTTACTGACAGTTCATGAGTTTTCTTACAGAGGACATTGTGGATCTCTGCGTCACCAATGTGATTTCTGGGTATTGTTCTCACCCTGAAACACATTAAGTTCGGTTTCACTTGAGCGTATAAGGAAGGCCATTTGAAACTATACTGTGACATGTTTTTGGAAACAGTTTTTATTCAAATTTCCAGTCTTTTCAGACTCACCACACCACTGAACTGTCTCTGAAATGCGTTTCCCGGCTTTTGTTCCAAGCACAAAACAGAACCCCACTTTCATCATTCATGACCATGTAGCCGCATGAAATGTTTTTAGGGTGATCTGGTGGATCTAGAGCAGAAAGCAGACAAAGAGGAATTGAATGAAACCTACACTTCGAAGGTAGTTCATAGAAGACGGAATACAAAAGAATTTACTACTAATTCAGTAGTTGAACAGGTTAAAATTGCTTCACATACTTTCACTCAAGACTGCAAATGCTGAATGTGTCCAAAGAAAAATTAATCAACAAGCGTGTTTTTGTTTCCAAATTTAGGAGTCCTGTGGTCAGTAAAGAGCACCTATTTTGCAGGTTGCTTAAAACATCTAGTGGCCTCGCTACAGAACAACATGTGAAAAGCGTGTGCTTTAAATAAAGAAGAGAAAGCAGAAGTGGCTCTGTCTTAATTTCACAGCTCATTCAGCTCGAAAGTAAGTCATGCCTTGAGATAAACGGCTCATCTTGAAACAGCAAGCAATACAAAACATCTTGCAAAATGTGTAGAAGTATTTGCATACATTTTATTGGAGGACACTACAAAGGTAAAGTAAGTTGCTGGCCCATGATGATGGTTTGGCAACTTGTGCATCAGAAGCATTGTCAGTTGAATGGTGTTAAATAAATGAAAATGAATAAAAAAAATAAATTAAAAAAGCTGGTGATTCTCTGAACTTCGTACTCACATCCAGCTTTGAGGTCCAATCCGCAGGAGTCTCGGACTGGAGAAGTACACTGGCAGCTGTAAGTTCTGTCCTTCTTTATGTTCTCCACTTTTAGATAAATGGTTGTTGAATTCAGCACTGTGTGTGTCTGTGGCTGGGGTGGATGGTCCCTGTACATAAGTCCCTTGCAGTTTGAGTTGAAGATGCAGTAGACTTTAAAACTGGAGTCTAGCTGCACATGATCTCCAGCACTGGACCAGATTGTGCAGAAATTGCCTCCTAAAGACAAACAGAATGACCTTTATAGGCTGGAGGGACATAAACATCATGTCTTAGGGGTCATCTATGTCAACAGGAAAGATCACACTTTTTTTTTTCATTTGGTGAAAGAAATTGTGAACCTGAAAATTTCTGCTTAACTTTACAGTCAGCACATTTTTTTTTTTTTTTTAGGTTTTCCATCTTCAAACAATAAAAACTTTAAATGTTTCACACAGCAGTCTGCGCTTACCTACACAAAGCTGCATCGCCAGCAGTGTAATGAAGATGGACCATGTTTGAGACATCGTCGCGACCAGACATCCGAAACTGTCTCCTCATAAGACGCTCATTTCATCTGAGAACGAGCACAAACACACGATCCTCACAATGATGGGAGGCCAAGTCTGTCTCTGTCCACACGAATGAGGTCTTCAGATCAGATCAGGGTTCAGCACATGCTCTCTCTACGTGTATACATAAACAGAGGGAGACCAGCTGTGTTTACTCACCCAGACCTTCTGAGACACACGAAGCTCTGCTCGCCATCATCCGCCTGAAGACCAGAGACAGACTGCACCAGTCCGGTGTTGGCGGAGCGGCGGCGGCGGGGAGTCCAAGCTGGCTCCGCCTCTGCTGCTCCGAAGTGTAGATCACTTAGACACACACACAGCCACACACACAGACACACACAGACACACACAGCTGATACGTATCATCTCGAGAAGAGCAGGCTGCTCTCCTGTTCCCGTTAATGATCCCGCTGCCCGTGAAGGAGGAAGTAGCGGCAGGTCTGATGATCTTTACTTCTCCGTGTTATTTCAGGAAGGATGAGACAACCTGATGTTTAGATCATGAGTCTGACAAACCAGCACGGCAGCTCTGATCATCACAGTTTCCACACTGAAATACGTCTGTCATTCCGCCACTCTCATCCACATGTGGTTGCTTTGGAAGGGGACTTCCCCAAGCAGCTGCACTAAAGTTCACCTTGACTTGTACGAGCACCACCACGAGAACAGCGAAGTGTAATTAGAATAAATAAATAAATAGCACGACTATTTCAGCTGAGCGAGTGAGAGTCCTGGAGATTCCCTGGCAGCTTCAGTGTGCCAACTGGGGAGAAATCCTCCTGAAAGTCCGTAGTAAAGATGATGTTTGGCTGCAGGTGGTACTGCAGACCCCACATGGCTCAGCAGCAGCTGCAGGGTCTGCAGAAACGAAAACCCCAACCGACTTCTACCAGGGTGTGCTCAGGAATAATTTCACACTTGGAATCGCAGTTTTGTTTCAGAAACCAGAGTGGGTATATTTACAAGCAAAGCAAGCAGAGGTCACACACCCTTATACTGAAATACTGGAAAGTATCTCAGCCTTGATCCACGATGATGAGTTAGTTAGTTTCTAATTTCACAAGCATGTATTTAATTCATTGTTCAATAACCGGAAACATCTGATATGACTTCTGTCTTGTGGTTAATAAATATTCTCCCTTTATGAATCTGTAATAAACCAGTTGTAAGAATAACATTTTATTACAAGGCTGTGCAAAAATCCATTTAAGACACGCTGATGCGTTGAGTGCAGTGCTGAGATCAGCTCATATGTGTTGCTCTCAGTGACATGCTAACATACATATAGTCGGAATAATGTTTACTATCATCAACATAGTTTAGTGTTCTAACATGCCGTGATAATTTCCATTCAGCAACCACAAGAGCTGTAGTTTGTAGTTTTTCAGGTATTTGATCTTGAACTTCCATATAAAAATCAAAGCTTTGACCTGATGTTGGCAATAGAGTGAAAGTCAATGATACAATAATATTTCCTGAGAGGGACTTGGTGCCCTGGTGCGGCTGCAGGAAAGAAGTCACTCCATCACCAAAATCATCAGGGTAGCTCATGTGGGAACATTTGGCCCTGTATCAACATCGAGCTACGTTATTAACATGAACACTTGAAAAGAACAAGGAAGTCCACTTGCATGTTTATGTGTGCCAGCCGAACTGAAAACTGCAAAGAATGGTGTATTACTGCTCTTCAAAGCATTGAAAAATGATTTAACATTAACAAAGCCATTCATGGAGAATGTCTGTAACAACAGAGAGATATTGCTACACTTTTATTACAATCAGCTGATATGTTTTTGTCCTTTATTAACTCGCTTTCTAACTGTACAGTAGATGAGGTCATGCTTGTATAATGCTCTTGTTAAAGGCAGTTTAGTGCTGCAGTTTGTCCTGTTTGGTTCATTCCAAGTAGAAACCCACCTTGATGTCAACCTTTGGTTTGTGAACTGCTGTTTTGACGCTTTGAGTTGTCCATCTTGTTTTTTTTTTTTTTGTGCCCAGAAGAAAGCATATTTGGAGGAGATGGTGGAGCCGAGGAGGCGTGAGGGTGGATCTGACCTGGCACTTTCTCAGGCAGGTTGCAACACCCTGACACTAACTCTGCTTTATCTTCTATTTTCCTCTAAAGAGGACTATAATTAGAAAAATATAAGACAGACTTAAAACTACTGATTGAAACCATAAAGTAGAAGGAAAGCTTCAACTCAGCAAAAAAAAAAAAAAATCACAAATTAACCTCTTTGCAACCAGCTGAATTGGCCCGTGGTGGTCATTCGATTTAAAGTACTTTCAACATTGGCGTCACTTCTCAGAGCCACAGTTTATGTCCATTTGGTTCATTCCTTTTGTTGCATCTACTTCTGTGTGTGCTACCTGAGGGAAGTAACCATCAGTCAAAGATGTTTCCACCGTACACTGAGGCAAACAGGGATCCGTCACGTCAGGAGTCATGATGTCATCCTGGTGTAACTCCAGAGAGTCGGGGCCCCCGCTCCCCAAGTTTCTAGTCAAGACACTTGTATTGTGAGGAGTTTTAGGCCACAGAAAGCCGCCAACGGCACTGACAGCCAGTTCCAGGGGTGAATCGGAGAAATCCACCTCTACGCTGGACAGCAAGACCTCCAGTAATCCTGGAGATGGTCGTGAACAAACGTCCTCCTCTCCACTGTCTGGGATGAGCGTTTGCTCCTCCTCTGTCTCCGCCACCTCCCCTGCTTGTGACGCAAATATAGCAATCTGAGGTTTGTAGCTGTGGTCAAGCTCTCTGTCAGTAAGCATCGTCTCTGTGCCTGACGCTCGTCGTGGTGTCTCCGTCAGAGGTTGTCCCGATCCAGCCTGCGGTACACTGACGTGGACGATGGGATACATGTCTTCCCGCTTGTCTGAGCAGATCAAACTGATGGGGGACAGCGGAGGGTCACTGTAAATGGATGAGAAGGATGGTTCACCTCCATCCTGCTGGAGACAAAAAGAGAAAAATATCAAGAAGATGAATAAAGCATAAAGCATCAGATTTGGTTGTCTCACACACAGTGAGTCACATGGATTGGACAGACACATATCTTGTTTTCATTTGCAAGAGAGTCAACAGAACTGTGGTGGTGTCACAGTGAAGGAATATAACAAGTGCCTTACTAACAGATTTCACTTCATGCTGCTATCCAGAGTGGTAAACCTCATCAAACTAAAGGTTTTACTATATTTCAAAGTTTTTCAATTTTTTTCACATGATTCTGCCCTTATTGCAGCTCTTGCACATGCTAGTGGTTGATAGTTGTTTTGGTAATTGTGGTGACAGTAGTCCGCACAAAAAAGGGGAAATAAGCATGAGAACACAGCAGGCCTGTTTAAATTGCTATTATTACCTCCAGCAGCCTGATGGCATTACTGTTTCCAGGTTTTGGCAGACTTTCGACGAGCCAGGCAGGTCCCCAGGATAGACACTTTTGTTTAATCCTGTGAGAGAAACACAGTTAGGTTTTAGTGGTCTGGCTTGATGATGGTGGTTTATTATCAGCTGCAGAAAATACACAACACCAATTATTATGCCACTGTTAAAGACAAAAGGAAGAAAAAGTATCACATTCAAATGTAATTTCTGAATGTGTGAATCACACAATTTGGGATCTTCATAGCTAAAACCATCACATTCAGTATCTGACACCTTATTTGTGTGGGTCTTTCTGCTCATGTTATGGCACAATGGACTTTCGCATGAAATCAACCACAATGGTGACGATACCAGTTCCTTGTAAATCAAAACCGATGCGCATTCAGAATCACTTACAGGAGACCACTAAAAACAAAATAGCATTTATCCCATCAAAATACTTTCAATATTATTAGGTGATGTCTGATGACTGTTATTTTCCATGACATTGAAAGCCATTAGAAGCATATTAATTAATAATGATACCTCTCTCTCACACAACTCCAGCACATCAGGTTGACTATGAAGAACGTGATGATGATGAAAATGATCACAATTACCAGGCCAACTAGAAGAGACGAGAAAGGGAAACACACAACGGTTAATAGACTAAGCACCATTTTCTCTTCTTCTCGTTTAAAACCTCATTAAATTGATTTAATTTCATTTTCAGTGTTACAGGAAGATGTTAGTTGGTGTTTGTGTTTCTAAAGGGACAATGGGATGGCAGCAGGAGACTGACCGGCAGGGACTGCAGGCTCAGAGGAGATCCGGACCCCCGGTGGACTTTCTCCTGCTGCAGTGGATGCAGTCATCTGCAGAGCCAGAGCTCCCTCAGGACAGTCCAGCCATACCAGTCTGGGGCCAGAAGCAGGCAGCGTCACTGGAGAGAAGCAAATGAGATTACAATTTGAAGATATTTTATCTATTCATACATATGTTCAAAGATTTTAGCCGCACAGGGGCTGCAGAGACAAAGTTTAAGTCCGATCCCTAAACCCACTGGTGAACAATTGCTAATCTACAGCATCAGCTTCCTGCCACCTTACCACGTGGAACCAGGTAAATTTCACCTGTTGCCACCAACTTCCAAAGGAAATATCATGACATATCAAGCTCTTCAACTGCTAAATGCTCTTTGTGCATTTAGCAGTTGAAAAGCTAACTTGGAGGTGAATTTCGTATTTCTGCTGTTTTTAAGTCAAAGGGAGCTGCGATTCGGGGAGGACTTTGCCTTTAAGCCTTTAATACCCATTAGCTTCTTAAAATAATCTGAATTCTATCATCCTCCTTCACAATGAATTTACCCTCTGGTTCGAAGGAAATACAACTTTGCTGTGACTCATTTCCTGTTCTTGCAGATCAAATGCTCTGTTTGGTGCTCATTTAGCTCAGTGCTTCTGTGTAAATTTAACTCAGGTCAGGCTAATGCACACCTGTGTTTAAGTACACATGACGGAAATCATACATGCAGTAGTGTGCATATATTTAAGTTCAGAACAAAATGCTGTTGTTTGATGGAAAGTGTGCAACTCGCGTTCCATTGATACTCACCTCCCACAAAGATTCAGTGCATCAGCAGGGTTTTTCTGATCTTACTTCCAGTAATGAGGTGAATTTTGAACCTTGTTTGGTTGGTGATTGTTGGTTGTAATTTTTTGTGATGAATTATTTTGCAAAACAAACAAACAAAGGAACAGGTAGCGGCCCGAAATCCAAGGCAAATTACACCATTAATTAAAAAACAAAAAAATCATCATTGTGTATCAGTGTTGTGTCATTATCTCCCCACTTGTTCTGTATCTAAATGGGTTGTTGTGTCAAACCCGTCTGATTGTCTGTGTGTGAATATGCACGTGTGAAAGTTCTTGACATATACCTGAGCAAAAGGAATGCAGACGTTGATAACCAACACACTGATCACATACTCTCAAGCTCTGGTTGCCAGTGAATCATAGTTTTCTAGAAATGACTTTGACCACAAACAGGAAGCTATGTGGCTGCCTGCACTCATGCAACAGTGAAGGCTGTCACTAACCAGCCTGCTACGCACACAGTTTATTGAACATCGGTGTGATCACACCTGAGAAAGTACTTTCTCCGCTCTCTAATTATGTGCCTATTGGACAGTACTGTTCCCTCTAACAGGGAGACAACACCTTCATCCACACTCCACCTGTTTATTAGTCACATGGACTCTGCACCAAGTGCTGAAATGATTTGTAGTGACCTTAATGGAGGAATGGTCCAGGGACAAACCCATCCAGTTTAATGGCAGATCCAAATTCACTGACCGTTGACTGAATGCTTGGTCTCGGTGGAGGTCAGTTCTGTTTCTTTCTTTAAATCTGCTCTGGTGATAAGAACTTACCAACCTTCTTGGTAAGAACTTGTTGATAATCAATAAGACGAGCACAGAAAAGGACACAAGACTCCAGTTCACCTCTCTGTTGTTCTGCTGTGTTGCTGAAGTCCTGTTTCTGGATATATAAGGTGTAGTGTGTGATGAAGCCTCTCTGCTGGTGTACGGGCAGCTCATCGATCCGGATCAGGATCCGCCTGGTCTCATGGGCTAGCAGAGACATGTGGGGACCAGAAACTGGTTCTGAAAAAACAGAAACAGACAGATGGAGAATGATGCTTTAGGCGCTTTGCTCGAGTATGTATATGTTTTATATGCCATTATCTGAATCCCTATGAAAATCCGTCACATGGTGAACTCAGCTGATGAAAAATGTTCATCTTTACATTTAAATGTGAATGTGAAAACTGGGTTGTGGGACATGCCGAGCCATGATCTTACTCTGTTCTTTGGAGTAGACCAGACCAGATGATGGAGCACTGACACCTCTGGTGGTCACAGCGTACACGGACACATTGTACCTCACACCCGCAGTCAGACCTGAAACAACACAGGAAAAACACAAAAACAAAAACATGCTTTTCTCATATTTATTCTATTTCGCTAATGAACTTCACTCTTATCATATCACCTTTAAATCCTCAACAGGTAGTGAAGCAAAAACAAAGCAAAAAAGTAATTCACTGAAGGCCCACAAGAGGCCACTGCTTGATCTCAGTGGAAGTTCAGTTGTTGTCTTTCATGAACATTTTTGCCATATTGAGCCTAAAACATTTAATTTTCCAACAAATTTACTGTATTGTATGTTCACTTCTTTGTGTAAGTAGATAAGTGCTACACTGCCATTGTGCCTGAATGGCGTTTCTGTGGTCTCCTGTACCAGTGATAGATGTGTTGTTTTGATTTTTGTTCAGCTTCTGCCACTGCAGCTTCATCACAGGCACACTGATCCACTCTACCACATAGTGCAGCAGTTTCTCTCCAGATGCAGACCAGTGGATGGTCTCCGGCCAGGACCAGGAGACGAGCACAGCTCTGCCATAAGCTGCAGGAGCCAACTCTGTCAGCACAGGACCAGAAACACCTGGACGTGAAGAAACAATCCTCTGTGAAATGTCACGTCATTTGGCCAGATTTTCTCTTTTCCTTTTAATATTCATGTACCTGAGTGTCTGAGCGGCACATCAGCTGGTGGAGATGAACCATATAAGGTGACAGCACTGACGCTCAGTGTCTGAACATCTGCTGATCTCTGAACTGAGCACTGGCTGGAATTCGCAGGACAGATCACCTCCAGTTTCTGATCGTCAGCCAGAAAGATTTTGTATTGTTGCACTTTGCCACTGTAGTCCTCTGGAGGGGGAGGCTGCGGAGAAAAGTCCATTCATCACTTCAGGTTTACTTTTCTGCATCATCAACCATGACAGCTTGGGAAATATGCTGCTTCTTTTTTGTGTCAAGAAGTAAATGATTTACTGTCATTTATGAGAACTTCCTCTAATTAATCTCACCTGTTTAATCTGACCATAAAGGAAAGCAGAAAAATAATAAAGCGGTGTTTTATGGAAAATTATGAAGCAGACTATTATTAGTATAATGAACACTACTATAAGATAAAGATGCTTTTATCACAAGAGCAATCTTTTCACCTGAGTCTTTATTGATATATTTCCCAAAGTATTCCCATATTATAGTGTAGTACAGGTGACCTGTTTATAACAATGTTTCGCAGAATAAATAATTTCTGTTCTGTTCTTTGTCATGCAAAATACAGAATATCGATATACTGTAAAAAACCACAAACCACCTTCCACAAAACAGTCAACTCCTGCACCCCATTTGGCTGAAAGCTGCTGAACTTCCTCCACACATGCAGCTCCTGAGATGGACCTGAAGGTAAGTCAGAGTACAAAATTGTTGCACGACTGGCGGCAGTCTCACACGCTGGTACATGATACATATGAATTTGGAGGTTAAATTGGAGAACTTGCCTTTTCCTGGACTTCTCCCCATGACAGCGGGGCTCCACCTGCTGCAGAGCGACCTTTCATTAGAGGTCGAGCTGGGGGTGCTGATATGCATCAGCCGTGATGCCGAGTAACATGTTCTCACCTTGAACTCATAATCAGTCAGAGGTCTCAAGTTGTACACTTTTATCAGGCCATTTCTGAGGACTGTTCCCTCCCTCACTTCCTGTGAAACATCGAAAGGTTGGGTTATCTACACACTGTCTTATGATAGGTGATTCTGCAAATAACTGCAGGGCTGTAATTTTACCAAGGAACAGCCACGTGTGTGGAGCCCGATGTAAGGCTCAAGATACAGCAATGATTCATTTGTTTTCCACTGCAGCGTGGCTTCCATGGAGGCATTGCCAAAGTCTACGTGGGTGATATAAGGAGTTTCTGGTATCACTGCAAAACAAAATAAAATAGTGGCTAGATCAGAAAACATAAGTGATGAAGATTGTGGAGTGTGATAAGTTCGCACGAATCCTGTATCATAAAAAAAAAAACCTTTCATGCGACAGTAATTCAGAAGTGACTCAATAATTCAAGACTGTTTAAGGAGATGTTAAAACTTGAAAAGGTGAAATGAAACACTGCATACGTTGGTGGGCTGATGCAATAGGTCAACCATTCATTTCAAAGAGATATTACACAAACAGAGAGAGAGTTTTGCTGATAAATAGGCCACATCAGTCAAACAGTGATGACAGAGAAACTGTCTGAATGTAACAGTTGATTGATTAATTTCTAGAGAAAGCACATAAGCTTGATAGATGGCTTTTTTATTTTCTTTTAAAAGTGACGCATGGCGATCTATAAAGATATGTGTTTAAAAGAAGGGAGAGCTTACCAATATCCTTTATACTCATGATTATTGGATCGGACCGTGATGCTCCAAAGCGGTTGTAGGCCGTAATGATCAGCTGGTACTTGGTATTTTTGTCAAAAATTCCTCGTGGTATGGTGATGTTTTCAGCGTCTTGAACCTGATCTGAATACATCTGCATCCCATTTTCTCTGAAAACAGGATTTGCTGTTGTTAAATGGATGTTACGCTCTAAGAAGAAAGCAAATGAAATCAACAACTTAATTTGACCTCCGAATGACACCATACCTCTCGACTGAAATGTTGTAGTTAGTGGGAATGTGTGTTTCCTGTCCTCTCTTCCACGAACAGTCTATAATGTCTGAGCTGTTTGTCGTTTCACAGACAACATTTTCAGGTTTATCTGGACGGACTGCAAGCAATGGAAAGAAAATCATTGCTGTTGTGTCTCTCTTTGTTACAGTTAGGGCATACTAGTCCTCCCACATTACCCGTTAAAACATACAGCTTTTCCTCAGAGAAAATGCCAGGAGCTATTCTAAATAATCTAAAATGTCCGAAAGCATCTTATAATTTAGATATTAAAAGATAGCTAATATTAAATATGAAATGCCTCCTTTTTTGAAAATCAAGTTATATGTGTGCGTTTTAAGCTTTTTCTTACTGTATAAAGTAGTTGAACACAAAATAATGTATTTTGCTATTCTGGGGGATGACAGTTAACTGATGTTAACCAGTTGTTAACCAACATTTAGGCACACAGCTGGTGCCCCAGACTCATCTCTATCCACGGTTGCCAGATTGGGAGGTTATTATCAGAATAAATCAGATGTCCGCTCCCACAGGACTTGGTTGAATCTTTTTCTTTTTAAACAATTCTTTGATCAGTTGGGATTATTCTTTGATCGTAACTCTACATCCAGTCCGCCTGCTTTTTTACGTCCCTCCCTGCTCATGTAGGTCGAGACCTTTGAATGTAACACACACACAAAGCACTGTTTGACAGTTTTTAATCTGGCAACACTGTGTCTGTCTCTACCAGACAACAGACCTAACAAAAATATCAGCCTGGCAACCGGCCCAACCAGCCCAACCAGCCCTGAAACCACCTGAAAATATTACATCAAGAACATCTTAGTAACAACGTGGAACACCCAAACAACAACACAGAAACTTTAGTTTAGCAGTCACATCTACTTAAGACCGAACTACCCCCCAAAAACCTCTGAATAACCATGATAACCTATGAGTCTACACATTTCTAACATAATCTATCAACTTAAGTGTCATTTTGTGAATTTGTATCGAAAGTTATATTTGCATGTAATTAACAAAACAACTGACGTACGTCCACCATGAAGGTCCTTTCCACTGACAATCTTGGACAGATCGCCCTTCAGCTTGCAGAGCACTATAGATTGTGGTATCCGGACACTGGGCAGCTTAAACATCACCGTGGTGCAGTTGAATTTCCTGGAGGATTTCACAGCCTCGCCATTCAGCTCCAGGGATATTGTAGACCTGCAAGTTATTGACATAACAAAGTTTTTCTATTCTTGCTAGGTGTAGAACATACAGAGGTATACAGGTGAATTTTATAATTAGTTTGGGCACACAAAGCTTGCTGTGTTGTTTTTCTACCATTCCTACCTTGGAAGACACTTGTGTGTGTGGCAGTACACTGTCAGGTTGGAGCCAATGAGGAAAAAGGGGGATGGCACCACCGTCAGGTAGCCAAATTCTTTGATGTGCTGGCAGCCTGTCCAAACACATACAGGGATGTCAGGGCAGCGCCGACATCCGAAGGCAAGCAGTTGCATTACACAGATGAATACACGCTGCACATTAATTCAACTGATGTAAATCTGTGCTGATTGGGGTCAGATTGAGCTGGACAAATCTTCTCCTCTGACCTCTCTAATCTCATGTTCAAATTCCATGATTGCTTTTGTAATTCAGCATGCTGAGAATTACATATATTATCCAACTTGTATACATATTTTTTCTCAGAAGTGGGGGTTAGTGGGGGACTCAAGCAGCAGAACGAACAAACCCTGACAGTTTCCAAACTTTGGTATAGTTATCTCATTGAATCGAGGACTGAAATCATCAGAGCTTCAGTGTGGATAGAGAGATGAGTACTCACGCTGGATGGACAAATTGAGAAGTATAATGATGCATTCCCAAATGGTCAACAAAAGATTCATCTCAGCTCATCTTCCCCAGTTTCAAAGATCCCAGTCAGAATGAGTCAGCAGCTGTAATACAAGTTTTTCCACCTATTAATCCATTTTGAAAAGAAAGCATCATTTCCATACAAAGCTCAGCGATCTTCAAAACTTACCTCGGCCATCTGTGTTCAGGAGACGCGCTGGCAAACTTTAATGCAGAAACATTTTGTTTTGCTGAACCTTTGAGCTAATCTATCAGAAAAAGTAGTGGCTCTTGAGTCGCTCACTTAGTTCCGGAGATCTTATCGCTCTGTCATATGTGTTACAGCAAACACATAAGTTTTTCTTATCAAAGCTTAGCAGTCACATTTTCTTCCGATGACTTGCCTTGTGAGCTCTGTATGACTGAACTGATCTCAGTTGTGCAGATGAGACATCTTAAAGAGGACAGTGACCTAGTTTGGTGGTATTTTGGCAAAGACAGAGACTTTGAACATGCATACCTTGGTGTCCCATTTAAGTTGGCTGTTTTCCATCACCACAATTGCTCGGTTGACTTGAAATGTCAGCTGCTCTCATTAAATGTGCTGCTGCCAGCAGACTTCGAGTGATCGGTCCGACATGTAACATGCTGTGTGACATCATTATCTGAACACAGATGCTGACTGTAACTTCACAGCGCTGACACAGTGAGTGGCAAAACAAAGGCAGCAAATTAGTCACGGCAATCAAAAATTATATTAACAACATCGAAGCATCATTTATGGATGTTTCTAAACTCATAGTATAAACTGTCTGCCGTATGAGAGGAAGTCCTGAGGCTGTAAAAAAAAAAAAAAAAACAAATTTAGAGTTTTTGCTTGGAAGAGCTCCCATCACAAACCGACATCTCTGGCTTATCCATATCCTTCAGAGAGTCGACTGTGTTTAAAGTAAGACAAATCTTGTCAGGCTACTGCAGTTTTTGTGATTTTCTTTTGCATCTTATTTTCCATTTCTACTCTCAAAAGCTTTGGGGGGAAAACCCAGAATTCAAGGCAGCGTGTTTATGTAAAGATAAAAGAGACCTCAAACTGGAGTTTTGCTCATTTTCAGAACTACTATGCTGTCATATAAAATTCAAGGATGTCAGCAGAAGGTGCAAGTGTTTATACATGAAGTGATAGAAGTTGGTTGTTGATGGATGACAGAAAAAAACTGATGAGGCCAATGAACACAGCAGAATACCATCAAACAAACTTCAATGACAAAACCCCCCCCCCCAAAAAAAAAACGGATCAACCTGCTGCCGGCACATAAATACATTTCTAGTAAGAGCAGATATCTCAGTCTATGAAGCTGAAAAATGGCACTCAGCCAGCTGACATGAAATTCTCTCAAGTGTTTTCATTCCTGCCAAACCGCAGACAGAAACCAACCTGTGAACACGGAGGGAAGCTGAACGTGGGCATGAGAAAAACATCAGTAATACTTATTTAGCTGCCTGTGACTTTCTCTTTGAACTGGAAAGTTTAAACCTCTACTTCAGATATAAACACAGAAGAATAGCTCCATCCTCGCCAGCTGTTCCCCAAGACACACACGCTTACCTGAGAATACACAAAACAGCGGAAAAGCCTGAATCTCAACTGTCTTACCAAATGGAAGACATCTGATCTATCTTGGTTGAAATGACATATAGTGAGTTTCAGAGTGTTGTAAATTCTGACTGACCTGCTGAAAAGGGAAGGAAAGCCTCTCTCTTCCTGAATTTACCCTCCTGATCCAAAAAGTGTTGAGGGTTGAAGGAGTGAGGAGTTTCCCACACTGACTCATCCCTGAGGACCGAGTGCAGTGTGGCTATGATGATGGTGCCCTGGAAAATGTAACATTCATTTATCGGCATACATGAAACTGACATATTGTTTTCCTTTTGATAATTTGTCCAGATGAACCAACCACAGTGTCTATCTCAGCATGCACTCTCTCTGCACTGAGTGAAAACAGGAGACAATGTGAAACTGCATTAATAACTGAGGGGGAAATTATGTGCAACATCACTTTCACACTTTTTCTCTGATGAGCACACACCCAGACACACACACATTACTGTAGTAGTAGTAGTTTCAGTTCCAGCACCAAACAGGTCCAGGGCGCAAATAGACAAGTTTCTTGAATCAAAACCAGAATACTCGTCTTCCTTCTATTAGGAGAAAAATCTGTAGTCAGTTTACGTATTTCACAAAAAATTACAAAAAGAACGATAAAAAACTCACCTCTCCCATTTCGATGAGGAAAGAATCGATGTAGTCTCGTGAGAGGAGGGATCCAGACTTTCTTTGTGTTCCTTGAGCTCCATTTCAGCTCATTTGAGGACCAGGCAACAGTTGGCCACGTCGATACAGACAGATGTGTATTACTGCGTCTAACTGTGGTCAGGAGAAGTGTATATACAGTTGATTTTCGCCTCCACTGTTCTCATCCAAAACAAACAAACAACAACAACAACAATAACAAAAAAAAAGAAGAGCAATACTTTACCGCACCATCTTTAGCTGCTGTCTAGGTCAGAGGACATTTACATTTGGAATTACAACACAACTTTACTCTGACACACAAACAATTCTCTGAACTTTGCAACTATTAATGACACCTAAGATGACAGATTCAGATTGTTTAATGTATAAAAATAATGATTAAATTAGGCTGAGTCATTCATAAACATCATGATAACTAAGTGTTCTTTTCTTTTTCTAACCCTAACCCTTTATAAAACTTGCGCCCGAGCATTGATAAGACTGTACTGTTTGAGATTTACGGCACAAGAGTACCCTGACACACAAACAATTATCTGAACTTTGCATCTATTTAATGGCATTTAAGATGATGGATATGCATGCTAGCATTCAGGTTTCACCTTCCCCCGAGGAAGACTATGCTGTTATTGCTCAGGCTATGTTCTCATTATATAATAAATCATTTAGCATTTTGGAAAATACCGGTTGTTTAACATCAGCTTCTATGCTTCACAGTGATTAAATTAAAGCATAAAGATTATTCTAAAATAAACCAAAAACAAATAAAATGTTACTATAGAAGTGCTCCTTCGTTGATGTTGCATCTTGGATAGTTTGAAGTATCTGTCTCTTTCTGATTGTGTTGATTTGTGTGTAAGTTTAGAATTTGCCTCATTGATTTTGTTTGTGGTGATTTAATTTAAAGCCTTGGCCAATGACTGCAGAGGAAGGCAAAAGAATAAGTGAAACAATTACAGAAAATATCCTCGATCTCATTTTTATCCATTTAATCCATTTCAAATAACTTTTATGTATCTGGAACACACACACACACACACAAATCTATATATCTTATGTTGTATTTTGAATTCATTCATTAAATATTGTAATTCTGTGACACATAATATTATGAAAATGTAAACTGACTGACAACCCTGGATATTACTGCACTGAAAATTATGCAATATTGTTTGGTATTCCTCTTATTTTGAATAATCTTCAAATTTTCAAGAGACCTTAAACCACATTTGCCTGGCGTCAGCTGGAATCGCCTCCAAACCACTTGTGACCCAGATAGATAAACATTGCAGATAGATTGATATACATGTTTTTGTCTTTTATTCCCACTGCACTTTGAGATATACCTACAGCTGGTTATATAACTGTTACGTTGCAAGCACGTTTACACGCCTCTTTTTTTCCTTTTTGTTCTCCTGACAACCTGTCCAGTGTTCTTTTGTTTGGAACCGCAGTGCAAGTGAACGGTAGAAGCGGGAACTCCGGCTGGTGGTTCAACAATGTGGCTTTATAATTTTTTTCTCAGTCTTGACCTCAAAGGTCTTTTTCTCTTCATGCTTATTTTCCTTCTTATAGCAGACTACCTGAAAAACAGGAATCCACCAAATTATCCTCCAGGACCTTTTGCGCTGCCGTTTGTGGGAAATATATTCAATGTGGACAGTGAAAAGCAAGACGTCTATTTTTCCAAGGTACAGTTTTAATACACAGGCGATGTCACCTCACAAGTGTTTTAAGTGGTAAAAATCAGTCATATCACTTCTGAGAATGTTTCAGTCTTGTTGTGTTAATGTATGTACTTCAACTATGGGTGTGACTGACTGCCTGATGGTTATATAACTCCCATTTGATCAGCAGGCTGAAATCCAAACTCAACTTCACACTTTCCAAATGTTTTGCGATGTGCCTTCCTGGTCCTACAGCCTGACATTCATGTTGGGAAAGCCCGATGTGAAAAAAACATATTTAAACTCTCTCAGGCAACTCTGTCTTAATTGGCCGTTTGCCAGCTGGGGACCATGACCTCAGAGCTACAGCAGAGGCACTGACCCATGTCCCTGCTTCACGCTCAGCTGCCAACAGCTCCAGTTAGTGCTGCACGTCACGGTCTGCTGAAGCCATTAAAACCTGAGAAAACCGCAGAGAGAGTTTTGAAATCACTAAACCCCCCCCCCACAGAAAATAAAATGCTAAAAAGTGTCAAATAAATGGCAGATACTGATATCAGGGGGTCAAATAGGAAATATAAACTAAAGTGATAACTCTAAGTAAACCTGGTATCCCGCTCAGTGATCGCTTTGCGGCTGCAGCTTTGTTTTCCCAACAATTTAAAAAGTAAGAAAATGAGGCAGTGTTTTGTGGTTCACCTGTGTTTTCATGTCCGCAGCTGGCTGAAATCTATGGGAATGTGTTCAGCCTCCGTTTTGGCAGCGACAAGATGGTGTTTGTTTGTGGGTATGAGATGGTGAAGCAAGCTCTCGTGACACAAGCTGACAACTTTGTCGATCGACCATACAGTGCAGTCAGTGACAGATTCTACGCGGGAACCTCAGGTGTAAAAAAACAGCTCTTTTCCAAGCAGCTTAGAAATTAGTGACCACAACTGACCCTTTTTCCTATGCATGTTTTTTTTTTTTTTTTTTTAATGCAGATGGCCTCTTCATGAGTAACGGTGAAACATGGAAGAGACAGCGCCGATTCGCCTTGTCTACCTTACGTAATTTTGGCCTGGGCAAAAACAAGATGGAGCAGTGTATCTGCAGGGAGCTTCAATACCTGCAGGAGGAGATGGAGAATGAGAAAGGTGGTTTTAATTGAGTAGTCATACTCAAGTAGCAGCAAAAGCTCCTTGTTAAAATCGATTTTTTCTGACAGTGGACTCCTTTCCACCAGGTCGACCTTTCAGCACAGCACGCCTCTTCGGCAACTCTGTGTCCAATATCATTTGCCAGCTGGTGATGGGGAAACGTTTTGACTACAATGACAACCACTTCCTGACCATTCTGAAGAATCTGAACGATGTTCTCCAAAAAGAGGGCTCCGTTTGGGCTCAAGTAAGTCAACAAGCTGTCTAATTCAATCGCTGTCCTCTGGTGGGATTTGTGGGTTAGCGAGGTCAACATTTGAACTAAACTTCCTTATGTCTGCTATTGTGCGCTGACCAGCTGTATGAGTCGTTCCCTAGAGTGATGAAGTACTTGCCAGGTCCTCACAACAAATTATTCAGCGACTTTGAGCGCATTCAAGACTTCATCAGTCAGGAAGTAAAGAGGCACAAGGAGGACCTGGACCACACAAATCCTCGTGACTACATCGACGCGTTCCTCATTGAAATGGAGAATGTATGTGAGAGAATGCATCACACGCTCGCACAGCACTTTACAATCATCGCACTCTCTGTCCAATTCTCTAATTCATTCGTTATTTCATCCTCATCTGCTTCTGTGGACAGCATAAAAATTCTGACCTGGGCTTCACTGAGACTAACTTAGCTCTGTGCTCTTTGGATCTGTTCCTGGCTGGAACAGAGACAACCAGCACCACTTTACAATGGGCTTTGATTTACCTCATCAAGAACCCTGACATCCAGGGTAAGCCGCTTGACCACATAACTGTAGGGTCGTTACACGACAAGTCATCCAATGCAATTTAAAATTGATATCCAGTTTGTGTAAACTGAAATCAATCAATATTTTGATCTATCTAGAAAAAGTCCAAGCAGAGATAGACAGAGTCATCGGACAGACCCGCCCGCCTGCTATGGCTGACAGAACCAGCCTGCCTTACACTGATGCCGTTACCCACGAGATCCAGAGGATGGGAAATATTGTTCCTCTCAACGGATTAAGGATGGCTGACAAAGACACAACATTGGGTGGTTACTTCATCCCCAAGGTGCATCTAGATCACAGTAATTCAATGTCTTAACAGGATTATATGTTTCTTGGGGAGAGAAAGCCTTAGAGGTCGGTGTTCTTGTTTTTTTAGGGTACGGCTGTCATGCCCTTCCTGACCTCTGTGCTGTTTGACAAAAATGAATGGGCGACTCCACATACCTTCAACCCGCAACACTTCCTGAACGCTGAAGGGAAGTTTGTGAAGAAGGAAGCTCACCTGCCGTTCTCTGCAGGTAATCCACCTTCAGCCCAGTCACCAACATAACCTGAACCACAATTTACATCTCCTCCCGTACGCTTACCTTTATTTATGTGTGTGGCATTGTGGACACTTCAGGGAAGCGTGTATGCCTTGGAGAAGGCTTGGCCAAGATGGAGCTGTTCCTGTTTTTGGTGGGTTTACTACAGAAGTTCTCTTTCTCTGCTCCTGACGGAGAAGAGATGACAACCGATGCAATCGCTGGAACAACACGAGTGCCGCGCCCATTCAAGGTTTGTGCCAAGGCTCGCTGAACTCCGCAAATCCCAAGGATCCATTTTCCTTTTAAACGATGTTGTCACCTTAATGTACATTTAATTCTGTGTGATACAGTTATTGGAGATTTTAGTGCTTTATAGCAATGAAACACATCCTCTATAAACCTTTAGTTAAAGCCTAATCTGAAAGCGACTGATGCTGACTCATGAATTAGGGTTGGATTTATGTGTTGTATATGAGCCATGTGTTGTTTTGTGTCATCATAACAAAGTCAGTCATTTAGTAGAGCTGGTTTCCCATTTAAGGTGGTGACCTCTTAACAGTGATGTGTATACATGTTTCAATATGCTGTCAAATCTACTTTAAATGATCAAAACATAATGTGTATTGTCTTTCTTTGGCACTCTGGGTTTTCACAAGGATTGTGATATTAAACAACATATGAACTTGAACCCTGTTAATAAAAAAAAAAAAAAATCACTTTCATTTTTTTAAAAGCATATTTCAAGGATTTATAGATTAAATAAATGAATAAATAACATCATGAAGCAGCACCAAGTGGCATTGTATTGTTTGCAGTTGTGAGTAAGGTTGCTGATTGTGTTTTAAATTCAACAAAACACAAACCATGAATTCAAACACATTCTACATAATTCTTTATATTGAACTTGCTGCCTAAAAGTGATACAGATTTACTTTTTGTGAATTGCTAGATTGACTTGGAAGAATGGCTTTTCTGCGAACAATTTAGCCTTTGATTGCAAGTTTTCAATACATCCAGCACGTGTTATATTTATGTTAAGGATTTATTTTGTAATCTTTGCTAAACAGGGGCAATACACACACACACAGTACCAGCCCAACTTTAACTGGAGATGAACAAGTGATACAAATCAGTCCCTCACTTTTCTCAGCTCCTCGTCTGCTTCACAAAGAGGCAGTTTCTCTTCCCGTGGCTCAATCTGAGGGGTTTTCTGCTGTTTATTTCCATTCTTCTCTTGGTGATGTATTTCCTAAAGAAAAGGGATCCACCAAACTTTCCCCCAGGACCACTAGCTCTTCCTCTTTTGGGGAACGTCTTAAACATTGAAGCCAAAAAGTCTCTGACAACTCTACTTTATTTTACAATCACTGATTCATATGAGTTCTACAGACCATCAAGCATAAGGAAGTCCATAAAATGTTGTAATTTGTCATAATGTAATTAAATTAGAAATTTGAAAAACCTGTTGATTTTGTTTGTGAGACCTCAAGCTGGAGTTTTGCTCATTTTCAGAACTGTCATATAATATTCAGGATGTCAGCAAAAGATGCAAGTGTTTATACATGAAGTGATAGAAGCTGGTTGTTGATGGATGACAGAAAAAAACTGATGAGGCCAATGAACACAGCAGAATACTTACTGATTTCCATCAAACAAACTTCAATGACAAAAAAAACAAAACCTGGTGATCCTGCTGACTGCACATAAATAAATTCACAGTCTGTGAAGCTGAAAAATGGCACTCAGCCAGCTGACATGAAATTGTCTCATCAAGTGTTTTAATTCCTACCAAACCGCAGACAGAAACCAACCTGTGAACACGGAGGGAAGCTGAACGTGGGCATGAGAAAAACATCAGTAATACTTATTTAGCTGCCTGTGACTTTCTTTTTGAACTGGAAAGTTTAAATCTCTACTTCAGATATAAACACAGATGATTTCTGCATTACAATATATGAAAGTTATCTTGGTACAGCACAAAGGCAATAAGGTCTGGGACTGCGCAGCGCCCCAAGTTTGGCTTCCAGAGTGAGCTGCTGTCCAGAAGCTGGCGAGAAGGAAAACCTCTGAAGGAGGGAGGTAAAAAAAAGGAATAGCTCCATCCTCGCCAGCTGTTCCCCAAGACACACACGCTTACCTGAGAATACACAAAACAGCAGAAAAGCCTGAATCTCAACTGTCTTACCAAATGGAAGACATCTGATCTATCTTGGTTGAAATGACATATAGTGAGTTTCAGAGTGTTGTAAATTCTGACTGACCTGCTGAAAAGGGAAGGAAAGCCTCTCTCTTCCTGAATTTACCCTCCTGATCCAAAAAGTGTTGAGGGTTGAAGGAGTGAGGAGTTTCCCACACTGACTCATCCCTGAGGACCGAGTGCAGTGTGGCTATGATGATGGTGCCCTGGAAAATGTAACATTCATTTATCGGCATACATGAAACTGACATGTTGTTTTGCTTTCAAAAAATTCCAAAAAATGCACAAGCTTGAAAAGAAAAACCAATGTCCAAACAAGCAATAAGCAAAATATCAACATGAAGCAGGTCTTTCTAAAACACCTTGTACCTTTGGAATCGTGTACTTGTTGAGTGTGGTATCCTTATTTGTTATATGGGGCAAATTGAGAGGGATGATGTCAGCCATTCTCTGGATCTCATGGATGACTGCGTTAGTGTAAGGCATGTGATCTCTGTCAGACACAGAGGGCTGTCTGGATGAACCAACCACAGTGTCTATCTCAGCCTGCACTCTCTCTGCACTCAGTGAAAACAGGAGACAATGTGAAACTGCATTCACAACTGAGGGGGAAATAATGTGCAACATCTCCTTCACACTTTTTCTTTGATGAGCACACACAAACGCTCACACCTTGTATGTCAGGGTAGTATATCATGTACAGAAGTCCCCAGTGTATGGTAGTAGTAGTCGTTTCAGTTCCAGCACCAAACAGGTCCAGGGTGCAAATAGACAAGTTTCTTGAATCAAAACCAGAATACTCGTCTTCCTTCTATTCGGAGAAAAATCTGTAGTCAGTTGACGTATTTCACAAAAAAATACAAATAGAACGATAAAAAACTCACCTCTCCCATTTCGATGAGGAAAGAATCGATGTAGTCTCTTGGTGAGGAGGGATCCAGACTTTCTTTGTGTTCCTTGAGCTCTATTTCAACAAAGTCAATAACTTTCTGGACCAGACTTCGTATCTGTGTGTGAGGTCCAGGGAGCCACTTCATCAGCCAGGGAACTGTGTTGTATATCTACAGGCCAGGACAGAGAGCAGCTCATTTGAGGACCAGGCAACAGTTGGCCACGTCAATACAGACAGATGTGTATTACTGCGTCTAACTGTGGTCAGGAGAAGTGAAGAAATTACATCTACGTGAAATTTATTTGGGTTTATGTTAATTATGATGTTAGAGACATTTCACACTTTTGCATCTTGCCTCACCTGTACTGCCAAACTTCCCTGTAAAGCTATTATGTCATTGAAGTTCTGAAGGATAGACCTGTAATGCTTGTCAGTGTACTCAAATCGATGCCCAAACACCAAGCAGCAGATGACGTTGGACACAGCATTGTTTAACAGTAATTGGATGTTAAACGGCTCTCCTGCAAAAATAACGAAAATATAAATAAATGAATACATACAATACCAGCAAAAGCTCTATACACACCTTCGCTTTCATGTGTTTTTATTTCAGTATGTAAGTAATTGGGAAGAATAATTGGGAATAATTGGGAAGAAGCTTCCAGCTTCAGATGCGTTTCGTACCTTGCTGAACAGCAACAGCCTCAGTGAGATATTGGCACTCCTGTTGGATGGACTGCTCCAAGCTCTTTTTGCCCAAACCAAAGTTTTTGAGTGTGTGAAGAGCAAATCTCCTCTGCTGCTTCCACTGATTACCATTTGATATCACAATTCCTTTTAACGACACAAAACCGCAGGAAACCAAATGTCGCTGGACTTAAATGTAATGTTATCATGCTTATTGATGCTACTGGCCGGACTAATCATGAACTAGGTCCTGTTTTAGAAATAATAAAATAAAATGGACACTACCTTTTTCCCCAACAAAATCATTAAACAGTGGGACGACAGGGCGATCCATGTAGTCCTCTCCATTTTGGACAAGGGCTTCTCTCACAAGTTTGAAGCCACTAATGACGACACATTTTCCACCAAAGAGGCAAAGGCTGAAAATGTTTCCATATTTCTCTGCAAACTGAATGCAACAGAGTTAATGTGCTTGTTGTATTTGACAGTGGTTACAAATAAACAAAGCACCGGTGATGTAGTGGGTCGAGCAACAACACAATACAAGACGCTACAAGGTCCTCGTCTTTGGTTCACGTCATTCCTTCCTGTCACTCCTCAACCTGTCTTATTGAATAAGGCCAGAAAAAAATGTACAAGTGTAATCTAACAGTGCAGCTATTTCAATAATGCAGTCTCATCAATATTCAACGTCTCAAAGTTTCTTTGTGCGCCCTAATGGCCTTTCAGGTGGTAGTTCAGACAATACCGTCTAAAAGGCACAGACTTGACGGTTGTGACACACAAAAGAAGCTGCTGGTCGGTAACTGTAAACATGAACAGACATGATTTGGAAACAAGACCATTACTTCACGTTGCGCTATTTTCAAACCCAATTTCTATTGTGCTGAATATCTCAAGTTTCCCAGATGTTTTGATTTGATTTGAAATGATTGCACAACTTACAGTGAGATCATTGAATCCATTTCTGGCTTACTAAATACCAACTAAATGCTGTATTAGAAATTGTCATTTTATTTCACTGTTGTAGAATGCTGACAAAACCAGTAAATGTATAATTAGAAGTTTTAGAAGTAGTTTAGAAGCATTTTGTAAAATGGCTGTCAATTATGTAACTTGACACATGGAGTTTTCCTCTTACCTAATCACTTTGTCTCAGTTACATGACCTCCAGGTTACATAAGATAAGTGATATTTGATTGTGTTTAAACTGGGTGAAACAGCGTGCCTGGTTATTTACTTCTCATTCCACTGGTACAGGGAGAAACGTCCTCTCAGAAAGGCCCCAGGAATCGAACTGAGACCTTCCTTGCTGTGAGGCAACGCCACTAATCACCTGCCATCTGTTTATTCATTGTAATCATCGGTTTTCGGAATTCTGACCAAGAAATATTCCTCCCTGACTTGACGATGATCTGGCCTGACTTCACATTGAGCATCAAGTCTGTAGCTTTATAAATAAAAAACAACGTCATCAGCATCATCAATTAAATACTTCAGAAGGAAAAATCACAGTAACATCCTGTAGTGATAAACAAGGCCACTGGAAATAATAAACTCCCCACTGAGCTGGTTCATGACAGCTGGGGACTGAAATCCATTAAAAAGGTGCGAGGATCATTTTTAGTAGCTCATTTTAGTTTTTATTTCTGGTTACCCTGTATTATTATTATATCAAGGCATTGTAGAGTATTGTGTGACATAAGGAAAGAGATAAATGAAAAGAGTTACTCCTGATCTATTTGACTACAGCCATACCTCTGAGAACTGCAGGTGGATTCTGCTGGGATCGATGAGATGAAGGTGACCAATGAAAGGTAAAGGATACGGTCCTGGAGGATAGCCCAGGGGCACCCTGTTCTTCCAAACATCAGCACACAGCAGAAAAACAAAGAGAAATATCAAAACACTCCACCCATCTATCCAGTCCAAGCCGAGGACTCTGGACACGGCCTCCATCTGATGAACTTAGTACTTATTACTTGGCTGGTTTATTCAATATGAAATAAACCAAGCTTGTATCTGACCTGAGAAACACAAAAATGCTATCAACTTGTTGCTTCCTTTTTTCTCTAGTGTGTGTGTGTGTGTGTGTATACCCGCCCTTCAAAATAAAAGTATTAAAGCGGACCCACACAGAGCGAGAGAGAGAGAGAGAGGGAGAGAGAGAGGGAAAGAGAGAAAGAGAGAGAGGGAGAGAGAGATGGAAAGAGAGAAAGAGAGAGAGGGAGAGAGAGAGGGGGAAAGAGAGAAAGAGAGGGAAAGAGAGAAAGAGAGAGGGAGAGAGAGAGGGGGAAAGAGAGAAAGAGAGAGAGAGGGAGAGAGAGAGGGAAAGAGAGAAAGAGAGAGAGAGGGAGAGAGAGAGGGAAAGAGAGAAAGAGAGAGAGGGAGAGAGAGAGAGAGGGAAAGAGAGAAAGAGAGAGAGAGGGAGGGAGAGAGAGGGAAAGAGAGAAAGAGAGAGGGAGGGAGAGAGGGGGAAAGAGAGAAAGAGAGAGAGAGAGGGAAAGAGAGAAAGAGCGAGAGAAAGAGAGAGAGAGAAGAGAGAGAGAGAGAGAGAGAGAAGAGAGAAAGAGAGAGAGAGAAAAAAAAAGAGAGAGAGAGAGAGAGAGAGATCTAAACGCTCCACCCATCTATCCAGTCCAGGACTCTGGACACGGTCTCCATTTAATGACCTTAGTACTTATTACTTGGTTGTTTATTAATTACAAGTAGCGTTGATCTGCAGAGACAGAAGTGAACTAAGCTTGTATTTGACCACATCCCACTGACAAAGTCCAGACTGTATTTCCTTCTTCTACAAACCAGACCTTCAAAATAAAAGCGCAAACACGCGTAGTAAGGAGTACACTAGCGTGTCTGTGTATCCGTATAAATGAATATCTGTCTGAATGAACCACAGTTTTCTAGAAAAGAGCATGCGGCTTCATGCTTAAGTACTTTGTCCTCTCTCTAATTATGTGCCTATTGGACAGTACTGTTCCCTCTAACAGGGAGACAACACCTTCATCCACACTCCACCTGTTTATTAGTCACATGGACTCTGCACCAAGTACTGAAATGATTTGTAGTGACCTTAATGGAGGAATGGTCCAGGGACAAACCCATCCAGTTTAATGGCAGATCCAAATTCACTGACCGTTGACCGTTCTTTTTGAATCCTGTTTCTTTAAACCTGGTCAAGTGCAGCCCCACACCAACAAACATGAAACTTATCTTTCTATTGTTCAATGTATTGATCTATCAATGAATTATTTCAGCTCACTTAACATTTGTGATGAAGCCTCTCTGCTGGTGTACGGGCAGCTCATTGATCCGGATCAGGATCCGCCTGGCCTCATGAACTAGCAGAGACATGTGGGGACCAGAAACTGGTTCTGAAAAAACAGAAACAGAGATGGAGAGCACGTACTCAAGTGTGTATATGTGTTATATCATATGTTATGTGAATCCCTCAGTTTTGCTCAGCAGTATTATTTGCAGTATTATCAACATAGTCATCACCAGTTAGTGAAGCGAAGCAAAAATAAAAGTTATTCACCAACTGTTAAGTTTGAGCATAAAACATTTCATCTGATGTAGCTGGATTTTCTCTTTTGCTTTTAATATTCAGTGTCTGAGCGGCACATCAGCTGGCGGAGATGACCCATATAAGGTGGCAGCATTGACGCTCAGTGTCTGAACATCTGCTGATCTCTGAACTGAGCACTGGGTAACTCACACACACACACAATAGCTAACTCATGTAATTCACTCACGGATTACAAACGGCCATTATTTTCTTTAAATTATTGGGAGGACCCCATGTCTCTTTAACATGCCACAGCCATAAAGGGGCTGGAAGAGTTCAAGATCCACCCTTGTTTTTCACTTCAGAGGTCCCTTGAGGCCACCGGTGTTATATAAGAGAGCATTCCTGTGCATGTGCATTTCAGCAGTATCCTCAACTCCTTGGCCAAATAATATTAGGGTAACAGTTTGGGTTTTTTCTTCATCATGATCTTTCAAGGCATTTTTGATTGTATGGACTTCACTAGTTGGCTTTTATTAGGCTTTCTATTGTTACTTTTGACTGATGTGGTAAGAAACTGGAGGCCTCACAGCTTCCCTCCTGGACCCTGCCCAGTGCCTTTTCTAGGAAATATCTTCACTGGGCTTGACTTTAAAACACTGGAGAAGGTAAGCCCATCCCAAACCCTAGCTGTAGGTTTTAAAGGAGTTGCGTTGTCATCAACTGTTTAATATGTAATGTATATACAAATATTTTCTGTCTGTCGTGGCCATTTTGTTTTTAAGTACAGCTTGCTCAGGAGTATGGGCCAGTGTTCAGCTTGAGGAGAGGCAGTGAAAGGATCGTGTTTATCTCAGGATACAAGATGGTCAAAGAGGCTCTTGTCAATCAGCTGGACAGCTTTGTTGACCGACCAGTCGTTCCTCTTTTCCATGTCATCTTCAAGGGCATCGGTGAGCAGAGGAATGAATTACAGCAAGAATGTGTTGCAATAAATTGCTTTTCTTAATATCTTAAATTGTATGCTGTACTGAAAGATTTGACAAAAAAATCAGGATTAAATCAGCCCACTCGTGTGGGACAAATTGTCAACGACTGATGTGTATGTGGAACATGTGTTATGTTGCCGTGAACAAAAACTGCACCAAATTCAGCACAACAGAGAGTAAATGGTGATGACAGCTGCTTCTGTGCAAAGTATGTGATAAGTAAATTAGTGCCGTGAACCTTTGGGAATTTGTAAACAAAGCATGAATCGCTGTGCCGAGCCAGTTAATAATTTGATATAACATTTTCACAGGCATAGTATTGAGCAATGGTTACCTTTGGAAGAAACAGAGAAAGTTTGCCAACATTCACCTGCGTTACTTTGGAGAGGGCCAAAAGTCGCTGGAAAAACATATTGAAGTGGAGAGCAACTTTCTTTGTGAAGCATTCAAAGAGGAGCAAGGTCAGCAAACAGCGAAGGTCCTCTGAAGTGCCTGTTTCACTTTCATTTATTATTACGTGATTTGAATTTGCTATGTGATCAGGAAGACCCTTCAACCCCCACTACACCATAACCACTGCAGTGAGTAACATCATATGCTCTGTGGTCTTCGGCCATCGCTTTGAATACAGTGATCATAGCTTTCGTAAAGTGCTGGAGTTGGATAATGAGGCTGTTGTGCTCGCTGGCTCTCCCAGAACACAGGTAATGGCCAACTTCTATCTTTTACCATAAAACAAACTGTGCTGCTGGATAACTGATCGGAGACTTTGTCCCATCGACCAGCTGTATGATATTTTCCCCGGCTTGCTGAAGTACCTGCCAGGACCTCACCAGACCGTCCATGCCAACTACAATGAGATCTTGTCGTTCCTGAGGAAGGAAATAGAGAAACACCAGGAGGATTGGAATGCAGATGATCCCCGTGATTATATTGATGCATTCTTGGCAGAGATGGAGAAGGTAATACAAATCTGGCAAAAAATTCTTCATACATTTCATCTGCTACAATCATAATGAATGGGGAAAAGTAAGAAAAGACATTACTGTACAATAATTCCATCTATAAATAATAATCGATAAATGATCTTCTAAGAGAAAATACATTTCTTTCTTTTGACACCGCCAGAAAAAAGAGGATCCTCAGGCTGGCTTCAACATTGAAACCCTGCTGATTTGCACCCTTGACTTGATTGAGGCCGGGACAGAAACAGCTGCAACTACTTTACGCTGGGGACTCTTATTCATGATGCATTACCCAGAGATACAGAGTGAGCTCATTCATGTTCATTAGTCAAATTAACCACTGCAGTATTCTCATAAAGGCCATCAGTGTTTCTCTGGCATGTGGCACGTGTGTGTAAAGGCAAATGAGATGCACTGACCCCGTTTCTTCACTCAGAGAGAGTCCAGACAGAAATAGACAGAGTGGTTGGACAGTCTCGCCAGCCTACCATCGCCGATAGACCCAACCTGCCCTACGCTGATGCTGTCATTCATGAGGTCCAGAGAATGGGGAATATTGTCCCGCTAGGATTCCCCAAATTGGCGAGTAAAGACAGCACACTGGGAGGATACTGGATACCCAAAGTGAGGGACTATTCACCAAACCATCACATTTTAAATGAACAAATCATGAAAGCACTGCTTATATCAAAAATATAATCATTCATGGCTCTATTTTTAAAGGGGACACCTGTTGTGACAATATTATCAACTGTGCTGCATGATAAGAATGAATGGGCTGCTCCACATACCTTCGATCCTGGGAATTTCTTGGATTCAGACGGCCAGTTCAGAAGGCAAAATGCCTTCTTGCCATTTTCAGCAGGTTTGTTCTACACTCTCATTTCATTAATATTATAATAATTACTGCCATAACAATTAATAATCAATATATATCATATGTGAGGAAGCCGTTAATCTAGAGCATCTGAGTTTCCCCACCAGGTAAACGTGTGTGTTTAGGGGAACACCTGGCCAGATTGGAGCTCTTCCTTTTCTTTACAACTCTCCTCCAGCGCTTCACCATCTCAGCTGTTCCTGGAGAAATGCCCAGTTTGGAGGGGGTGCTGGGCTTCACCTATTCCCCAGAGGAGTTCAGGGTGCAGTTCATACCTCGCTGAACTTCTCTGTTCTCATCCAAAACAAAAAACAAGAATCAATGAACAATCCAATCCAAACAGTACGTTCTTTGCAGCTTTTGCCTTGGTCAGAGGACATTTACACTTGGATTTACAGCACAACATTACTCTGACACAGAGACAATTCTCTGAACTTTGCTTAATTTATTTGAAATTTATAGCGCTGGATATGCATGTTGTTAAGATTCAGCTTCAACATGTCTGATAGCAATTCTCTGGTCAATCTCTCATTCAATAATAAATGACATGGATAACAAAAAAAAAAAAAAACGTGGATCTGCTGCCTGTGTGATTTATCTACGCATTGGTTTTATTAGCATACCTTTTTCCAACTATGTCCTCTTCATCCTGCTAATTTCTAAGACCTAATCGTCTTTAAAATAGGGTTTGCACAAATCAAATCCTTCAAACCCAAAATATCCGCCCAACAATTCAGCATCTCTGCCAGATAGGGATAAATCTCCAAGTAAATCAGACATCTCAGTGTAGAAAATACAGGTATGGTTTAATATCAACTTCTTTATTTAACAGTGATTAGTTGAAATAATAAATGTTATTCCAATTACAAATCCTACAAAAGCTAAAAATCTATAGTAAATATCTGTTAGTGTTAGTTTTGTCAATTTAGCTTAAGTCTTATTAGTTTTTTAACCCTAACCCTTAATTAGTCCACCATATGCTATTTTTTTAGTTAAGTTTTTTTTGGTCACATTTTAGTTAAATACAAGTCTTAGCATTTTAGTCAAAAGAAATTTTTTTTTTGTGCAACTCATTTTAAACTTTTGATAGTCTTTTTTTCAGATTACTTTTAATTGACATTTCAGTTAATTTAATCTAACCAAGAGGTGTCATTTTAATCTTTTTCTCAAAAGATCATTATTAGCTGATGAAGAAGTTACACATGCTGAATGATTAGGAATGCAACATTGCTAAAGGTGCTTGGTCTGATGGTCATAGAAATAGATCGAGGGTTTGCGCTTGAAGCATAAAAATATGATGGTGGCACAGTGGTTAGACCTGTTGCCCCACAATGAGAATCTGTGTCGAGTTTGCATGTCCTCCCTGTGCCTGCGTGGGTTTCCTCCCACCGTCCGTGTTTAGGTTAAGTGATGACTCTAAATTGTCTGTATGTCTGAATCGTTTGTCTCTGCCTGTCTCTGTCCCTCGCCCAACATTGGCTGGGATTGGCTCCAGCAACTCCCACCATCCAGAAACAGAGGCAACAGAAATTTCTGACACACATGGATCATTATACCTAAATGATGTGTCAGCAGAGTACCAGCACAACTCTAACTGGAGATGAACAAGTGATACAAATCAGTCCCTCACTTTTCTCAGCTCCTCGTCTACTTCACAATGAGGCAGTTTCTCTTCCCGTGGCTCAATCTGAGGGGTTTTCTGCTGTTTATTTCCATTCTTCTCTTGGTGATGTATTTCCTAAAGAAAAGGGATCCACCAAACTTTCCCCCAGGACCACTAGCTCTTCCTCTTTTGGGGAACATCTTCAGCATTGAGGCCAAACAGCCTCACATTTATCTAACCAAGGTAAGCTGACAACAATGAGATATCTTTGATGTTGCAGTGTTTCTGTTTTGTTTTAGTTTTTTTTTTTTGTTGTGAGAAGTACACATAATTTTTTTTACCATGTCCAAAAAGCGAAAATAAGTAATCATTGACATCTTCGTTACTTTAATTTTAATTACTGCTTCACATAAGTTCTTAAGATTTAGAACTAAGATTAAAATGAATTTGTCTTAAGTCTCAATTTGTTTGAGGCTTTGCTACCATGTTGTGTGAGAAATGTCAAAAACCTGTTGACATTAAATGCCACCGTAACTTGCTCAACAATCAGCTGCTTATTCTCTGCTAATGAATCCACAGATGGCTGATGTTTATGGGAAAGTGTTCTGCATACGTCTGGGGAGGCACAAAACAGTGTTTGTGTCGGGCTGGAAGATGGTGAAGGAAGCTTTAGTGACACAAGCTGACAATTTTGTGGATCGACCTGACAGCTCAATGGTGAACAGAATTTATGGAGGGAACTCAGGTAAATCACAAGTACCCGGTGCTTTGTAAGAATCAATGTAGCCGACTTCTCCTCCTGAGCCCGCCCTGATCCATGTTTGGTTTCTCTATCAGCGGGACTTTTCTTCAGTAATGGGAAGGTGTGGAGGAGACAACGACGTTTTGCCATGGCCATGTTACGTACCTTTGGCTTAGCCAGGAGCTCCATGGAACGGGGCATCTGTGAGGAGTGCCGACATCTGCAGGAGGCCATGGAGAAGGAGAACGGTTGGCTAAAGTAACAACAACAACAACATAGAAAGACACAAATACACTGTACTCAGACTGAAACATTTCTTTTGTCCAGGTGAGCCCTTCGATCCAGTGTCCCTCTTAAACAACGCTGTGGCTAACATTATCTGCCAGATAGTGTTTGGGAAACGATTTGACTACAGCGATCAGAACTTCCAGCGCATGCTGAAGAGTCTAACTGAGATGGCCTATCTAGAGGGCTCCATATGGGCTCTAGTAAGACACTAGAGCAACACACATGCTAAAGAATACAGATCTGATTTGACTTTTTTGTGATTCTAATTTGAAAGTTTTCATCAGAGAAAACATTCCAATCCAAAGATAGACCTTTTCTTGAAAGTGGCTGAAAACAGAATTACTGTCACTTTTTTTCCAAACAGCTATATGATGCATTCCCAGCACTGATGAAACGCCTGCCGGGGCCTCACAATGGCATCTTCTGCCACTGCAAGTCTTTGGAGGCATCTATCAGGAGAGAAATAGAGAGGCACAAGCTGAACCTGGACCCCAGCAACCCACAAGATTATATCGACACATTCCTGATAGAGGAGAAAGTAATGTTTGCATTATTGACTTGGTTGATCATTTTAAAAGTGCACAAAAACTGTATTTTTTATGCACTGACCTTCCTTTCTGACAGCAGAACACACGAGGTGATCACGGCTTTGAAGAGGGAAACCTGGCTCTGTGTTGTCTGGATCTGTTCCTGGCGGGCAGTGAAACCACTTCAAAGACTCTGCAGTGGGGCCTCATCTACCTTATCAAGAACCCTCATATTCAACGTGAGTGTTCACATGAGACAAAAGTATATCTATATATACCCAAGGAAGTTCGAGCTGACTAACTGATTGATTAAAAGCTTTCATTTAATCTTCAAGGCAAAGTCCAGGCAGAGATAGACAGAGTGATCGGTCAGACACGACCACCCACTATGGCTGACAGGCCCAACCTGCCCTACACTGACGCTGTGATCCATGAGATCCAGAGGATGGGAAATATTGTTCCTCTTAATGGACTCAGGGCGGCTGCCAAAGACACAACGCTGGGTGGTTACTTCATCCCTAAGGTGTATTTCCTGAAAACGCACAACAGCAAGGAGTCAAGAGAAAGTGGATGTGCAGTGGTGGAAGAAGTATTCAGATCCTAACAAAGTTAAACTATCAATACAGGGAAAAATAGACTGGAGAAATACTTATTGACAAGTACAAATCCTGCTAAAGTCCTACTAGAAAATAAAGGTATCACCAAAATAAAAGTACTGTGACTAAAATATTCCAACTATCTATCATTACTGGACTATTACAATTGTTTTTACCGTTTCTGCCTGACGTGGAGTTGGTGGTGACAATTTAAACTGTTGCTTTAGTAACTTTAGTTGACTTGTAATTCCAAACCCAAAATGCCAATAAAACTATTATAACAAAGTAAAAACTGACATGACAAATAAATTCCATTATTTGCGTTTAAAAAGATATATTATACACCAAACAAACTAAAAATTCAAGTTAGCCTGTGAGCCTGAGATTGAGTCATTATAATTCAGAGTTAGTACCAACTTTGTAGATTATAATTGTGGCATTTAGACCCTCAAAAACATTTCCTCTGCGCAAGTTAACTCAAATGTTTTGTTTGTTTTGTATAGGGAACCTCTGTGATGGCCAATCTGACCTCTGTGCTGTTTGACAAGACTGAATGGGAGACTCCAGACACCTTCAACCCCGCACACTTTCTAAATGCAGAGGGAAAGTTTGTGAGGAAGGAGGCATTTTTACCTTTCTCTGCAGGTAAACATCACATTCAGAATATGAAAATATAGACTTGAATTGTTGAGTGGTGTTCAGAATAAAGTGGTGACAGTTACCAAAAAAAAAAAAAAAAAAAAAAAAAAAAAAAAAATCAAATTGCAGACAGATTGGGAGTTTTGCTTGTTTTTCACAGGAAAGCGTGCATGTCTGGGAGAGGGCCTGGCAAGAATGGAGTTGTTCTTGTTTTTCATCAGTTTGTTTCAGAAGTTTTGTTTTTCGACTCTTCATGGAGCCGAGCTGAGTACAGAGGGAATCATTGGAGCCACACGTACACCCTTCCCCTTTAAGGTCTATGCCAACACCCGCTGAGTGCTGCCACCGCTCCCCTGCTGTAGACCAAAGAAATACACATTTTATACACAGACGTGATATAGCAAATAGCCAGTATGAGCCATGTTTTTAACCAGCCCAGCAAATAGTGTGTGTGAATGTGAATTACTGGTGCTGATGATGGGGGGACAAGGAAATGTTTCATAAAATGGGTAATGAGAGGTGCACTATATCTGTTTTTTGCTTTCCCTCAACTCAATCAGATTTGGCATATGGAAGAATTACCCTCAGACTGAACACCGTTATGTAGCCAACAAGAAACATCCAAACACTCTTCTTTCCTTTTGCAGCTGAAAAGTTCAAAAAATGTGTTATCAGTTATCTCTGTTACTTAAAATAAATGCAAATTTTGGCTTTAATTTTAAATGACTGCAAAACTGATACTCTTCATCTTTGGTCCTAAATGTAAGACTCTTGGTGGGGGGGGTTGATTATTTATTTATTCACAAGAAAACCAAAGGCTTTAAAATTTAAACTTATATTCCAGAGAAGTTGTCATGCCTTCCTTACATTTCTTCATTTATACACAAACCACACATACCACAGAAGAAGTTTCTGTGCTGTTACTTTGGATCATACTTATTTTCTCTAAAGGACACTGCTTTTAAATAGGCAAATGCACAAGAATCAGCTACTGCAAAGCAAAATGAAAGCACTTTGACACACGTCTGAGGATCAAAAATGGCAAAACCATGACAGCAAACAGCCCATTTAGTGTTACTGAAAACAGAAATTAAAGCAACCAACAGCCATTTCATGTTATAAAGCTAGTGCAGTTTGACAAAAGTCTCCATGAGATCAGGCAACCAACGTTCCATAATTTTGAAGAGGACTACTGCTTCTCTACAGCGCTCTTCATGCTGAACTAAGCACATACATGGATGACAATATTGACTACAGTAATTGAAATTCTTAGATTACAATTTACAGGTACTGTATGAACTCTGAATCTGGTCCCCATATCTGAATGAAAAGCTGGTGTTAAATCATGTTTACATTACAGCTGTTAAACTTCATAGATTATCGTCTTGATTACTAATGAATATAAAGACCTGCCAGGTTGAACTTTAAGCATGCTGCCAGGGAGCGAGTCACACCACACTCTAGAGGTTAAAACTTTAGAAACAGAACAGTTCTGGATTTATTCTGTAAAATGGGTTGTTAGAGCACCTCTGAGGTTGATCACTAACTATGACTCATAGGGTTTTCACAGCTTCAAACGATGGGCTTGTTCCATTTTAATAAAAATAGAAATTTAAGTGGATGATGGCTCATGCTGAAAAGCAGTTGGTGGCCAGCACCAAACATAGCAGTTATTTTCTTAAAAACATCTAAAGCATTTTTTTTTTTTTTTTTTTTTTTTTAAATCAGTGTGCTAGATGATAACATTAGTGGACCCTGAACTGCTTAGTATGATGGTTCAGTTGTACATAAATCAGCAATCATCTGATGTTACATTTAATTTACATGAGCATTCAAGTAACCCTTAAAAAGACATTCGTATATTTTACAGGCTCTGGAATAAAATATTCATGTGGTCAAATACATTTCTCTCATTCCTCACCAAATGTGACATACCAAACAGCTAAACCTGATTAGTAAGCGCCCAGCTGAGTCTGCAGCCAGCAAAGCAATGACACAGAGCACGCTAAAGTATGCTTTAAGCCTATGGTAATGGCTGTGTACGCTACTTTAGCTTGTGAGGTGAACAGAGGTTGTGGGTTAGTGCTCTATGGGAAGCCGGCTTGTTGCCAGTGTGTTGTGGGACAGTATTGTATAGTGGCAGATGGGTAACTTACAGGGTTTAATTTGATAAGTGTGTACTCATCAGTCCCACTCAGCTCCTCTGTGACTCCTCCCCCAGTGCTAAGAGTAGATGTATTTAAGGTCACTTGGGTGCTCACTTATAGGTGAGCATATTTTTCCCTTCATTGAATAAAGGCGAGACATTTGGCTCCATGTTGCAATCTATTTAGAGGTAGTGGCAGGCACACTGATGGAAAGAGCCCGCCGTGGGGCGTTGGAGACTTGCCGCTGCTGGGCCAAGAATGACTGGCCAGGTGTCAGCATGGAGGACGTCCGGCCACCGAGTCGGGATTCGATGGCCAACTGCTGAAAGTTCAGACTCTGCAGAAGAAGAGACAGCAGTTTGATCTTAAGCTTTCTGCTCTGCATATAATGTGTGTTTAATAATGATGTCAGGAGAGACAGTACACAAACCAAATCTTACCTTGTTATACCACGCAGTGACAATCAGCTTCTCCTCATACTCTTTCAGCCTGGCCTGCTCACATTGGCGCTGGCGGAAGAGGGGGGCAAACAGTTAGGTGTGGGGGAAAAAAGCCATTAAAAATATCCTCTGAACAAATCCAAATGCAAATTTACTTCTAGGTTAAGAATTTGCTTGTCCCGGTCTGCCAGCTGGTTCCTCAGAGCCTGGATTTCAGCAGTGGCTGGATTCAATTTGGGATCCAGCGCTCGGATGACCTACAACCATGGTTTAGTAAGGTTTGACTCACATAAAAACAGTAATAAAAATAATATGCCCCTCACTTACATTGCGAGCTTTCTCCAGGTACATTTTGTACCTCTCTTCCATGGCCCGCATGTCATCGTCCTTCTTCTTCAGAGCAGCCATCAGTTCATCCACCTTCAAAGCTTGGAGGTATAGAAGTCATTATGAGGTTTAACTTAAGTCTTACTGTAATGTTGTGTTTTGGTGTCTGTTGATGTGCTTTATACTTGATTTATACACTTTAGATACATCAAAAATGAAATAATATCATTAGTGTGGTGATACTAACAGGTCTGAGTGTTGTCAGGCTGAAGATCCTCCAGTAGCTCCTTCTTCTTCATGATTTCATCCTGAGCCTCATTCAGCTGGACCCTGAGGAAACAAAAGCTGTGTCTTTACATCCTTCTACTGGAAATGGAAATTTTACATCACTGCATCACACTTACATGTGCGCATCAAGTTTCCGTTTCAGATTTGACTGAAAGAAAATTAAAAAGACATTAAAGCACATACAGATACAACAGTTTCAATTGGTTAAAGAATACATTTTGCACTGCCAAAAAAAAAAAAAGAAAAAAAAAAAGAAAAAAAATCTTAAACATCTTGACCATAATTATAAAAGTAGTGTGATTCTCCTCCATAAAACCATACAAACTCTACATACTAATAAGATTAACTTGGTGAGACACGTTATCCCTGTTACTGGTGCCAGTGAATGTTGGCACACTCACATCATCAGGTTTGGCTGCCGGACTCTGTAGCGCCTTCTGGAGGTCCTCCACTTGCTGCTGCAGCTCAATGACCCGCTCTCGGCTCAATCTGTAGTTTTTTCACAAGTGGAAGGAGGCAGATATTTAAAAACCACAATTTTTCACAATGTGGAGAAAAAAAATAAAAATAAAAAAAATCTACATCTCCAGTGTCACATTTATTTGTGGCTGTCTAGGAAACTCTGTTGACCTGTTCTCAGTGTCCAGCTCACTGCGTGTTTTATGTGCTTCCTCCAGCTGAGCCTGCAGAGCTGTGATTTTCGCCTGCTCATATTCCTCCTGCTGCACTCTGAGCATCTTGTTCTCATGCTGCAGCCTGATAAACTTTTCTCTGAACAATCACACAAACAGAACATGTGTTCACACACACACACAGCATCGAAGCAAAGAGAAAACAAATCCTATGATCACAAAGTTGCTGTCCCTTACCTGTATTCGATGGGTATTAATTCAGCTGCCAGATTGTCATGGCTGGGACTGCTGGAAGGAAGCATCCCTAGATGAGAAAAATATGTGCATAGAATATCAATGTGACAAGTGGATGAGCTGGGTCATTGTTAGTTCTGACAATCCAGGGAGATACCTGCTTGGGAAAGCTGCTGCTGTTGAGCTTGAGTACATCGTAGCTCCTCATTGAGCTCTTTCAGAGAATCTCTTTCTATGATTATTCTCTAGCGGTGGGGATGAGATTTAAGAGTTTTAAATTGTAAACTTTACATCACGTCATTTCTTCTCAAAGATATTTAATTAACTGCCACACCTCTTTCTCCTTCATCACAGTGTCGTGTTTCTCCTCCAGCTTCTTCATCTCAAAGGCGAGGTGGTCTGCCCGCCTTGACTCCTCAGACAACTTTCTGTGCAGTTCTTGCACCTAAATAGAAGGTGAAAAAACTAATTGTAAATACAATCACCTGAAAAATAATTAATTATATAGTGGATTTTATTTGACGTTAGCCTTTCCCTTTGCGACCATGTCACCTGTCTTTTGTATGTCTCGAGCTGCGCACGAGCAGCGTTGGCCTTCCGTAACTCTTCCTCCAAGCTGACAGTGTTTTGCATATAGGTCATGTTATTGTCTTCCAGCAGCTTCATCTGCCTCTTCAGATCGCCCAGACTCTCCAGCTTACGCTTGTATGCATCCACTGAGGCTTCCAGCATCAAAACTCGATCTGAGCAGCTCCTATATAAACACAACGTAAAAACACAACAGTGAACAAGCAGTACAAACAGTACAGTAGCCTTATTTCATAAATCACTCAAAATTTTTACTTTATATTAGAAGAACACATTGTGTACTGAGGATGTTTTCTTGCTTTCTCTTGTTTGTGCTCCAGTAAACACCCTGTTTGCCAGCAAGAGGCTGTTTGCAAATCAGTGCAACCATGGTCTTGGCCATTCTTCTCCATTTAATTGTCTCAGTTGTCCACTAATTTGTGTTTAGAGTTAGGGGTTAGGCAGCAAAGGATATCTGTTTGATTACCACTTCTGAAGGGCAGCATGGCAACATAATGGTTAGTGCTGTTGCCCCACAACAAGAAGGTTGCGGGTGCGGTTCCTTTGCAGGCAAATTGTCTCGAGGTCTGATTACGAGCGTGAGGGGTTGTTCATCTCAGTCTGTCTCTGTACTAAAACTAAAGATACTTTACCACCTCCAAACACCAACACAGACCTCAGGACGTCCAGCTCATCTTTAAGAGCTCGAGATTCCTCTGCCAGGCTGGTGAGCTCATCGTTACGGTGCTGAACCTCAATCAGCTGCTTCTCCAGCTCTTCACAGTGGATCCTGTAGTCATCCTTTGCAGCTTCCAGTCTAAATGTAGCAAACATTCATTTGTTCAATGATATGACAAAGTTGCATCAGTATGTTTGAAGCAGAGGGTTACAAACCTGAAGTTCTCCTCCTGCAATGTCTCCAGCTGTTGCTGTAACAGGCCGTGTTTCCTTCCTGAGGGTGTGCTTGGGTCATCGAATGTGTCAAGCTGATTTGCCCGGTCAGTTAGAACATCATTCTCAGCCAATAAACTGTTTCTTTCCTCTTGAAGAATAGTCACCTGTCCAGGTACAAGAGGGTGATAGAGCAACTCTCATATGTGAGAGTGAATTTAAAGCTACAGTGAATTGAACTTACAAACAAACAGCCCCACCCACCCCCATGCAAAGCAGCAAAGTCACACAGACCATTTCTATCACAATTAGTCTCTTCCTCTCCCAGCTGTTACAGACAACATTTAAAGTTAATCCATGCTGGAAGCAGAGCACAGACAACGTGCACTTTAACCAGATATGTTAATATATGGTTAGTTGATTTTACTTCTCACCAAATAACCTGAGTTAATTTTACCACCAGACACTGGACTATTAGTCTGAGATTAACTTACAGTATAAAAAAAAACCAACAAAAAAAACAAAACCAAAAAAAACAACACACACTTGTTCCTAGACAAGCATAAAAATCCTCCCCCATTGGTCAGTGTTTCGCATCAGAAACTACATGCCTATCTAGGGCTGGGCTAAAGAACTCAAATAAACATAGTAATGACCAGCACTTTTCTTTAAAACTGCCAAAAAATTTCTTTGTTGATTCCAATTATTTCCATTGTCATAACAAAACACTAACACATGTACAATGGAAAAGTTAAGTATCTCATTCTGTTGCCCTGTATTTTCCAGTTAATTTAAAACCATGAATTTGGACATTGTTTTAAAAAACATTTATATGAATCACTATTTTTCAGAATACAATTTAATTGAACATGAAATTTCTCTCTTCCTATATGGGCAGTTTAATAATGCATGCAGTTTTCACCATAAGGCACCAGAAGGATTATGATGACAGAGCCTCTGGGTGCATTTCTGGGCTGATAATAAAAATAATAATTATAATTAATTGAATATTAAAAACAAACATTGCTCAACTTTACTGCAACTGGACCCGCATTGAGCCATCTGTTAGCATAGTTAGAGTTCAGAGCAAACAGTTGAGCAACTGGTTTAGCTGGTTTTAGTTTTGCTTAACGGTCAGCCATGTTGGACTTACCTCTGTGCAGCGACAGATGAGCAAGACTTGGGACAGAACAAATGTATCTGTCGAGAGTCCAGTTGAGCAGTTGATCAGTGGCTAAACTAGATTTTGTCTGGCTGCACAGTGCCAAGTGAGGCCTTCTAGCAGAGCCAGAGCCGACTGGTTGCCACGGAGAGTCCAGACTGTAAGCTCAGTTCTTCTGGCACAGTAGCTCCACACAATGGACCCAAGCATTACAGTAAAATCACACAACTCCTGTTTATACTGCACAATATCCGCATACATGTGTGGGTGTAGACATGGAGAGCTCAACCTTAGTTATAAGGCACTGAGGCTTTATGGCTATACATGACTCATACTGATGTATGTGTTTCTGTAAAAGCATATACAGAGTTTGTGTGTGTGAATGTGTGTGTAGCCTCTTTTCACCTGTATGTCTAGCTCTTGACAGCGCTGAGCTAGAGCCTCCTTCTCAGCTAATAGTTCAGTAAGGTCTTCGAGGGCTTTCTTTAACTGGATGATTTAATGAAAGAAAAGCTGAAGTTATTAAAAACACACACAAATCATTTTTAACTTTCACCTGAATTCTATTAATACACTGTCACCAACTGCTTGCTCATGGGGGGATTTGTTGGGTCTCTTTAAATAATCCTATAAAGAGTTTGGTTTAGACCATTTCTACATGCCTTGATGTAACTTGGTTAAGATTTGGTGCTATACAAACACATTTGACTTTTATACCACTCTGTGTCGTTATATCACTGACCTGCTGTTCCAGATCTCCTGACAATTCAGCTCCAAACGGGGCCATGGTCTCTTTACTCATGAGCTGGAGAGGAAAAAAAAAGAAAAGATACTTGGTTCATTACAGAGACTCAATGAAAGACACAGAAAAGCGTTCCTTAAAACTTCAGGCTGCTGGCTAAAGTTCCTTGGAGACAGAGGAGTGGTTTAACTGTTCAGTCAAGCTTTTCAATATTACTAATACATGAAGGAGAAAGCTGGTATAAAGATGGACTGACCTCCTGGATGGCTGTCATGACAACATGTTGTACAGACTCCTCCAAAGTCATGATGATCTGAATGTATTCTGTCAATGGAGTGAGAAAGATTCACATTGTTTATTACTTCTGTGTCCCACTTTCAAATGTACAATGACACTCCTGTCATTCATTCCCAAGCCTGGCTGATGAGGAGTTGTGCCTTTGTCAGTGACTTGGCAGCATGATAATTAAACACTGGTTGAAAGCTTTACGGACACTGGATTTTCATACAATAACCCCCCCCCACTTCTATCTGCACGATATATTTAAATTGTAGCTATCTTAGTATCCGGTCTATTTTGTGTAGAAAAAAATGTGTACAACATACATGCAGTCATATACCTTGTTTACGTTCGCATCTGACAGCACAGCCCAGTACGAGCTGCAGCAACCGTCCCAGCTCCACTGGGTTAGAGTGCTCTGCCACAAGGGCCATTTCTGGCAAGGGGAAGTCTGAAATCTCCTGGTTCAAGACCTGATGGTAAAGAGGAGAGAAAGCACTTAATGTGCTAAATCTTTGCAAGTATACGCAACTACAGCAAGTGAAAATGAACAAACTCTCAAAAGAGCCACGTGTCCACAGAAGTGGCACTGGACACTTTCTACTATGCAAACAATGCATACTACAACTCCGCGGGTACCAAAGGAACACACAGGTTGGATGATGTTTCTACATGGCCATAGTTTACCTCATTATAATAGTCAACCACCATCTGAAGGATCTTCTTCAGTTTGTTCATCTGTGGAGATTACACATAAGAATGGGAAAAGTTATTAATTCAGTTTATAGACCACATGTGAACCAATTACCTTTAAATCTTAGTCATAATCATGCAATGACAAAACAAAGAACGCTCCAACGGACAGATGTGAGAAAACAATAGGTCTCGTACATTTTGGCATGTAACGTCTTTTCTTCTTCTTTGAATAATAATAATGTCTGCTCGATTTAAGTGTCCCAGTAAGCCATGACAGTGTGACAATGAGCCAGCATGCACAACAGCCTTTTCACAGGAGGATGGTGCAGAAACAGCACAGGTGCAAATAAGGCAGTCACCATCAAAATGACACATTGCAACTGTGCTTTACAGGCTTTCACAAATCAATATGCCTACAGTGAAAAGGGTCTACACCGGGGTACTAAAAGTGAGCAGCCAAATGTGCTTTTTCTATTGTCTCATGTCAAAAGAGACCTATTGGGGAGGGAAAGCAGCAGCTGGGAAACCAGTCCAAGCGAAACAGAAAGAAGGAAGAGGAATAGCATGTATTTGGTTTTCAAAATGACTCTTACTGACATATATGGACAAACATACATGTACACATATCACCAGAGGAGTCAGAGCCGGGGGTCAGAGTGCAGGGTAAGTCAGGAGAAGCCCCTCCTAGAGCAGGTAGGAGGTCAGTGTCAAGGACAGTTGAGCAGGATTAAAGCAAACAGAGGATTTAGCACACACGGGGGTGTAGCAAAACACAAATTGAAAAGTCAGAGAGGACACAACAGTGGATCAGGGAGATAGCACTGCTCTGTACCTTCAGTCTCCAGTTGTCCTCAACATCTGCTTTGATACGACCCAGCCATGCATCTGTGAACCATGCTGGGTCTCTGTAGTGCACGCGCACACACAAACACACAAACACACACACAGACAGAACAGTCAGCCACATATAATCCTCTCTCACTTCTCAGAACAGTAAACCAGGTAAAAACAAACTCTTCCTGAGGTGATAAGAATTGGTTAATCTACCATATTGCTAATATTACAGGAGGTATTTTCGGACTGAGAAAAAGGCACTTTATTATTCATTTTTCATTCTTTGTTATTATTCATTTATCTTCCAGAATTACTTTCAATAATCCCTAGAAAACAGGTTTATTTCCTTCAGCCGTGGAATCTGTAGGGGAAAGACAGGGTCCAGAGGCCTTGTTGTTCATGCGTCAATATGAGAGTCAGGCCATCAGGACCTGCTCTGGAGCCTAACAAGTCAAAACAATAAGTAGAAGACATCTGGGTGCCAGAAAAGAGAACTACACCACACACACAGAGCTGCACAATCACCATGGTTGAAGTTTAAGATAAGGGTGAAGGCTATCCACACAACACACACATGTAACCTGTCTTAGGCATAAGAAACATGTCACGTCATTTTCTGGTGTTCTGTCTCTGACTACGTTGCTAGTGGGGCTGATGTGAATAAAGAGATTCCCCATCTGACACCTGTGTCTGCACACCTGATTTCCTCTTTTCCACCTCTTTCCACCACAACAAATCTGCATGTAAGTGGAGAATATAACAGTAATATAATATGTTAGGATGAGTTTTGTCCCTCACTCAAACAAAACTGGTGCAATATGTTAATTTTGGTGTCCAATACCAAAATATCAGGTTCCGGAATAAGCTTTGCCGTTTCTGTGTTTTAAGTGAAATTTGAGGGGTTCAGCAGTAAACAAAAATGGTTAATCCTTCACTTGTCTGGTTTAACTTAATTGCAAGTTTGTTTGTTTGTTTTTTTTTTTTACCCTAACACAGTTGGTTGTAAATAATACATCTGTAACCAGGTATCGTGACTAGCGGACAGACCCATATGTTGCATTCTTGTGCGTTTGTGTGTGCGTGTTGTCTCACATCTGATGCAGTGCCTGTGATATTGCTGCTCCAGTGGTCAGCTCCTCCACTGTTCTGCATGGCGCAGGAGTGTTGAAGGTCTGCAGCTGGGGGATAGAAACACAGAATCAACACAACAACTCATCTCCAATCGAAGGAGAGCACGGCAAATACGGGAATCGTGTACATGTACTAAACTCAAGGTTTCTCCACAAGATTGCAGATGTGCCAACATGGTGTACCACTCTCAATATTACCAAAAGGAATGCATATTGGCGAGGAGAGGACTGAGGCGTGAGCGAGGCTGGCAGATGGCAGGTTGAATGATAGTGGCAAAGAAATAAAGGAAACCACAACATGCAGATGTAAATTATTTTAGTAGCAGCAACGGTGTGGGGTGAATTCTTCTTAAGGAAGATCACATGTCCCAGAAACAGCCTGCTGTTTATAGGACTACCTGATTGAGGCTTACCTCCTCCATTTACAAACTGTCATTAAGAAACACTGCCATCTAGCATTACATTTCAGACCACTTCTAAACTTGATTTATATATCTGACTCCAAACCTAACTTGTAACAATTTCTTGAGGGGAAGAAGTCATGGTGACAGTCAACTAACCTTTACTTAGGAATATATTTGTTCAGCAAACTGCTGAGAGTCAGATCAAATGAACCCTCCCATTATCCTGTTACTAACTCATGAGGCAGCCAAGAAAAATAAATAAATAAATAAATAAATAAAAAAGGATTCACACCCATGCAGAGGAAAGAGCAGGTGCAGCAACATTAGCTGTGCTGATTCTTCATCCAACCAATTACATAACGTTAGCAAAAATAATGCTAATAATAAAAAATGATAAATAAATCCAAAGAGCCACATTCCACAAACATCTCGTGGTTGACTGGATTAGCACGATAAATCCACGGAGGGTCAGCTAAGCTGAGCACACACTGAGGTGGGGGCTTCACACTGACGGTGCTCTCCTCAACGACCGGCTGACCGGCTAACCGGCTAACAGCGACAGCAGCAGCGGGGGAAGGCGGAATGGCGGCCACCTGTCCCCGGCTCATATCTTCATCTTCTCCACGCCCCCACCAACCGACATGCAGGTGTTTGCTTTTCTCTGGACAACAAAAAAAAAAACAAAACAAAACACTCACCCACACTATGAGGCTCTCGACCAGGGACGTTTTGTTGTCGTCCATTTGTTCCGTTTGGGCTGAAATATTTAAATCCACCTGCGGACGAAGCTCTTCCGCTCCTCTTCCTCCGCCTTTGACCTCACCTGCTGTCTAACGTCCGGGGCGTAAAGAGGAGAGCTGCTGCGGCCGCTACGCCGCAGAACAAACGTAACACGTACGCGAATGGCGCAGCCTGTTACGTTTTTGACGTTCTATTTCCTGCAGGTTAAGTTGGGACCGAGAGGGAGCCAATCAGAATCGAGATATGTGATGATTGACGGGTGTTAAACACCCGCTTTAGCCAATTAGCTAGCGCGGTTTTTTCAATTTACACCCGCCCACAGCATTTGGACAAAAATCCAAACATTGTGTTATCGGTGTGATCATCAGATGTTTCATTCTTCATGACTTATCTGATCTGATGGAGATATTCTGGTTAATTCAGAGTCATATTTTATCTATTGATTTTTACCATCATCATTATCATTTGATAATTGATAAGGTTGTATTTTCATTCCGCCACCTGAACGATCAACATCAACAAGATTTGTCTCTTTCCACCTGCAGTGTATAAGAGTACAACAGCATAATTTAGATTGAAGATATAAACAGATGCTGATTGCAAATCAGGAAATTGTGTAAACAAAACAAAAAAACTATTATTTGTGAAATAAGTGGCAAAAAAAAAAAAAAAAAAAGACAGAATAGACGTAAATATCAAAGAAACGATGGAGTTTTGTTTCAGTACTTCTATTTAAAATAAAAACAAGCTTTTGCGTCCATTTCTTTTTTTGGCCTAATTTTGTCTGCCAGTGACGCCAATGCCAACTGATGTTGATGATATGTTTGCTTAACTGGCACGAAACATTAATTGCTGCTGGTTTCATGTTTGACTACGTGACTTGCGTCAAATAGATCTACCGAATAACTTAACACTGCTTTGTCATTGCCTTGTCTACAGGCAAGATTTGTTGTTGGTAACTGAATAAAATCAGTATGGCAATCTATTTCAGCCACACCTTCAAAAAAAGTCAAATATGATTAATATATATATTAATTTAAAATTAATTATTCAATAGATTCATTAATAGAAAAGCAAGTAAAACCCCACAACATGCCAGCCTTTCTCTGAAGGTAAGCCATTTCTTCTGAGTTCAATAAAACTCCTCATGTTATCTATCCATGTATTTATATCACGAGTGAGTGAGTAATTCAGGCTACACTGGTTCTCTCTGATGGTTTGAATCATACCGTTCGAGATAAGGAATTTCCTGCTCTTTTAAGCCTCTATAGGTAAAATTCCTGCACATGATCAGATAAGGAAGTGTGGCCTTGTTATATCATATATGAATTCAGTAGAATTCATCTCAAGGATTTTTTAAATCTGCCTGGAGGAAAAAGGTGATTTAGGATAATGCACGTCAGACACTTGAAATCTAAGAATGTGTTACCTGGCTGGACTTTATACGTGTGGCCTGCAGGGAGTGGCCTCTGTCCTGTGTTGAACTGTCAGTCGGTGAACAACCTTCTCACTGCCACTCAGAGACCCTGACCTTCACTGACTGATGGTTTCTATTTTTAGATGATCTGGCCCACAACTCCCTCTTTTTAATCTCTATCAGAGGTGAGGTGAAGGGCCTGTGTAAATATTTGCGAGGATATTTCTGCAAAGGTTGTGGTATGATGAACTATGTGGAGATGATCACATCCACCATCGCTATCAGATACTGTCAATACATTTTTAATGAAATAACTGGCATTAACATTTGATACAATCAGGAAAATACAACAGCATATACTACTTAGTATGGTACTTTGACTGGTTATGGTCAACAGTTGGTTTTCCATAAACGTAAATGTTAAAGCATGAGAATAACATTGTAGAAAGTATTGAGCACAGACATTTAACTTGTTTTCACACTAAAATCGAGAGACCTAGTTTCTGTCACTGGGTTTATTATCCACAGGCCTCAGCGTAATAGCATGTTCTTGTCAGTGGCAGCCACATGCATTTACACAACCACTACTTTACGGTAAGACATGAATTATGTGAAGCGGCAGGTTAAATGGGCTGCTTGCAGGGTAAACTCTCAGTAAATGATCGTCAGATCTAACCTACTTGAACACGGTGTGGGAGGGATGTTTTCTGGCTTTGAACTGGTCACAAGTCATGTGTGCCAAATAGTTTGCCAGTGACTGAACTGAAGGGACATTTATGGAGCTCTTTAGAGTTAACAAACTGAAAACTTAAGATTAAAATTGATCACAATCTATCGTTTAGTTTAATCAGTGTATTTTGGAATCCCACTTTGTGCCAAACACTCCATTGTTGATCTAACTGCATTACTGGCCCCTTAAAACAGGACGACCAGCTGATATTGGAGGGTTTGTAGATCATTAACAGGCAGCTCCAATTTATTTTGGACAGTGATGACGTCTGGCAGCACTTCACTTGACTCTAGGAGACAGCGACTATTAGTCAGTTTTTGTTTCCTGATCAGCCATGTACCCGTACCACAAATCTCAGTCCAGGTAAGTCTTAATTTTTTGTACATTTGGCAGGTTTGTTACTGAATAAAAGTATAACTAGAGTTATGTACTGAAACCTATGAGATCAGTTTAGTTTCCGAATAAAGAAGAAATTTGAACCAATCCCTGGTGGTGATAATAGTGTGATGATCTTATGAAAGAGTTGTCACACCATATCTATACAAAATACTAAATATTTAAAACCAAAAGGTGCCCAACAGCCCAAAGTAATTCAGAAATTGAAACAGCCTGATATAAAATGTATGATGTGTTTTAAATTCACTTTGTTTAGGTTCCCCACATGATATGAAGTTCAACACATTTTACACCAGAGCAAATTTAAAAAGATGTGTGTGTGAGATTTAATTGTGTGAGATGGTCTGTTTCAGTAACTGAGTCTGGCTTCTTTTTAGTAGCTGATTATTATAGAGTTAATATGATGCCAGTCAAAATGTCTACATTTGTAGGCTGATTTCATTTCTTATGCTAATAGCTTTAGTAATTTTCCTTTTCAAAGATTTTCCAAGTTCAGCTTTAAATCATTTTGGCAAACAGCCTTTTGGCTGTACGCAACATGTCAGGTAACAGTCAAACTGCTGCAGTCAGAGCATCTGCATGTGTAATCCACACACAGAAAACAGCTGAGCACAATCAACCTTATCTAACAAATAGTTTTGCTCTTTTTTCCGCCAGTATCTCCTCACTAATAGATTTGCAGTATTTAAGGTGCATGTCATGTCATGTTGTAGGAGAATCCATCAGCCCTCTGAGGGTCCAATGGGTCAGGATCCTCTGGGGTCATCAAGATCTTTGCTCAGCGCAGCAAAGCAATCAGCATCAACGTGTGTGAGCCGCCACAAGGTGAGAGCTTCATTCACACACTCGGGTTCGGATTTATTTTTATTTTATTTTTCAGTGAGTTACACAATTGTTTGTTCGACTGATTCCCACATTTTAACTTCTTTTGAAAGGATTATTAAACTTAATTTCAATAGTTTAATTTGATTAAACGATTGTATGAGTTTCTGTCATACACATGCTGATAGCCTTGCTTTATACAAAACCTCAGTCCAAATCCAAAGTCACTGTGTACGTATTGCAAGTCTGTTACACAGTGTGTTATGAGAAAATCAACAATCAGGGCTTTTAAGTTTTTCTGAGATCAAATAGTACAAAGTAGACAGAATATAACATGTAGGTTTCTGATTTTATTTTGTTGTTGGTCTTCTTCCCTTTTGTTGTTCCATTTCCTGCTTCATCTTCTTCGCCTGTTTCTTTTATTTTCTTACATTTTAATTTCTTCAGGACCCTGCAGAGCTGCTCTGTCCAACAACGAGCCATCGAGACTGGCACTGCCCAGTCTGCCTGCAGATGGCAAGTTTCCCAGTGCAGACTAACTGTGGCCATTTGTTCTGTGGTACGACATTATACACACACACACACATACAACCACACAAACCAGCCTGATTCTCCGAGCAGACTTGATTTGTTTCATTCTTCAACCTGCTTACTCCATCATCCTCAGTGTGAGATGGGACTAAATAATTTCTGTTCATGTTGCTCACCTGTTGCATCATGCGTCTCTGTCTTCGTCAGTCACTGGTGGATCAGTTAAAATGTCATTATGCCACAGTTTTGTTTCTCCAAACAAGGGGTGGGGGGAATGAATGTCATTTAGGTGAATAATGAATAATGAATAACACAGGTGTGGTTGCACTGATAACAAGGAGCATATAAACTTAACGCCACTTCATGGTTGTATATTGTAGATCAAAGTGATTTAGTGACCATAGACGACCATAAAAAAACGTGACAGTCAAATCAACAGCCTAATAAAAACAAGTCCTGTAAATCAAAACAACGCTATCACCATTTATTCAAATCTTGGCTCTCAATAAACACATCACAGAACAGGCCACTGCTGGTTAGAGGAAAAATATTCAGTATCTCTTTGGCACAAATGGACAAACGTTGTGTTTTAAAATCCAAACCGTTCAGCCTGCTAGAAGCTTTGGCCTGCAATTCCTCGTGTACTGTATTCTTTCCTCACACAGCGCCAATCTCTGATTGAGACATTGGCATTGAGAGTGAGAACAGGGTTATGGCTGTAATCACTGAACTCACAAACCTTTATATTTTCAGTAACTGCACTTCAGATTACAGCGCAATCTGTCAAGAAAGTAGGTTAACCTTGAGAATTGATCATTTAAGGGATTACAAGCCCATTTTTACAGCAGCACTCTTATTTTTACCTTTAACCTCAACATACTGTAAATACTTGGTGCTACTGCACCCTGACTCACTCACCCTTGTCCTATGGTTGCGCAACCTTGAACACCAAACAAATTACTGCATCTCCATGCTATAATAGTGGATTTCATTGCAGTTGGCCATAACATAAATACTGATGGAGGCATAAACTGTTGCTCACATGGTGCTGATAGATGTGTTTGATACTGCAGCTCCCTGTCTCATCGCTTACTGGAGACATAGCTCATGGTTGGATGCAATCAGCTGCCCCCTCTGCAGACAGAAGGTACAGTATGTGTGACCAGACGATCAGTCAGTTCTGAGTGAGTCTGAATAAAAAGTAACAATGCTCGTAACTATCCAGGTCAGTATGCTGTGCCATCTATTCAGTGAAAGTCGATCAGACAGACAGTCAAAGGAAGTTCTCGGGGAAATCACAGATTACAATAAACGATATTCTGGAGCCCCACGACGGGTCAGTACTCCATCTAATATTGCTTTTTAAGATTCTGGACTATTACTACGATTATGTGTGGATGCTCATATTCAGAACTATGTGGTATGTTTTCCTCTCTTCTCCAGCTAACAGATTACCTGTGTGACGCTCCCCTCCTCCTGCAGTTACTGGCCCGTAGCCTGGGCACCATGGGGTGGCTAGTGTGGCTGTTTTTCTTCAGAGTGGCCCTGTGCTGCGTGGGGACCGTGGTGTCAATTTCCTCATCATCAGCAAGTGCCCTGGAGACAGATCCGTCCCTCTGTGGGCTGCTCGGGGTCCTGGATGACCTGGTGGTCATCATCCTGTTACTCATCTGTGTTATCAATGTCAACCAGCAAATGGTACCAGAGAGAGGAAGACACTCTGTAAATACTATGCACTCACATGGAGTAATGGGGAATTCACTGTAGCTAAATGCTGTTTGACATGGACGGGGAAAACATTTCTCCCTGATGGCTGTACCTAGTTCAATTATTGGATGCACAAAAGTTGACAACAGCAACCAACAATTCAGATGCTGTCTCAGCCTCTCAGACTGCTGACAGACTCTGGGTTGTTTGTCCAGTGTTTGCAGAGCTTATGCAAGATTTGAGCGTGATAGAGATCCAACATACAATGTTATGCAGTGCTGTGGTTCAGCTTTGGTTACATATTTTTAAACTCCTGAGGCTTAAAGATTTTTGCACAGAACTTTCAAAGCCATATGAAACAGACAAAATATTCATTGTCATCGTCATATTGAAATAGTATTTCATGAATTTCCCAAACCTCCAGGGCAGCAATTTTACCACTTTGTTTGAAATCCATGTATATACTTAAATATATTGTATGAGTTTGTGTAAAATAAAGAATATTTATTGTCCTATGTAGCTTCTCGGAATCTACTCACACATTTCATGGGCAACTTCTGATGGTTTGATAGATTTATTTGCAAGTTTGGTCTCAAAAGTTTGGGAGAGCACCACTGATAATGTCAGTGAACATGATTACATCAGTTTTGTAACATACATAAGGGATAACCAAAACTCAAACATTGGACTGGATACTAATTCAACGGGAATCTGCAATAATCTCACTATTACTATTACTAATAATCTCAAAGTATTACTGCAGGCATAATGGTAAGAAACCATTTTGGACAGTGACAGAAAACTATTGGTATTATCACTGTATGTTGCTGCACCAGGCAGCTGCATTCTTGAACATGCGCAGCCAGGGTGAAGGTGTGAGGGAAGGCCTGAATTCTCTCGGGGCCCAGGGCCACTGCCAGCCCAGGGTGCAGCGCTCCGGGTGGGGCATCATGGCCAGATGTCTGCCGTCTCTGGAGCTGAGTCCTGCAATACCATGTGCAGAGCCGTTGGGGTTCAAAGGGTACTCTTCAGTGGGATGACCCTCGTCATCAAGGTAACGCAGGGGCGCGAGCCCACCAGAGATAATCTGGTCTTGAGACTGAGAACTACAGAATTGCATCAGACCTGTGGGAAGGAAAGAGGTTTGGGGAAAATCAATAGTGAAGACAGCTGCTGATTAGAGACCATACTGACCCATGACATGAGTGTTAAAAAAGTGGTTATTGTGCAAGCTCAAAATTGCATTTGACAGCGACTGATACATTTCTCACAGCAACTTTTGCCAGAGGCTCTTATGGCCAGTTAGGACCTACTGCAGCACTGAAGTACACGAGTCAATTTTACGTTTTTTTTCATTGTACCTTCTCCATGTGCAACCCAGACCCCCAGAGCTGATCCCTCCATGCCTCTGAGCCAGATGGAAGGGGACGCCTGTATCCCAATGCTGACAAACCGCGACTCAAACCTGCCAGACTTGTTATGGGTCAGCACAACCTCAGAATCTGGTGTAGTGTTGGAAAAGAAAGCGTTTTAAGATCATTAACTACTGCAAAAACTCCCCTCGTCTTACTTCATATCTCATTTAAGGGGTGCAATAATATTTCAACCAATAATTATTGTTACTATAAGAGATTATATTGCCTTTCCTGGTTTCTCCTCCTACCTGCTCCATCCTGGCCTTCCCCCACCCAGCCCAGCAGGGCGAGAAGCTGGCAGCCATTACACACACCCAGACTCAGCGTGTCATTGCGTCGTCTGAAGCGATCAAATTCAGCCTTGGCTTTGGGGTTGTATGCAACAGTAGCAGCCCAGCCTTTCATGAAAGAAAAAAAACAATACTGAACGTGTCCCTGTATCTCACAGTAGTCTGGGAGGTCACATGCATTTATTTACCTTTAGCAGATCCCAGAACATCTGCATAGCTGAATCCCCCGACGAACACCACAGCTCTGAAACGCTCTAAGGTCAGGGAGCCAGAGCACAGGTCCTGCATTGTGACATCCCACACCTACATACAAATATGGACAAGGTTCATCCACATCAGCCGAACAGTTGAATTAAACATAAACCTGGTCGATGAATACGATTTTGGCGTTATACCAACCTCAAAACCTCCCATATACAGGGACACAGACATCTCTCGGTCTCCATTACTGCCCTCCTCTCTGACCACTGCTACACGAGGCTGCCCTGCAATTGAAGAGACAAAAACACCCCCCAAAAAAATTGTATCAAACCCAGTAGCACCTTTTGTTTATATATATATATATATAATGACAACAGTGATTAAATGCTGCTCTCTGGTCTTACTGAGGTTGCTGATGCTGGGCATTTCAGAAGGGTCAAAGGTAAGTTTAAAGTAGGGCTGCGTCCTCTTAGCTAGCCCCTCCTCTTCCTGTTTAACACATAGCTCATTAGCCTGAAGACGCTCCAGCTGGAAACTGGTGTCTTCCCACAAAGCTCTGAGGCGAGGCAGAGGCTCTCTGAGCAGCTCCTGACCGTCCACCTGAACACTGACCTGCAAGTCAAGTTGGGAAATTGGAAGTTATAATTGTCTCAGTTAAAGTGAACAGAATTTAGATGCGTGTTGAGGTTGAAGTCTCACCATAGCTTCTGGTCCGAAGCCACAGGTTCTGCCAATACGGTGACACTGCACTCCGTTGCCACTGAATCTCTGGCACACGTGTTCTACATCAGACTCTGAAACCTCCAGGATTAAACCCAACTCCTCACTGAACAACAGTTCCATCACTGTGAAGGCAAAAAGGCAGCTAAATGCTGAGTTTATGTTATAATGCCTACAATTTGCATGCTGATACACGTGCAGTTTACAGGTAAACTAAATTGCACATCAACTCACGAACCATCAGTTCCTTGTGATGACAGTTCAACATCAATTCCACGGTTTCCTGCAAACGCCATCTCAAGCAAGCAGGTGATGAGGCCTCCATCACTGATGTCATGTCCGGCACTTAACAGGCGATCTGAAAGATGAGAAAACACATCAAATATTTTGTCATTCATTTTCTCACAATTCACTTAACAATGAATCCCTAATTTAATTGAATAAATAAAAAAATCAAGCTGACTCATGAAATAAAAACCTGACCCAAAAAAATGTCCCATTTAAGCCACTAGGTACCTGTGTAAATACAGCACAAAACTCTGGACAAATAAAATAGTTCTGACAGATTGATTACAGCACACATAGCTAAACTTTGTCAGCAGGAGGTAGCATTTTGCCAGTGAGTGCAAGCTGACCGTGTATGAGCATCTGAGTGGTATTGAAGCACGATGTCAAGAGTTCTGGCTGGTCGAGGTCAGGAGAGCAATCTCCCAGCTGGCTGTAGCACTGAGCCAGGGAAGAGCCTCCCAAACGATGATGGCCTGGACTGAGAGGAACCCACAGTAACATGCCTGCAGACAGAGGACTGAGGATCAGAGCCAGGGTAACTGTTACTGATCATGTGGAGAGTGTATATTGTAGAGAAAGATGTGTGCAAACTGAATAAGGGAGAGGAGAGGTGGATTAAAACAGCCCTGGATAGTCAGAGTATTTTATATTCCCTCTGAACTATTGTGACATCACAAAATAAAACATTGCAACTACACAAACCTTTTTAATTGATGAAGATTCATTGGATTTGTGTGTGCATGTCTATGATGTTGTGTCAAACCTTTGTCATCTGGATTCTTGAGATCAGGTGTCACAGTAGCTGTGATATCCAGACAAACAGCATATGCTGAGATAACCAGGGCTCCTGCAACCCAAACAGGAGGATGTTTAATGAAGTGTAATCAAAACACACACCATGCACATTATCTGCACATACACCCACACAAAGAGAGTACCTGGAGCTTTAACTGTCTCATTCCCCACTCTAGCTGCCATACTCAGTGAGTCTTTGCCCCCATCAATGGCCACTCCAAGGTGACCCATGACCTCACACATGGCTTTGCAGGCCTCCCATAGACAAACCCCTTCACCGGGCAGTTTGGCAGCCCACATCCAGTTTCCACTACACTTCACATCCTGCAAACACACCCAGGTTAAGCAAATTTATGTTGCAAAAAAAAAAAAAAAAATTCTGATAATCTATTATGGGGGGACAGAATTGTGTGTTCAACTTCCTCTCCAATCTGCTCACCTTCAGTGCTGTGATTCTGGCAAACATCAGATTGGTCAGAGCCTCTCCAACAGCCATACGAGCCCCCGCTGCTGGACAGACCAGCCCTTTGATTGGCTGCTCCCCAATGGCTGTTGCTGCTCCCTCCAGGCCGAATGGTGACATAGCAACAACAGCCACGTCGGCCAGTGGGGTGTGCAGAGGGCCGACACACTGTTGCTGGGCAACCAACCCAGTTACAGACCGGTCGACCTTGGAGATGGTGAGAGTGAAGAGGTGAATTGCCCACCTGCTCAGATTTACTAATGAAGAAGACAGTGACAAGACGGGGATGAACCACGCACCTTGTTGGTTAAGTAGCGTTTGGATGCCACGGCAGGCAAACGTAAAACTCTGTCCAGAGCATCTTTGACCGTCAGTCCAGCAGGGAGAGCCAGCGGCTGGTGGGTTGGGCTATGATGCTCCATCTTAAACTCCTTCTGTGGCATTTTTCCCAGAACCCACTCCAGATGCAGGTCTACAGGACAGTGCTGTCGGTCTGCTGGATCACCATTACCACCCTCTTCATCCACCAGTACAATCTTTGGGAGAAATAAAATTAATCAGGGTGACTTGTAAACTTATTCAGTGTGATACTTGAGGCTTTCCAACCTTATGAACTAGCTAGTGACCACATCAGCAGATTGAGCTGGCTTTACATTTATCAGCTTTATCAAATAACACACACACCTTGCCGTCTCCAGTGATGTTCCCAACAAAGTCAACGGGACATTTCTCCCTCTGACACACCCTCCTCAGGAAAGACCTGTCTGCTGGACGGAGCAGCAAGGCATTGCTCTCCTGATACTCTGCTCCCCAGAGCTCCAGCACACTCAAAGTGGGGTCCCCTTTCTGCACACAACAGATGGAAGAAGACAAAACTAAGTGAACAAGTGAACTGAAATGGGAAATTGAAGGTGAGTTTCCTTCCTTTGATGAGCTAACTACCTTGAATCTGCTGCAGTAGATTACAGCTCCAGCTGGCTCACTAAGCTCCTTCAGCACATTACCTAAAGATGACAACATGACTCAATACATTACCTCTTGCCTAATTTTATGAGCTTTGGGTAAATGCAATAATAGCCCTATTTCATACCATTTCCTCCTGCTCCCTGATCATGTATACTGCAGATCGGATTCCCACTACTTCTTTCCAGACATGCCCTTAGTGCACGATTCATCTTCTGCTCCATCTCAGCATCTCCCCTCTGCACTGCACCCAGATCCCTGTCACTGGAGTTGTCCCCCTGAACCTACAAGCCAAATTACATTTTATTATAAACAGAAATGTTGCACCACGTGGTGTCACTGTGATTTAATGTAATGTTCCTACTTGCACAGAGGAAGCTGCTCCTCCTCCCACACCAATCCTGTACACCGGTCCACCAATCTTTACAACTTCCATTCCTAATTCAAAGGGGGGGGGGGGGAGAACACCCAGAGGGAAATTGTGAGTCAGTGATCAATGTGGTAGTTAGGATTGGGTCAAGCAGCCCCCATCACCCGGAAATGGTAAAAGATGAATGAATGAATGATGACTGATGTGCATAAATATAGGCGCTTTACTGATTAGACTAATTTCACACACAAAGTTAAGACATTACCAATTTCTGGCTCTTCTTTCTTCATGTGTGAATCTTCAATAGAACCGAGACCACCACTAAACATGATTGGCTTAATCCACTCTCGCCTCTCGCCATTAGCGAGCCGCATGCCAAAAGAGCGAGCAAAACCTGGAGCAGGGAATTATGGAGAACAGCACATCATTAACCAAAAGACTGTCAAAAAATGTTTTTCAAAATTGTTTCCATATTCTTCTGAATTACAAAGGTTCAAAACATGTGCCATTTGTAATTTTATTTGTCTGTTAGCACAAAAATAGTTAAAACAGCTAGACTGTGATTATTCATGAAAATTTCCTGATAATGTCAGATTTGGATCAATCTGTTCTGTCACCTCTTTGATTTATGTAAACAATTATATGTTTGATCCGAAAAGGCTTGAATAAATGTAGCACTGGTTATCCTACCCGACAGGACAGGTTCTCCAAACTTATTGCCATAGTCCGATGCCCCATCGCTGGCTTCGATAGCCACCTGTAGTGGAGGGGCGAAGCTGGAGGGATACTCCCAGCCCTCTCCTTCACACTCCCAGGGGAGAATGTAACCTACACAGGGCAGTTTGAAAAGACATGTTGAGAATGACTCATTGTAAATCACTGTCCGAGTCTTTTATTTCACATTCTCATACATAGCATGGTGACGACCAAGTTAACTTTCCCGATAAATGTATACTCTGAAGCACATCATCACTGACACCCATTTGTACCTCCCAATTACGCCGACAGATGGGTACACTTAAGTGAAACAAAACATTATTACTGTGTCTCAGAGCACCACAAGACAAACTCTAGGATCAGCAGGCTCAATATCATACTTTAAAGATGAGAAAACTTGCTGTTTTCTGATTTTAGATTTTAAAATGGCAATTATCCCATGGCTTCTTTCCAGGGTTTCCTCAGGGAAAATTGTTTTGGCTGAACAAATTAATGTTCCCCATTAGTAAGATTGATGTGGGATAATTTATTTTTTCTTTTAACATTTTAATCAATTTTGATTGTTCTATCAAATGATCAGTTTTTGGCTCTGTATTTGAATTTGATGCTTAAGTCTGACCTGGTATGTGCAGATTGCCGAAGCAGTATCCTGCTGTACCAGCAATGACGTGACCACCACGTCCTGCACTCTGGACATCTCTGATTCGACCTCCAGTCCCTGTAGTGGCCCCACTGAATGGTGCTACACCTAAAGGTCAAATGAGATGGAAAATCTCTCTAAGAAAAAACAACACATGGAAAAATGGATAGTTATTTTGCAAGTAAGACTTGTTTTGTGTGTCCAGACCTGTTGGGAAGTTGTGTGTCTCAGCAGTGAAGATGACATGTCGCAGTGAATGCTTTGTCTCATATGGGCTGGCTTGGGAAGGATCTTTTGGGTAAATACACTCCAGTTCCACACCTTTGATACCACTGGACACACACAGACACACACAGTGTGACATTCCCCCCCCCACACACACACACACACACACACAGCATGTGTGGTCATAATGCTGGTTCTGCTCCTACCTACTGTTGTCACAGAACTTGATGACGTTGTTCTGGTTGCTGTGCCGCTGGGTGTCCATTATGAGACTGAAAAGAGTGTCTTTCTGCTCCTGCCCGTCGATCACCATCCGCCCCCGGAAGAACCAGTGACGACTGTGCTCACTGAGACATCACAGCACAAAGAAAACATTAAAGAACAAAAACCTCCAGAAAGAAACATGCAACATAAAGCTCCCCTGCTAATCTGTTCACTGCAAGCAAATCCCCACCTGTTTGACTGGGCCAAGTCAAAGCACTCCACGCTGGTGGGGTTCCTTTTAATCTTCTGGAACATTGATGTGTAGTAATCCAGATCCCAGGAGTCAAAGGCTAAACCTGCATATAGTACAACACACACACAAGGTTCAGAGAAAATTTTATATCTATCTTGGAACAGCACTACATACATCAACCCAACAAAGGTCAACACAAATGAAGATGTAAAACGAATCAGTCACCCAACAAACACACTGACATCAGTTCCAAAAAGCAATTTATGTCCTTGGCATGCTCCAACAGACCAGAAACCAAAAAACTATTTCAAATTGTTTTTCACTTCCAATGTAAATTAAATCAAATATTGCAGACTTTGTAAAGACTGATATGAGGGCATTATAACTGAAACTAAGGACTACTTTAAAATTATGTCATGTCACATGTCTAATCTATTCAAGACCATATCTAACTCAGATTGAGAATAAGTGAACAAAATTAAGCAGCTATGCCGTCAATAAATTTTTTTAATGGGTCATCTGTAATCATCTCCTCAATTCATCAGTTCAGCATGGATGAACCTACAAAGCATTGAAATTATTCTCATCTATTTGAGTAGCTGTATGATTATTAATGAAGCTTAGCAGAAGCGAATAATCAGAGCATGAAAATAAGCATGCGGAAAATGTTCTGTCCAGAGGGCAGTGTGAAGGTGTTCAAACAAAGATGAAGTTTGTGAATAGAAAAAAAATAAATAAAAAATTATTAGTTTGTGTGCATCATGTTGGATTGGTAAAGAAAAGCCATCTGAAAACCTAACAACTCGGTTTCAAAGTATTGATAGTGAAACTGGCTGACGATGCCAAACATTGCAGACATCAAAAAGATCAATTTTGATAGTTTGACCCTTTATCTTTTTTAGGGTTTCCTTTGCTCACAATAGATTAGACACACAGACAACACGCATGCATGTGTGAAGTAATGAGCAGCATCTTTGCTGTCCTGTGACTTGAACCAGCTATGTGATCATGTGACATGTTTACTTCCATAAGCACACACAGTGTACTCACAGGCAGCTTCGAAACTGGAAAGAGGCATAGAGACAGAGAAAGGTAACAGTGCATTAGGTCAGAATGACTTAAGTGGCAGCAGATGGACAGAGGCTGAGGTTGAAAAGTGCAAAGACAAAATTCTCATATCTGAAAACTGTAAAGTCAGTCTTACCAAGATCATTGTTTGCCTTCTCTAAGGCTGCACGACCCTTCCCCAGGATGTCCACCTCAAACACAGGCTGTGGTTTGGTTTCCACAGTAAAAGAAGTGATAGGATGCTCATAGATACACTCTGTCATACTGTCATACAGGCACTCAATCAGCTTCTTCTCTTCATTGAGGTTGGTAACACTCTCTCCATGTTTGGGCTGGAGGCGGCAAAAAAGCAAGCACATTAAATGATAAAGCAACCCTGAGTCAGTGCTCTGCAAAATAATGTTCTGTGCGCATGCGAGCATGTCTTCAAACCTTGATTAGAAACCTGCGAGACACCTCAACCCGCGTGACATTAGTGAGGCCGGCACTTTGGCAGATGGACACAGCGTTAGTGGACCAGGCGGTGGAGAAGTTCAACCTGAAGGTATTCACAGTTAGCTCAGGGGGAATATTTATGTTTTATGATCTCTGCTCTATTGACAACTATGCACAAAAACTTTCAAATCTAAAACCAAGGTTATTATGATATTCAGAGAGGATGGTCAGGCTGCTCAGAGGATAGCCCTTCAGACACATTATGAGTTCCTCTAACACCAATTCTAATACTAAACCTAACTTTTTTCCCTTAAAAAGTCTGGATGAGTACAACTTTGTTCTATTAGTAGCAAACTGTAGCTTGGATGCTGGTAAAAGTCTGAGAACCTTGACTTAATAAATTTGTTAATGAACAGCAAAACCTGATAATATGTAAGTCTTTCCATGTAAAGACTCTAAAATGTTTTTAAGTACAATGAAAGCATATTAAGAATAAAAAAACATGAAGCCAACTTGAATGGCAAAAATTCACCGCATCAGGTTGTGTATATGCAGCAGTACCTCGGTCCAATTTCCACCAGTTTCTCTCCGCTGCCCTCGGTGAGGTTTGGTTTGTCTGACAATGGCTCGGCCTGCAGGGGAGGGCGAAACAACCACAGGAGAACTTCCTTCTGCTCAGCATTGAGACTCTCACAGCCTGCAGCAGAATGATAATTAAGAAGGAAATAATGCATTTCATTGGTTATCTTTGCTGTCCACAGCTTTAAATCATTAGCCGTTACACACTCACCTGTTAGCTCCACATTGTAACATAACTCAGTCGTGATTGACAGCTGGGGGTAGAGCTTGGCTGCCTTCTGTAAGGCCCGCCCGTTGATGGCTTCCTTACTGTACAACTGCACCACAGCCATGACTGACAGAAAAACAGAAAAATAAATCCTGTCTAAAACTGAGGACCCTTCATTAATACAACAGATCACAGACATTTTTTATGATGTGAAATAGAGTACTCCATTTTACAAAGTGTATATTCCACACTGATGGATCACTAAGTCAGAGGTCAAAGATCAATACTGGCATTGTCTCACTGGGGCTGACCTTTAGCTCCAGTTCAGGCAAAGTAAAGACAAACCAATACTCAGATGACTGGCTCCACACAAACTGAACACAATAGAGTGTCAAAATTTCTATGTAAGATCTTTAATGAGATGTCTATAGACAGAACACACTTACTGATGGACAAACATACAGAGTTAAAGTTTTACACAAATCATCAGAAAACATGCTTTCATCATGACGCTTACTAAATGATCTACTTGGATGGCAACTCTGCCTCATGTCAAATTTAATCATTGCACTATCATCTAGTCTTATTGTGATTTTTTTTTTTCACATGATGGTGAGAACATCACAGTTTACTAGTATTGTCTATTGTCTACTAAAATCTTAAACTGGATACATGGGGAAACTTTATTAATACCTTTACATACGAGTACAGTGCCCCGATACAGTATTTTAAAGATTGATACTTATTTGAATATCAACACTTTTGACAACACTGCTGTTTACTGTACCTGTTTTTATTCAGGTCTTCGGCAAGTCAGCAAAGACCTTGTGCAACAAAAGATAAAAAAATATTATAGCTAATTTACCACAACGATAAATGCACGTACTTTTCTGGTGCAGACAGACAGACAGACAGGCAGACAGGCAGACAGACAGACAGACAGACAGACAGACAGACAGACAGACAGACACACACACACACACACACACAGCAGCCTGCATTATTTGGCCTAGTGATTGTTTGCATGTTGGAAGTCACACTCTGCTTGGTCAGGCGCTTTCTGTTAGTCCTTATCCACAGTGACAAGACTGGAGCAGCATGCAGACATTTGCGTGTGCGTGTGCACGCACGCACGCGTGCACATGCAGACGTTGTGAGGTTGAACAGACACAACTTGTTCACGTGGCGCCATAAGGCAACAGAAGAAGAGCTAGTTCTGCAGGGTGTTGGTGTTAGCAAAGTATTAGCTCAGTGTTAGCTTACATTATTAGCACAGTGCGGTTAGCTCACTTACAGGAAGCAGCTTCAGCTCCAGCTGTGTCTTCAGTTTCTGCTCAGCCCTTCGGGACTCCTGTAGAGAGGTCTGGTCCTCTGGCCGGGCTGGAGGAGGTCTGGCTGATGGAGGAGTCTGTTCTCCGACAGGACGGGATGAATGACAGACCTCTACCCACATGTGAGCGCCATGACTGTGTGCGCATGCGCGAAGATGAAAGCGTGCGTTTTTTTTAAGTCAACCAAATATAATCAATAAGAAAAAATAAAACTGTCAATCTTAACTTAATCCTATTTGTGGACTACGAAACAGCATCTAAAAGAAAATACTAAGGCTTTATTTTAGTTCTTCAATAGTCAGCAATAGATATCATATGCAGAGCAGATAATTTGTTTGCAAGGTCTCTGCGAAAAATACATAAATAAGAAAAATGAATAAAACTGAGAATAATTAATGATTAATGTTTTTTGTATTGTAAGCCATCTAAGGTGACTTGGCCTAAAAAGACCTTAGTGTGCCTTATATCCAGGCTCTTACCCTGCTGATATTCAGGGAGAAAGTTAAAATTAATTTAACAAGGACTTCCTCTAATCAAACATTTGTTTTCAAAAACTTGCCAGATAGCAGCTAAGTGAATTTCTATTTCCACTCATTTGTACTTATCTTTCCTGAATTGTTAGCCAGGGAGTTATGTGCAACAATGTGTTTTTTCTGCTAGTGTTGAAATAGCAGGAAAAAACTATTCCCACACACAAAAGAGCCAAGAGCTGCAGTCTTAGATATATTTAATAAATTAAAGCCAAGGTACAAAAAAAAAAAAACAATGTACATTTCTTATCTCCCTCCCCTCCTCCATCTACCACTTTCTGTAAACTGTGACAAACATTTTTTTAATTTCTCCTCTCAAAATGAGACCACAATATGGACAGAGGATCAGTGTTGAACGTCCAGTCATTCACAGTTCAAGTCAGACTGAGGCAGGACAGCTCACCCTGTAGAGCTGATTCTCTCCTCCAATCTCCAATCACATCCATCTGCGGTGTCTTGCATACTGAATGTTTGTCCCCTGAACCCCTAAAACCCCCACAAAACACATACATGCTACATGTCTGCAGGCACCTCGGATAAGACAGAAGGATTAGACTGAGATAAAGTTTTATCAGAGACCACAAAGTACATTTCGATGCTGAATGTTATTAGATGTCAGCTGATCCTGCTGATGCGCAAGACAGGGCATTTTTACAGCCATCACATCACCTCATTAATGAATTTTCTGACATAATGGATGAGCACAGAATGTCAGTGTTAATTCTTGACGCAAACGCTGAATAACTTTCTCAGAGATTTTGTTACTGAACTCTAATCCTTCTTGGTCCTCTCCAAGGCAGTGACCCAGATGGATGAAAGGATTTTGGCAAGCTTGTTCACAAGCATTGTGTCAGGAGCTGTAGTTGGAGTTGGCTCAATAGCAGAGCGATCATTGAGTGTGATCATGGATTATCCAGATGATAAGGAGGTTTAATGGGTGGGTGTTATTGCCGAAGAGCAGCAGAAGTGACATATTGGATGTTACTGGTCAGCCTTTAAGAAGCGGGTAGTCTGAATGAATGTGGCGTGAAGAAATGAATGGGCTCTGAATAAAAGATAGGAAATTATGGATGTGTACTGTAGGTCCAATATAAGTGCACTGAACAAGTGGAAAAAAAAAGTTATCTGTGCACACACAACCTCCCATACATACATATATGAACACACATTCACTCAAATACACAGAAGTGTTTAGCAATAACTGTTAATATTCACAACTTGATTAATATTTTTGCACGATTACAGTGACTAAGCAGTCCAATGCCAGGATTATTAATCCCTTAATCCCTCCAAACACTTCATTGCCCTCTTAGTTCCCATCCTGTGGTTTTCTCTCACTGCCAACTAATATAATTCCTTTTCCTCTCCTGCTTTCATTCTGGCAGTCCTGCTTTACCGAAGGGACCACTGCATGAACACCACTCAACAACCTGAGGAGACTGCAGTATGACTAGGTAGGACTTGATGCACATGAGGTACAGCCCTATGCACAGAAGGCAAGGCGAGAGAGCAGACTTTTGTTTATCCGAGTTTTGTAAATCTTCGGCTTTTCTTTTTCCACTCATACCCCCCCTGAAGGCATATATAACAAAGAGGACATATTCACAAAACATTTCATGATAATTTGGCAATACAGATCTCCTGGGGGCATGAGTGGGCATAAATATTACTGTAATAATGTCATGATTTTTCCTGCAGAATCCCCTCCTGACATTGGTCCTTCTCTCTTCCCATTAGCAGCAGCAGGACTGACGACCACCATCTTTCTATATGTGTACATACATTTATATATTTCATTTGATTTATTTTGAAAAATAATGTCAAGTAGCTACGTACGATACCACTACCATTTTCATATGGATGCTAATCACCAGGAAACAACCTAGGAACCACAGGAAGATCTAGAAAGGCAGAACAAGACAGAGATAGAACGAGGCATGATGCAGCATGCTGGGAGTGCTGCTCGAAGCTCTTCCAAAGAAAAGACCTTAAAGGTCAGAGAAGGGAAAAGAAACAATCAACCTTAAAACAGAAAAAGCGATTCGAAGCAGAGAGGATAGCCTCCCTGACGCCATTAGGGATTTGATGTTTGTCCATTAATCCAATGGCATGTTTGTGTTGGAATGGTTCCATGTCTTGTCCTGCAGTGGTTGGGGGTGGGGGCGGGGATGGGGTAATCATTACAATCATTTCATGATATCTTCACTCACAGGGTTGGTGAGAATTGTTTTGTTGTGGCATCCAGCTGGTTTGCACTGAGGGCAGAGGTCACGGTTAGGTGAGAGTTCGAGGGTAGAGTTTCAATATTCAGCGGCATACTCTGTACCATGGAGTCCTCTGCACAGTAATGTGAACTCCTTCACTATGTCCTTCACCCTCCGCTTATTCACTCGTTCTCTGCACAACCGAAGAAAAGAGGCATACTTGTTATTATAAAGTATATGTGGAAAAAAAACATGTGCTTGACCAAGTGAATGAACTGATGATCTAATGAGCCTGTCATCAGATGTCCGGCAGCGTACCTGAGTATCTGCTGTGAGAAGTTGTCTTTCTGTTCAGTTGTGACTCGTGTCGATGGAAATCCTGGAGGCTGCAGAGCCTCCTTCAGCCATACAGCGAGCAGAGAGAAGCAGTGCTTGTTCAGACAGAAAAGCACTTCTGCAAACTGGTCCATCAGGCTCCGAGATGCCCCGCCTCCGATGCCCTGAAGAGTGCGGAGGAGGCTTTTTACATGAGGGACTTAATTGCATACAGCGTAAGACCAAGAAAAGTTTGGACTGCGATAACTTAGCAAACTGCATCAACAGTGAAATGATGTGACTTTTCTGTGGTGTGGTGAGGTGTATGAATGTGCAATGTGTTGTTTCTCACCTCCAATACGGCCTGTATCAATAATTTTCCATCCTCCTGCACCACCCTGGCCAATGGAGGCACATCTGAGCAGTGGGGTAACAGTTCAGTCTAGGATGGATACACAAAAAAAGCAAATGACTTATCTATATCTAAAACCATAGCTTAATTAACACTTTATCTTCCAAATTTGAGCTGTGCATGTTTGTGTTTGTGTGTTTATGTGTATGTGTGTGCGCTCACAAAAAACAAGCACGTTGACTTTACTGTCGGAGCTTCAGGGAATTTAAGTGACAGAACTCCTAGAAGGAGAGGGAGAAGGAGCCATGAACTACTAAAAAATGGTGTCACACATTTACAGTTTGTACTTTGTACTAACAACCACATCTACTGCAGAAAATAGAGCCTAAAGCACAGCACACTGTGCAGGGATGTATATTTGTGTAAACCATGAGCAAACTTACCACAGTGGAACACTGCTTTCACATCAAGACTCTCAGACAAGAACAAATCGGGTTTCCGTTTGAGGGCCTAAGAGGCAGATAAAGGCATTAAACAACAGGGTATGTTTCTGTTTGCCCAACCCAATCGGTCCTTCTTCACCACATTCACTGCATAAGTTCCTTCAAAATAATGCTATCAACAATGCCCCCTCAGCCTGGTAGCCGGATCTGACAGCACCACAGGACTGAGGCCAGATCTGCCTACCAGGCTGTAGTTCTCTCGCCGTCTGTTTAGGGAAAACTATATCCAAAATCATACAGAGATCCTCCAATGCAGAACTCAGCAGGTATAACGAACAAATTACAAAAAATCAAACTTTGAAATCATTGGAAACTTAAGTCAAACTAAAGGTAATGATGGTTTTGGATTTGTTTCTTGAAACCAATCTTACTTGAAACATTACTTTTCCTTGTTTTTGGTTGACTGAATTGAATATGCAACAGAAATGTGTAAGTAATTAACATGTGCAGATAAAGAGAAATACAACTCATTTTGTAATAATGAACTCATTCAGGATGGAGGAGAGAGGGAGAGAGGGAAAGGGAGAGAGATGAAGGTCAGATCTATCCAAAGATAGAAAACAAAGGAAGAAGAATGAAGACGGAAGACAAAAATATAAAACAGAAGAGCCATCAGCCAAGTTATCTGAACTGATTAATATTGGTGGAATATTAATTCATTAGGGCTTTGATTGGCTCTGGGCTGGAATGACTTCAGAGAAGGACTGAGCTCAGAGACTAATCAGTCACCTGGGACCACAACACTCATTGAGACACTTTTACATCAATTTCCCAGGAGCGCTGCATCAACTGAAATATTTAATTTAAGCTTGGTGTGGTCCTGATTTTCCAGGGACCAATCATGTCCTGATGTTGACTTAACTGAAGCAAAGAAAAAATATTTAATCAAACCTATAAGTCCTTGAAATTGTTGATTGACAGTCTAACAGAAATATCAAATTTTAACATTTTCTAAGTAACATGGAGCACAGTTCAATAAATCAATGATGATTTACGGAAGGACATAGTCCTCAGTGAGTTATAAGCTTTTCTTAACATCTCTGGTTTAGTAAACCTTTGCAAAGCCAAGCTCTGAAAAAATAAACTGACATCTCAAAATAACAACCCTAACCCACTTTAGTCTTCCTGAAATTCTGAAAAAACATAATTTTCACCTAAATGTGAAAGCTCCTCCATAAAGTATCATAAAATATTGATAAGAAGAAAAAAAAAAAAAAAAAAAAAAAAAAAGAACAAATAATTCTTGACACTTAAGTTTATAAAACCTGTTAACATAAATGTGATTTTTCAGAGGTTATCCAAGAGAGTCATTTAACTCTAAGATCTCTGGAGAAAGCTCAAGGTAGTTTCTTCATCGCAGAGAAAATCCCCTCCAAAGGTACTATGTTTGTGTGGCAAGGTGACTGTTAGAATCAATAGCGTTTGAGGAGAAACATAGGTCTCTTTTTCAAACATTCCCCTCATTTTCATTCCACTGCTTTGCCTATGTGATGGGACACCTTAGGGTCCAGTAACAAAGAACAGAAACAGGGATAGAAAAGAAGAAGACAGAAAGAAGGAACTAGAAACTAGAAAAGGAGAGAGTGAGAGAGAGAGAGAGAAGAGAGAGAGAGAGAGAGAGAGAGAGAGAGAGAGAGAGAGAGAGAGAAACCCAAAGTGAATGAAATAAGAAACCAAAAACACACCTGAGCTTGGAGTTGCATAAATGAATCAACAATATCAGGATGATCCCTGGGTCCTAAAATATAATAAAGATGAAACTTAAGAAATCATAAGAGAATAAGAATAATATACAAACAGCAACTGAATAGATTCAACAGTCATGTGGAAATAAAAGAGAACTCAAAAATATTTCATTGAAATAATTCACAGGTGAATAACGAACAAAGGGGTAGAAGGGGGGAGGGGGCATATGAAGCTTTGGCAGAGTCTTGGAAGAACAGACCAACCAAAAACAAAAAACAGGCAGAAGACAAAGACATGGGTCCGGTTGGAGAAAGAAATAAAATAAAAGAATAATAATAATAATAATAATAATAATAATAATAATAATAACGAGAGAAAAAGAACAAACCTAAAGAAACAAAAGTGGGTTTGGAGTGGGAACCCAGGAGGCACCTCTGTTACTGTTACAGTTTGGAGGAAAAGGGGCACCAAACCTGAATCAATCCCTTTTTTTTACCTCTCTCCTATGAGACACTTCTGACATCATTGCAATCAACCATCCAGCAACAAATTCTCCAATTAATGTAAATGCCTCAAGAAGAGAGGTGACCATCAAGGGTTCATTCAGAGCTGGACAATATCATCCCCTTTGCTTCAAAGGTAAACCCATAGCCATCAGTTTGAGTCACACTCAAAGATCAAGAAAGGTTCTGATCTCACTACCTCCCTCTTGCTGGACACAGACTACAAGACTTTTTTAAAAATGGCAAGATTACAAATGATGCACAATTAAACACACAAATCCTGGAGAAACTTATGGACTGAAAAATCCACATGGAAAGTCCTGGCTTTCATACATGGTTTACTCCGATGGCTTAAGATTGATGTTGGAGGTGCTCCAACAGCAAACTTGTAATAAAGCCGAACAAACGTCTGTAGTGAGCGCCCAGCTTTAGATGTTCCCATACTCCAAACATGTTTCCTGCTCAATACCCCCCTCGGGCCCACATCCACACACAACTCCTTGTGGAAATACAGGGTTTATTCAGAGGGCTTTGATGAAGAACCCAACTCTAATCCTAACACAGCAGTGGCTGCCATATTGATCTGGCCTGCCCTGCTGTGTTATATGTCAGCCGACTGAATAACCTAGAGGTCTCTGTGCTGTGACTGATACTGCCTACTGAGAGGAACCTGCTCAGAAAAGAAAGAGTTTAGAGGCAGGAGGAGAGGCAGCCATTACTTAACCAGTCAAAGCAGGAAAGGAAGAGAGGAAAAAAGGGACAACACAAAGGGAGGGGGAGCAGCAGACAGTCCTGATACAAGCACTCTAGGCCAAGTGTAGTGAATTGAATTATGATCTACATATTGTCCATTTTATATTGAGTGAAAATCAGAACATTAGTCTGGCCCCGGGGTCACGCACATGAGGATGAAAGTCATTTTCATGCAGCCCAAAACACAGTATATTATTCCACAACTTCATGAATGTAAAGAACAAATAAATGAAATTAATAAATAAGCAGACTAAGCTGATCAATATACAAGACATCGCAAACATAGTTTGTATATGTTTAAAGCAAGCAGTATAATGAATTCAAAATGATTTAATCAATGCTTTGCAGCCACAGCAATCCGTGGTGAAGTCACCGCTTAAGTCACGGTTCAAGCAGACAGTCCACTGTGTTTCCACTTACATTAATGAGTAATGAGAGCAAACATTTAAAGGTTGACAGTGAAAGCAGAGTCCAGTGACCTCTAATCCCATTTGTGTTCGCTAGACTGAGCTGTTTCATGTAGCAGCACATCGTTAATGGGAATAGTAAATGAGGATATATGGCATCACTATATATAGAAACAATTTCCCTATTCTACTGTTCTATTCCCGACTCTACTGGTATTCCAACTTATGATTTTGGACCTGGGGAAAATGTATGTATGATCATATGATGCTTTTTCAGGTCTACCACTGATTTGATCAGAAACAGTGTTCACAGTCACGCCTTTGCTGGACTCCCTACCTTGCTGGAAGATGGACAGTGTTACCGAGGTAACCAGCTCAAACAGAGCCTTGATGGGTGGGAAGTGGTCTGTCTCACTGGCAAATATATGCACCATCTGAAACAGCAAGACTTCAAATCAGGCATTCACTATGTTTATTTGCCCACAAGAGAGCATGTTAAAAGCTGTGGCAGGAAATAAGAGAACATATTCACATGCACTGCAATTACCTGATCACTTCAAACCTTTTTGCCAACAATATTCAGACTCCTTAAATTTCTGGACCAGACTTTTATTGGTGGCATTTGACACTGTAGCCCAGATGCATCAAGCTGTATAATAAGAGCCCAATTTTCTTCTAATGACGAAAATGCATCAAAATTTTACTTATAAACTTCTGCTCAGCTGTGATTAGGTGCATTTATTATAGTTTTGGCTACAGTTCAACTTGGACCTAATTAACTTGGATACAGATACACAAAAGCAGCAAGTAATTTAATTCCTTCACACTTATGCCACAGTACTGTATAATTTTTCCTGGCTGTCATTATTGCGCACATTGAAAGATGAATAAAAATGGCCATTTATATTATTTAAATTTGGTTTCTCATGCAAAAATCTACCTCTGACAATGCTACATCTCTCATTTGGGCAGAAAACATGTTCTTTTTATGTCTACGTGACATAATTAATAAATAAATTACTGAACTACTACTATACCAGTAGGTGCACATAACCCTAGTGTGTTTAAAAAAAAATATATATTTTTTTTTAGTATCTGATACGATAAGACATTGCAGTTTGTTTGTTGGTTAAATTAGAATCAGCTGGGTAGAAGAAAACATTAGCATCAATTTTATTTAAGAGTGCAGTACCTTGAAACTTTTCCTTCGAGTTTTAATTTTACCTGGGCAAGCATGCTGTTTGGAAATCTTTTCATGAACACAAACTGTATATTCAATCATCCCAGATTCTTTGTTGCATAGCCTATTAGTTCATACACAACCCTCGCTACATGTTACCACATAATTTTTAAGACAGAATATAGATATGTGTTTTTGTGTGTGTGCTCACACATAAATGAGTCTGTACCTGTCGTGTGAGATCAAGCGCTGAAGCCTGTGGAATTGTACTGTACATCTGCCCCAGCATCTCACTTAGCTGAGACACCATAGGGGCAAACTCATGGAGCAGAGTCTTCACTGACTTCTCAAAGATAGCACACACCGCCTGAGGAACAACATGAGGTCAGCTTCACTCAAATGTCACCACATCTCTGCATTTTTTGGAGGACACAAGCAGAGATTTGACAGTATGTGCACACGATGACGACTAACCTCAACAACCTGTGAGTCATTGAGCCACTTGCTGAGTACCGTCTGTATGAGAGCAAACACTTGCTGTAAAACAACCACCACCTGCCACACACACACACACACACACACACAAACAAACTTCATTAAAATTGAATAAAATAAAAAGAAAGTGAAGTAGTAAACAAGATGCAGCATTAGAGATTAGCATTTACACATGGGTACGTGCCTATGAGCAGATTTACTAATGATTATGGTTGAGTGTCAGAGCAGTTCTCCTGCTGGCCACCCACAGTACTTCAACCAGTGATAGCTGATGTGTTCAGCAGTTGAGAAAACAGTGGGGGTGGGGCTGAGAGGAAAAGAACTCCTATGGCTGCAAGCACCATGTGCCCCACTGCATTTCACAACAGCCAAAGTGCTCTCTCTGTGCGCTATTACAGAGCCCTTACATGGAATATGCTTTCTATATATATATATATTTTGGCCATTAGGGTTAGTTCTTACCCACACTTGCTAAATTGACAAACCCTGCTGATGAAAGTGACAATGATGTGCAGCATCTTACTGGGTTTGGTCCTGGTGGGAGAGGGGCTGATTTGACAGGTGGTGCTGAGCTGTCCGCTGACTCGTCATCCTGCTTGCTGATGTCGAGTGTTGTGAACAGGTTGGACAGCAGCCCCAATATGTGGATGATTGCTAATTTATTGGAAGGATTAGGCTGAAAAAAAGAAATAACAATGAAAAATGATTAATTTATACTGGCTAGTATACAACCTAACCCCACTTTCCATCTGGCTCATTCAGACTATTAGTGTCTACCGAGAAAAAAAAATCACTGACAAAAATTTCAAGATTATAAAAAAAATGTAAAATGCAAATGTAAATAAACTAAAGAAAAACTATTTTAGCCATTTGGCCAGATAAATTGACTTACGTAATCAACAAAATAATTGATGAATAAGAATTTAAATTCAAGTTGAAATGCTTCTGACCACAAATCACTGGGTGTCATAAGAGGGAGGTAATGGCTCAGTTTCTTACCATCTGCACATGCACATGAGTCATTAAGGTAAAAATCATCAATTAAGGTGTGAATAGCAGTACTTTATCATTGCCCTGTCTCCATGGTGATGTAACAGCGCTAAAAGACTACAGTGAGGATAAAGATGAGGGAGCCACACCCTTGTACAGCCACATCTCTCATCTCCTGTTTAGCATCGCCCACCCCCCATTCAATTTTGATGCTTTTGCTATATAGCAGTCATGGGTATATTATGCTTGACATCCTCATCATAGCAAATCCATCAGCTTTTGCTGTCAGCCCTGTCACATGTCACGTTCATTCACCCCTGATGTAATGCAACCTGAAGGCACCCCCACTAGGTGCCACTATTTCCCTGGCTTAAGATACAGAACCTGATTTCATAGTCTGATGTAATGCCAATACATCAAAGCTAGACAGAAAACAATATGAAAGGGAGGAAGTCAGAAGGGATGGATGAAAAGTGTGTGACTGTGTTTGCTATGTGGAGGTGAGGGGTGAAACTGGGACAGAAACAGACACAGTGAGAGAAATTAAAAGCTTCACTGATGCTGACGTCTCTTTTCACCCCACCCGAGGTCTTTGCTGAGTGTCGAATGAGTGATCAGGAGAAATTCTACCTCACTCCACATCCAGTAGATAAAACTGTGTAAGCGTGGCTCCATATTTATACTGTCCAGTGTGACAGTCAGAAAATACAGGCACCATTAGACCTGACGTTTAAATGGGGTAAAGAATTTTCTTTTGCACAACTGCGCATACACACATGAAAACACAACCTAGAGTAAGAATGTGTGCGTTGGCACTTTCTTTGGTGTCTGAATCTATTCTCTCTCCCTTGTGTGTATGCACAAGGGAGAGAGAATGTGTCTTCACTGCTTCCATGTGAGTCACTAGCCCATGGTGCAGGGTCAAATCCAATCTGGTCCCACAGAGAAATGTTCCACTGCAATGACACCACACAGACATAAGGTCTGTTCGTATTGGCCAGAGTCCAACTGTGCTGGCTTTGCGTTTGTATGTGTGTGTGTGTGTGTGTGTGTGTGTGTGCGTGCGTGCGCGCGCACACAGCTATACATTGCTTTGTGTACACACCGTCTCATCTGCTAGCTTCTCCAGTTGCTGAATGTATGGAGTGATGAGAGAGTGAAGGTTTCTTAAGATGTCTTCCACTGGGAGAGCGGAGAGCAGGAAGCCCAGAGCCTGCATCAGCCACATGCACTGACTTGTCTGCAGGAAGAGACCATAAAGGACGACATTTCAGTTCAACCATGAGTCAAATCAAAAGTTTTATACATGTGTTATCCTGCATGCAAACTAATTAATTAGAAGAGCGTTTCATTTCTAAATGTCAGTTCTGAATTGATAGTCAAAACAGAAAGAGAACGGACAAACACTGACCTTGTGGATTTGCTTTATAAGCACCTCCTTAAGAAAATAAGAGGCAGAGTTATTATTGTATTATTTTGAAGGTAAGAGGAAAAGCAACTTTAAAATTACATGCATGTGCTGACATCAAGTTTGAGAGCTGTTTCTGGAAAGCAAATGATTACAAAAACCTAGAACACCACATGCATTAAAATACAGAAAAATAAAGATAATTGTTGTCTTGTATAGCTGATCCACATGGTTAAAAAAAAGAAATAGAACATCAAAGGTATACATGTACCTGTGAGACAGCTACTATGTTAGTTGCGTATGGGGGTAGGTCATATTTGCATTCCCTACAAATTTTCTTGAGTGTAGAGACAGAGGAAACAGAAAGGTCTGGGTTCCCTAGAGCCTGCAGCACCAAGGGCAAGACACTGCTGAGCATCACTGGGTGGTCTGCCAACCATTCAGCCAGAGCACCTATTTGGAGCAGAGGCCAGATACTGAACGAGAAGTATTGCTTGTTTTTTTTTTTCTTCTGAACATTTAATGCCACTTCATTTGTTCTTACCCCAATCATACAAAAAGTATTTTTCTTACCTATTGTGAACATCACGGTGTCTGCCAACTGGACATTGTTGATATTTATTCTGGGGATGAGTCCTATAAGGCCTGGAATGACGTCAGAGTAATTCACATCTATCGTCTCTGCTATTGACTGGAAGCCGTACAGCAAAGCTTCTGTGTGCTGGAGTACAAGGGGACCATGAGTGTGTTTGTGAACCAAGAGGACAATAAAAACACAAAAACAAATTCTAAATTGACATGGTTTAAGCATAGAATGTATGAATGACATGTCATGAAATCAACAATAAAAATGATTCAAATATCAAAATTAAGCCCTTTATATTTATTTTCATAAATTTTTTCAACATTTATTTGAGGTTATCTTTAGGGGGATGGACTTTATCTATGCTCACACAAGCATAATGTGAAAAACAACTTGTTTATTTTATGCAGTGTGACACATTTTTAGTACTGGCTTCCATATTGCGCGACAATAAAGGAGACAGAAAATAGTTCAAAATGTCTCTTCGCTCATCTGTGTGTGTAGGTCTCACCCACCTGCCATGACGTGGGCTGCTCTGCATTAGTCAACAGTCTTCCTAGTTTGTCATACAGGTTACTCAGCAGCTCTGCTCCCAGCATCTCGTACACATACATGAGTGTATCTGAGATATCCACCCTGAAGGACAGATATGCACAAACAGACATTTTTAGGGGCAGTGTTGTGTTGTTGAAACCTTATCTGGTAATCTACTTCCCAGACAGATTCTGCCCACAGCTGCCAGTCCAGTGAGAGTTTATTAGAGAAAAACATACTCATTTGCTGACCAATCATCCTGTCAGTGAGTCATTACTGAAACACGCAGGCTGTCAGCGAAGCACTTGCACCCAGCAAAGCGCAGTAGAAATAGTTATGTACAACATACAGAAATAGAGTCAAGCATATAAATACAGATAAAAAAAATAAATACAATAAAATACACACACCTGTAGATTCTGAACTGCTCTTTTTCATCTGAGGACCAGGAGGCATACTCCTGGTCAGACGGAAACTGGGCTTTGTGCAACAAAACATCCACCAACTGGAAATACACTGGCCTGTAGACCTGCAGATACACTGCCTGTTTATCTGACTCAAATGACATGATTTCATCCTGAGGAAGAAGGAATAAACAAGAGAAGAATTTGTTTAGGGTATGAAAGGTAAAATTATTTTGGCACTTTATTCATCAAAAGTGTTGTGTATTCTGTCAGGCTGCAATTTTGTCATTTGAAAATTTGCAGGCAAAATCAGACCTCAGTCAGCGACAGATTTCTTTCAATATGAAGACAAGCATTTCAAGAAATTGCTTATTGAGGCTTTGACTATTGTCATACTGCAATAAACTGTTGGCTGGTCTATGTACATAGAGAATTGTATAAATATGCCACTTGAAAAATATTCATTGAATGAGTCATTGACACTCATTTATCAAACTATCCTCACATTACTTTAAAATTAGGTTGGAGTGGACAATGATACCAGTGGCCTTACTTGTAGTGTGTACCAGAATGTGAGAGTGAGAGAGCTGGTGGTCTCATTGACTGGGTAGTGGCCTGGGATACCCGTACAAAACATAATCATGTTGACTAAAGCCAAGAAGCTCTGCCAGTGATCCACCTGCTCCAAAAGAGTCCTGGAGAAGGAAGTTAATGCAAAAGAAGGAGAAGTGTTAGGAGTATTTGACAGCTGTCCAAGGTGCACAATTCTCACAGCAATGCATAAAAAGGGACATGCCAGAGGTCCAGACTGCCCACTCACACAATTGACGTAATTTTGTTTCTCTCATATAGTGATCTATTTTGTAGAGGAGTTTAAAAACTGTCCAAAATGAGTCTGTTGTTATTGCTTTAGCTTCAATGAATGTTATATTTGTTACTTTCAATATAAATGAATGTGAGAATGTGTGAACATTTTTGCACTGATGTAGGCCAACAAAAAAAGAGCGCGCGCACGCGCACACACACACACACACACACACACACACACCTTGAGTGGTTCTCTCCGAGTGTGACAGCAATTCGGCAGATACCATGGCAGGTCTCCATGTCTCCATTTTGAACAGCTTCCCTGAGCTGCTCCTGCAGGGCCAGTACTTGAGGAACCAGTTTGAGCAAAGTGTTCACATATCTACAACGAGGACACACAAACACAGACAAATAAATAAATAAATAAATAAATAAAATCTGTAAGTTCAGAGCCCAGTTCATTTAAAGATATTGAGTTAACACCTGTACACGGTACTATACAAGGGGTAAGAACAGCACATCCACAGACAGTGAGCCTCGTCTGGTGAATAAAAATTGACTCAGAACACTCATAGCTAGGTTGATTTATTCATTGCTCCTTCTCAAGACAAGTGTTTATTTCAAATCAAATCTCAGTCCAAGTCAGTCCAACCCCTGGGTCATCACACCCACCCCTAAAAACCCACACATTTACCAGAAAATCTATTCAAAGCTCCTGCTCAGAGCTGTGTTGCTGTAAGTTATCATACTGTCTTCTTCCTGCTTCCCTAATTCACCAACTCAGGTCAAAACACATCCATGTGCTGACAGGCAGACAGACGGACGGATGAACAGACAGACAGATACACACATACACACACACAAGCAAAACACAGGCTCATGTTCTCATGTGAACACATCAGGCAAAATCCTCCTGTCATCTCTAATGACAGCAAGCGAAGGGGTGACATTTGAAGATGAGGAGCGTGCATTTATGTGTGCCTGAATGTCACTGAGGAGATTATGTGCATGTGTGAATGTTGGAAATATAAACCATATTATGTTCATATTGATCACAGGTTTTTTTTTTTGTGTATGCAGGTGATGCTTTATCTTCTCCTGAGGACATCAATAAGGATATAGGTCTGCATTGATGAATATTTATCAATGACACAGCAAGGTTGTGTGACTTTAGTATTATGGTATTACCCACTTCACACACCCAAAAAAAATCTACCTGAATAACTCGAGTAAATCAATTGCTTTTTAAACTAATCATTCTTCATAATTTAAAATGGAAATTAGAGAAAAAAAAAAGAAGATATTTTTTTATTAGATTCGAAATTAGAATTGTTTGGCATTAGCCAAAGAGGCAAAAAGTGAAACTAATATGAATCCTCTGCTCTGTAGGTTAAATGCATTTATTATCAGACTCCTGATCTTTATTATTAGAATTTCCCTTAGGCTTTCTTATGAGCTGAAGAGCAGAGTCTAAGGTCCTGCCTTTGGAGGCCAAAGCCCCTACTCAGCATCCCTCCCTGGTTCAGCCTTCTTTGGAGAAAGCTCCCCCACCAAGAGATATGTGTATGAATTTGCCTTTCATATAATAAGACTGTACCTATGTGTGCACTGGCATATCACTCATCCGCTGAGTTTTGCTGTCTATGTAACGCTAAGAGAGCAGCGCAGGGGTATACTGCACTTAAATCTGAGTGATTGTGTGTAACTGTGTCCATGTTTGTTCCTGTGAATGGCAGCCTGCATTCATGCGCTGAGTAGATCATTCATTTTTAAGAAGGTGCTTTGTAGATTCAGGTCATGCACTCTTAGCTGAGGAAAATGGTGCTTGGTGTGTATGTGATGCAATTACGTAGGATGGATTTGTCTGTTTTCCCCATTTCCCTCATAAGAGATAGCATTCTGCTGCAGCAAAATCACCTTCTCTGCCTCATAGCTGTCCGTCCTTCCCCCTTATGCTCCCTGCCCGGCTCTTATCCACATCTCCCTCCATCCTGACTTCTCCTTTATTTCATCCACCTCCCCTTCCCCCACCTCTGATCCCCTCTGCAATTACTGCAACACTCCAAGACAGGGGAAATGGGTTGCCTGGCAACAGGATGCAGCTGGACCAATAGCATTCCCCCAAATGAGTTGACTGTAATGTGTTTAAACAGAGGGTGAGAACAAGAGACAGGGAATAGGGCTTAGTACTGCGTATGAGAGAAAGGGGAAAGAAAGAGGCCAAAGTAACAGAGGGAGAAAAGATAAAATAGATAAAATAAATAAAGCACAACACGCAAACAGAAAAATTAATTCCGAGAGAAGTTGGAATAAAAACCCTTATGTCATGTCTTCAAATGGATTTATTTGTTTTCCTCTTGCTCATATATGCTCAGTAGAGAGAAGAGAAGAAAGAAAACAATATAGCTACTAAATGCAGCTATATTGTACTATTGAAACAGTCAAGATATTTGGAAGGATCTGGCAAACATGCACATGACACAGAAATTTGTTCAGTTTTGAATAATCATGTAACCGACAAGTTTTGAATAATAAAAAAATCTGCAACTTTTCAAAGATCAAAAATGTAAAAAATTCTCTGGCTAAGATTGTCTAAAGAGCCCAGAAACACTTGCAGAGACTGAGAATATTTTACATCCAACTAAACTGCCATTAATTGTCTTCCCACCATCTGGTCACTACAATTTCTGTGTGCTTAAACTGTCTTGTCAGCAACTTCTCAGATGCAACCGCCCTGTCTCTACAGCTTTGCAGAGGTATGGGGGATTAGTCTTTTACTCTTGCACATTTCACACCTTCTCTTGCCCTCTTCCTTCTCTTAGCGCTTTTTCTTTTGCATCGTCCCATCACCAACGCCCTCTCTCTTATCCTCCTTCTCTCTAGGGGAGGGGTAATGGGTGTCTGCCATGTCTGAATCAGCTAGGGCATGATGACATCTCTCCTCAGCTCTGTAGCTATAGCAACGCCAGCCAACCGAGTAATGCTGCCCTCCTCCCTCTGGCCGTCAACCTACCCTGTATCCATCCCTTCTTCCTTCCCTCCATCCCTCCCTAATGGCCTTGCAGTGCCCACCTTGTCTTTTTTCCAATGTTGGCTAATGCATCTTTCTTCTCTTATACCAACATTTTGGGAGGCATAATTGGCATAATTTCCATGACAAGGTTTCATGGCATCGCATAGTTACTTCTTTCTTCTGCCCATTTCTTGGTATCTCACTCTCAGTACACACTGGCACATCTTTGTCCTACAAAAATACTAAAATGTTTTGTGTACTTTTATTGATGACATTCATGCAATTTCCATCCCAATTGTACACACCTTTGGGAGTCGGGTTGTGAGATGGCATTGACTATTGCCTCTACTGCTGTGTCGAAGAGCTCTGGGTCAGGCAGGGCACTGAAGCAGTCGTGCACCAGGCCTTCGCTCTCACTGAGGGGCACATCCAGCAGCACCCAGGATGACAAGCAGCGTAGCACGCGAGCTTTCACTGCCCCAGGGCTGTCTGTCCGTCGTAGCAGTTGCTGAAGTAAGGGACATACTGACCCCCACTCCCGGCCGAGGGCCCCCCGAACCTTGAGAAAGGATGAAAACAAGGGTTAGACTGACAGTGGATCACGCACATGTGTAGACCTTGGTATAGAGTTTTTCTATAGTGGTTCCTCTTACTGAGACCAATATGATAACTATTTAATACTTTTTGTAATAAATAAACTGATGTATCTGCTAACTCTTTGTTGACAAAATACATGTTTACATTTATTTAAAAAAAAAAAAAAGTGGACATGCATTAGTCTGAAATTAGGGAAGTTATTTTGATCATATGTCAGGAAATATCTAATACTAAATAAAGAGAACTAGGGATACAATTTAGACAGTTTTCACAATCCACAATAACAGACATGGTGAACACCAGCAGGCTGAATGTGCAGACATACCTGTCCCTTTCGATACTGTGGAAGGCGGCTCGTCTGGAACTCTTCAGGCAGGACGGTGAGCAGCTCCAGCAATGCCAGGCAGCGTGCCCGCCCATCCACCCCTCCCCCCTCCTCCTGGAACACCCGCACCATTTCTGCCACTGCGCCTGGCCAGGCCTCAGGCATTGTGTTCAGTGCCAGGGAGGCCAGAGCTACGCAGAGCCGGGTGAGCACCATCTTGGAGCCAGAAGAGAAGCAGGCAATCTGGGAGAACAGCTGGGTCTTTAGAGAGTCATACTGGTCTGTGGGGATGTCTGACCAGTAGCGAGAGATCTTGGTGTGAAGCGCACTAGCGCCAAAGTACTGAATTTCTGGCACCTGTGAGAAATGATCAAATTGATGCAAATGATCCCAAATATTAAACTAGTGTGTTTGTTTGTCCATGTCAGTGTGTGTGTGTGTGTGTACACTGTACCTTATCTGGGCTCAGCAGGGCCCAGCAAAACTGCCAGGCCTGAGGTGAAACCTGAGCCTGCATTAACCATTTCTGGGCCAGATTCTTGTTTTCTATATTGGGATCATAGTACAACTGGTGGAGGGCCTAAGAGAGCAGGGGAAAGAAAAGAATAAAAAAAAAAAAAAGTTAAAGGAATCCACACGGACTATGGATGGTTGAAAAGTCTGTGAGAAACCATGCACACTTATGACATACACAATGGTGTGTATCAGTGATGACAATTGCAGTCGGTGAAAAGAGCCTGTTACCTTGAGAAAATGCCATCATTTTTTCACTAACAAATGACACATAGTAGATCATTTACTGTAAAACCTGAACAATGGAGAAAGTAATGATCTGAAAACAGCACTCGCTGAAGCAAAGCTGTGAGTAATTTGAGTACTTGAGTGGAGGGAGAATAAGAAAGCCAAAGAGAGGGGAGATAAAGAATGAGAATAAGAATAAGAAATGAAAGAAAGGGAAACAGAAGCATTAATTAAACAGACACCTCTAATCCTGGTATAGCCAGGAGAAGGCTTTAGACTGTGCTCTGCAAAATTACTGTTTCTTTTTCTCTCTGTCAAATATCACACACATGTGTAAGTGCTCACTGAACTAGAACCACTGGCAGTCAGCACCAAGTCTCTGAGATGCAATATAAAAAGAGAAATCTATTCTTTGAGCTTTTCGATCTTTGTCTTTTAGCCCTGGAGCCTGTTCACATCAATTTCTCCACCACCAACCACTCTCTCCTTCCAAGGATGAAACATCCAATTTCATTACATCCATCACTTTTCCATCGTTATCTACAAATGTAAATCCTTCCCAATACCTTGTTAGAGAGGTTTATGAGGCGATAGCTGCTGTTGGGTAGAACATCAACACAACATCAACACCCACTGGAACCAGAGTCTCAGGTGACATTTTTCCCCATTTGCAATCCCACAAAGAAATTATCTATGTCTCTATACTGTATGTGACTTTCATGATCAGGACTGTCTGGCTATTAATGACCTGACTTTTTGTAGGGATCCAAGTGGCATTTTTACTCATTTGTATGAAAAGGAGCAATATGTGCAGGTACCATGCAGACGTTACTGTTTATACATTATCTATATGATTTGACTTTTTCTTGCCAACATTTTTTTTCATTTGTTTAAAAGTGACCATGTTAACATGGACAGACCGTATGAAGAAAGCTGATCAAATATAAACGTCTTGTAATTTGGGAAGGTCTTTCCATAAATTCATATATAGCCTTCATTCTACACAGCCTTAATATTGGAGTGGTTTTTGTTAGTCGGTTCCAATTTGCCCTTTCTGTAAATGATAGTGGAGTTCAAAGCAGCAGCATATCATTACTGCAGTCCACTGTGTCAATGCAGACCTCTCCTTATCCGATCCCAAACAGCTTTGTGTCTGCGTCAGAGTATGTCTGCCGTTCCTTAGTTTATTATCAAAGCACGAGACAAAAAAGTCTGTTCATTTTGCTGTTTTAATCTTCTCACAAAAAACTGCCGCCTGTCTCCTCCTAGAAATCACAGCAGACATGCAGCAGTTATCTACTTAAAGTGTAATTGTCTGTTATTAATAGGCTCTTAAAACAGCCAAAAAGCATGAACACCCTGAGAGATAGCAGTGTTTATTTGCAGCTGAGGCAGCAAACTGTGTTTCCAGATGGCAGTAACCTGCCTGAACCCCCTGGCTTCACCTGAGGATGGCGTACTCTTGGCAGACACTGTCAAAGGTCATTAGCCTCCGCTTCTGTCCTTTTGCAACAGGAGCAAGTCAAAAGCATGGCTCAGTCAGACAGATTCACCATCTGCTCAAACACGTAACCAGTTTTACTGTGGCTGGTATATGCCTGTGCGCTCAACATAAAGCCGAGGATATTAACTAGGATGTGAATCAGAGGCTGTATTAACAAAGAACCCAATAATACATTTAATACACAGTATAAATATGAAGTAATGCCATTAGGGTGGCGCTAATGCCGCAGCCACACAAGCATGCACACATACACACATGAGGTAATGACGCCCCCCTGCCATAGGTGTGCTGCGTTCTCTAGCCAACTGTCTACTGGAGAGTCACACTCAAAGTCATTAAGTAGGGTGGGCAGTGCTGGTGCTGGGCTTCGGAGGGCAGAATCACATCACTGACCCATGATGACAGTGTGCCCTAACTATGAGAATGAAAGAAAGGCAGCACAAGACCAAGACAGAAATTAAGAATATAATGCTTCTAATGAAGATAAAATTTCAGCACATGAAACACAAACATTTTTATTTTCCACAACTTAACCTAAAAAATTTGTGCGTATATCATGTAACCGACAAAATGTGTTCAACATTATGGCTATATGTATTTCTGTCAATAAGTAGATGGAAATATTTGTGACAATTTGTGTTCTTCTGAAATAGCTGCTCAAGCCACCACGAAACTACTCAGCACACCACGCAGTGTTTCTCAGTGTCAGATTTCTCTGCCTAGCTTTGTTCTGTAATATGTTAGGTGGCAGGCTGAATCATCTCTTCATTTAACTCTTAAATCTATTAAATAAGAAGACAGCATTTGTTGTCACATTCATCTGATTCTTACTTTACTTGAAGACAGCTAATCAAATGGCAAAGGCACATTATAATTTAGGAGCTGCACACTACTGAATGAGCCTCCTATAGCAAGCATCCTGTTTGGGTAGTTGACCAGGTCATCAAATATACATCCTTGAGAAAGATGTCAACAATGCTGTGTAGTGCTTCTTTCTAGTGGTAGTTGTAGTAGTTGTTTGGCTAAAAATGCTAAAAGATGAGAGAAAAAAAGTCCTTGTGTACCTTGTACACTGTTAAATAGCACAGCGTAGCGCTCTGACTTCAGTCCAAAACACACTTGCTAGTTTGATTGTGATTCTGAAGCCAATTATAGTCCAGCTGAATTTTTAAGACATTATACAAACCAATTCATTATAACCACAAAGTTACTGACAATGTGGCATCTTGTTTCACAGATCCAAGATAGAACAAAGGCCTATCTATCAGACAAATAGAAACACAGGGCCAGGAACTATCATCTCCACCACAACCCACTGCACAGAAGTAACAATTCTGCACTGCTCGTCTTTTTTCCTTTCACTCTTCTAAGTGCTGCCGTTGCTCTCATCTTACAAGAGGTGCTATTACTCTCCTTAGATCAACACTATATGTCTGCTGGTGGTGCGATCATTTACGGTTAGTTCCTGCTGTCATGGTCGGGCAGTGCGAATAATAAAACAACTGATAAATGCAGACAATAATATGATGCTCTTTGCTTTACACACTGATTCAGAGGAAACCTTTTGTTCTTCTCTAATTCCACTGAATGTACAGAATTATGCTGATTCCATAGCCAATTAAAAACAAATATGTAATTCTAGCCAAATTACACACAAAAATTATCTCACCCAAACAGTCTAAATATATTTTCTAAAAATAACTGCGGCTTTGAATAATAATATCTCATCAGTGCTGAAATGCAAATGCACTGAAATAACAAAAGAGCTCATATCCTTCATAGGTTATGATGCTTCAGATGCTATTTGTAGTGTTTTATCAGCTAATGAGATTACTGATATCACTGTACCCCTTGAAGCACACTAATGATGATTTCACGGGATATGAAAATGTAGCTTAAACTAGGTAACAGTATGTTGGCAAACTGTGTTTCATTTCCATTGCAGATGGGAAACCACATACTGGAAATCCCATTATTGAATATTTCCTTTAAATGTATGAGGTTGGGTATAGTTTGCCTTTTCTATAAAATACCATAATAAATCATTACTTAATATTTATGCACTTGCTGGCAGCATAAATTACACATATACTTAGGTATGCATATAGTTCAGTCTAATATTTGGTCAATCTGTAGTTAATACGATTAAAATTACAGTACAAGTTCCGTCGTTTTTGTCTCATCCCCAGCAAATTGCAAAACAATCTGTCCTGTCAGACACCGCTCCACCCAAAGAACAGAAGAAAGAGGAGATTGTCAAATTAGAGACAGGACCATGGTGTTTGTCATTCTGTTTATTAAAGCAGAAATCACAGTATCACCCTGAGCTATTTCCCCTTCAGGAATGAGCATCTCTTTTCCGACCTTTCACTAATTATATCTGTCCCATCACCCACCCCCCTCCTCCTTCTTTACTTCCACTGTCACAGACATCGACCCTGTCCCACCCCCACCCATCATCCCCCAGTCCATCTCATCACATCAACTCTGCTCCTAAACGGGAGCACCCCTCTGCCTCCATTGTCTCCCCACCCATCCTCTGGTAGGTGTCAGTGACCACCCAGCAGGGAGATCCACCTCACCAATCTGCCAGCCACAATCAGAACTGCCAAAATCCGATCCACGAAAAAAAAAGCAAGACCAAAACGAGCATATCACAATGAGACACAGTGAATTAGCTGGTGGCATCCTGTTATTTCTCCCTCGTCTGCTCATTCTTACTGAACATCGACAGCTAGAGACGCGAGAACAGAAATAATGAGAGAGACAAATAAGCTGAATTCCTGCAAACAAATGATCTCTGCAAACGAAATTAGTATAAAAACAAAAACACAAAGCGTTGTACGATCAAGAAGCAAATAAACTCTATGCGCGATATTCCTCGTGCTTTTTTTTTTTTTTTTTAAATCTCATCTGAAACATGACGACTTATTTCGTCCCTGCTGCTACACAATGGATGGGCTGCCTTACTGGCCCCAAAACTCACCTTCTCTACGTTTTCCACCGTGAAGTCCAGGGTGTCCGGTGTGGCTGCTATCCTCCCCGGTGCCTCCATGTCCCCACTGACACGGAGCTGTCAAACGATCACAGAGGAGCAACACATTCAGCAGCTAGCAGCCGACATTCAACTCCCCTTCCTAGCCGGCGGCGCTTCCATAACACTCCCCCCAATAACAACTGAAAACTACAAATCGATTGGAAGATGTGGTGATTTTAGGTTTTTCAGGTTTACATTAAAAGCTAACTGGCAAGCTAACGTTAGCTCGTTTAATTTACGAGCTGGCTAGCTAGCGCTAATATCCACCATAGAGATATTATAGCGCTGGCTAACGCCACAATGCTAACGCTAAAGCGAGCTAATGTAGCCAGGGCATGTAACTTAACGCTGCTCCGCTGCTCAAGGATACCAGGCGAAAAAAAAAAACTATTCTATCTTTTTCAGAATGCGTCAATACTATGAAACCCGCAGAGAGTATTATCTTGGGGCTGCCAAAAAGACTGATAATTTCACACCTTTCTGTCCTGCGACGATTTGAGACGATGCTGGCAGATCTCTGCCGCTTTTCTGCCGCTGCTGCTCCGTCACCGGGAGCTCTCTGCTGCATTCAGGCGCCGTGGGAAATCGCGTCTTCGCGGCGTAACTGGTCAAGGACCACCCAGTATTACGGCGAATGAAACAGCAATTTTCTAAAACAAACAAACAAGCAAACACATCATTCGTGGAGAGTATAAGAAAACAAATACAATACACAGAAAATTCTTCGTTTAACGGTTATATATTAACACCAAAAGCGAGTCATTTAAAAGGTTGGATGTTTGATTTTCATGTATGAACATGGTTTGAATGCGTCCATTATTAAAGGTTTTATTAAAACTCGACTTTGCCCTTGAATTTGTGTATTGATCTTGAACAATTGTATAAACCCTTAATTCATACTTACATATATCTTAGAAAAGAAAAAAATATTGCGTGTTGTTCAAGAAATTACTGGCGATATTTCAAAACATGTTAGGATGCACGAATCCCAAGTTATTCATTAATGTATGCCTCCCCCATCAGGAAACAATATTTATGTGGAAAATATATAATACATGTTACACTGACTTTAAAATCCATTTTATTATATAGTCACTATATGGAGAATACATGCATTCTGACACTTTTGCTATTGGTGAATTAAAAGGTTACTGATACGGTTACATTTTGTCGTAATGTCACAAGTAACTGATAACTAAAAAAATCCGGCTCTTTCTGGAAGTTGTTGAACCTATAATTATTACGATAAAAAGACATTTGCAACTAAAAGATTTCTAAACAAGTAAGCGAAATACACAAAGTACAAAATGACTGAAAAATTATGTGTTGATAAATTCACATAATCTTCATTAATAACCACAATACAGGTGATTAAATTTCGATTATAATATGTTCCCAGGTTAGGATTGTTCTCAGATTATATTAGGGTTAGGGTATTTCTATAATATACGGCAAAATTCACTAAAAACCTGTGGGGTTGGAGTCTGTCCAGCCAAATGGACATGTCTTCACTGCTCATCTATAGAGCTGTAGCGTCCCCATGTGGTATAAAGAAAGCATCGCAGTAGAAGAACTCAAATTGGCTATAAAAACAACAGCAATCAAATAAAACAGAAAGTAAAGTTAATACATGTATCATGCAGAAGTCAAGTATATAGAATCGATGACCGATGAAATCCTCCTTACGATATAGACTCCATGTTATAACTCAGAGACTAATCGAACACGACACACAAAAAATAAAGAATTATAATTGTAATGTAATTATAGCCTGAATCTGTGTGTCTGTGTGTGAAACGATGTCAGAAAAGTTCAGTCCCCTCACACATTGAGAAAGCCGGTGTGCTGACATGACTGTAGACGCTTAAACGTAAAAACCAAATTAAGTCTAGTTGTCTATTTGCTCTACTTGAGTGTAGATTATCAGTGTGTTATAATTACTGCAGCAGTTTGGATGCTCTTTGATTGTGTAGCATAGTTGTTACGCAAGTTCCGGATGTATGTGTCCTGTGTCCTGATGAGGGACAGTGTCAGTGTGTGTACCGACCAAGTGTCATGGCACAGACTAAGATCCACCGACTGTATTGAACAGGGAACACGTGGCACGGGGGGGAGAGAGGGAGGGGGAGACAGAGAGAGAGAGAGAGAAAGAGGGAGAGAGGGACAGAGGGAGACAGAGAGAGAGAGAGAGAGGGTCAGAGAGAGAGAGAGAGAGAGAGAGAGAGAGAGAGGGACAGAGAGACACAGAGAGAGAGAGAGAGGGACAGAGGGAGAGAGAGAGAGGGACAGAGAGAGAGAGAGAGAGAGAGAGAGAGAGCGGGAGAGAGAGGGAGAGAGAGAGGGACAGAGAGAGAGAGTGAGAGAGAGGGGGACAGAGAGAGAGAGAGAGAGAGAGAGAGAGAGAGGGAGAGAGAGGGAGAGAGAGAGGGACAGAGAGAGAGAGAGGGGGACAGGGAGAGAGAGAGAGAGAGAGAGAGACAGAGAGAGAGAGGGACAGAGAGAGAGAGAGGGGGACAGGGAGAGAGAGAGAGAGAGAGACAGAGAGAGAGAGGGACAGAGGGAGAGAGAGAGAGGGACAGAGAGAGAGAGGGAGGGGGGGGAGGGGGTAGAGTCGGGACGCGCTACCTCCTCTTTCAGTCCTCCAGCCACGCGTACACCGGCTGAGCCGCTGCCTGCCTGACTGTCTGTCTGCCTGTCTGACTGACTGCCTGTCTGTCTGTCTGCAGTGGGAGGACACCGCTGCCTGCCTGGGATTTCTGCGCCGCTCCTTTTTAAGTGAGGCATCGAGCCGTGAAGAAGGCGGACAGGCTACAAGAAACCCGCTCTGAGGCGATAGGACGAGTTGAAACAACATTTCTTTAGTCGTTTCCTTCCTGGTTGTCCCAGAAGAGAGAGATGATGGAGACCAAACTCTGGACTGGCCTTTGTGTTCTGCTGCTCATTCACTGGGGATCAGCTGATGGTAGGTCACAGTATATTGTGTTTGTTACATCTTGACACGTATTGTGGTTTGGACAGGAGTGACACATTATTAAATGTGTCATGTGTTACTCTACTGTCTTTTCTTTCTTCGTCACGCACATACACACACGCACACACACACACACACACACACACACACACAAACACACACACACACACACACACAAACACACTTTGCCCTGGGTCACTTTTGGGGGACAAACAAAGAGTTGCTTTAATTTCCCGTGGAGGTACCTTAATCCGAACCACTGGCCACAGGTCGGATTTTGAACTTAGATTGAAATGGACAGAGCTGAGTTGACTGTAAGAAATCAACTAGTTGTCCTTGTCTCACCATGAAAAGACTGTCATGACTCCTATGAGTTCCTCCATCTGTTTTTTTTTTTTTTTAACCTTGACATCTGATGTAGATGCTCAGCCACCTCCAGCAGAAATATAAATCAGTTTCATATTTCATTTCATTGTAATTCTGATTTTGATTTACCACACTTTGTCTTTCACATCAGTTCCTTGTCTCCCACCCACATCACCCTTCTTCCTCTCTTTGCATGTATCACATTTACACAATCATAATTTCACTTTGTCACCTTCCTCTTTTTGCCCTACCTGTTCCTAACACTTCCTTTACTGTTTCTCCTTCTACCCCCCCCCCCCCCCCCTTCCCTTTCTCTGTCTTTGTTAGCGCCTCTCACATAAAAGTAAAATGACACTACTGACATTTGAAAAGATTTTATTGAGCTGAACTGTCCCATCAGCTCCTCCAGCTGAAATTCAAATGAACAGAAAACAGTGCAGCACCACCGGAAGAAATTTATTGGCTGTAAAGGGGCAGGGAAGTACATTGTGATAAATGACACCTCTAACTGTGTGCAGCAGCACACTGTCATTTCGCTAGCCTCATGCTAATTGACTTCCCTCTATAGCACAATATGTAGCCTTTATGAACAAATTTAAAGGCAGCGTCAAATTGTTTTCCTTGAAGTGTGTAAACATATAGTTCAGAAGTAAAAGCAAAGCACACAATGCTTGACAGGGACACCTTTTATCCAAATATTTATCACTTCTCTTTGTTTATGTGGTGAACATCTCCTGACTTTACGAAAGGATGGCTCTCATTTATGACTTTTTGTAATATCCCACATTAAGAGATGGTATTTGCTTAGAACAGACTAGAAAGATAAAGTTCTTTGCAATCTAATATTTTTTGTATGTAAGACTGGAAATGGTGCGAGAGACCAGGAGCATGACATGCTACTAGAGAGGGCACATACTGGATGCCATAAACAGCTGAAACCAGCGTAGGTGAAAATGCCCTAACCCTAAAACTGCCAAGTGCAGGATGTGCAGAGCTGTTTCAGTATTGTTTTCTGTTCTACTTAAAAGGCAAAATGACTTGAAAATTATCTGTGTTGTTTCCTCCTAAAATCCCCACAACCACATGCTGTGAAACCTGTGCTATGTGTGTCCTGGAGCACTAATATAAAGTGTCTTCTATGAAATATCACTGATCAGCACTCCTAGCACTGGGTGTTGAACCAGCAGACGTCTGCTTGCAGGGAAACCATTGGCTGTTCATCTCACTGGTAGGGTCAAGGAGTGAGCAAGAGGTATTTCTCAAGGTACATGCACTGCACTGTTCTGAAAACTGTGAGTAAGACCCTGTAATATCTTGACAGAAGGGTGTGCAGTAGTGGAAACAGTGGTTCTCTTTATAAATCTACCCTATACACACACACATACACATATATACAGATATACTACTCCAGCATTTGACCTGAGCTGCTCTAAAGGAGCCAAGCCTGGGAACAAAGCCAGTATTATACAGCCAAGCGCCTCTGTCTATTTATATGTGTCTGTTTTCGTATCATTTAGAGCTAAAACAGGTCTCCCTCTCTCTGTTTCTGTGCCTCTCTCTCTCTTTCACTGTGGGCTGATGAGCTGTATGAGTGATTATGGCCGTAATGAAAGACATCACGGCAGTGTGTTACTGAACAGTAACGACATTACATTACATAAGTGCTCTGGTCTTCATCAAGGGAAGCAGTTAGGAACAGATATGAAGTCTGGTAGAGTTGCACGAAAGACATCAACGTGAAGCGGAAAGAGAGAGAGTTAGAGAGATGAAAGGTCCTCATTAAAATTACATTACTTTAAAAAACAAAAGTCACTTGTGTCTAATGTTGTTGGTAGTAGATGCCTTGCAACGTCAAAGTTAGTCAGTGAGTGGTTCCCAAGATAAAACTGCAAATTCAGACTCATTAACAAAATAGATGGCTATGGTTGGTTTTTTTGTTTTTCATTTTTTTTAAAAAACCATGTGAGACATGACATCACTCAATGTGGCTTCACTTTCTTTCTCTCTAAAGGGTTAAAAGACTTTGAGAATCGCCCCTTACAGCTCTCAATGCAAAAGAACTGTGTTTGTAAAGTTAATATGATTTCTTCTTCCCAAAAACTGATGAGATTATGATCACTGGTGAGCCTGCCGACTGAGCAATACACAACTGTGGTGCCCTGAGTGCGTAAGCCATTTAAAGTGCGGCCCTGTTTTGATAGAAATACATATTCATGCTCAGATAATGGTTTCTTCTTCCAGTTTTCAGGTTCAATCATCAACACCATGGTTTTGAAATTTCCACATTGCCTTTCTGTTTCCGCTTGTTTGGTTTCCCACAGTTACGTTTTTAATAACTCTTTTCTCTGCTAAAGATGAGACGTCACCAGTAATTGGTCATTAATCAACGTTGTCCTCTCCTCATTAGATCAACAGAAACCTGCTTCCACAGATATTGCTCCCAGTGCTGAGGAGAGTCATGAGGTCCCTAGCTGCATCTGGTATACATGCCAACTATACTGTACCTGCAGGAAAAGGCTCTGACACAAACACAACTTCCAATGGCACCAGCAGTTTGAGCAGCAGTACAACCACTTCCTTTGCACCCAAAGTAAAGAAAGACAATGGTAACTATTCTACTCTTGATATAAGAAATCTAATTAATTAATAAGAAAACATGATGGTAGACTGAAAGTGCTACTTGTCTGATGTGGTGTGAAGATGGTAGAAAACGTTGGAGGAGGTGACAGGATGTTACGGTTATTGTATCTGTCTCTTTGAGGTTTGTCAGTCCGGACGTTTTGCCACACTTCAGAAGCATTTCATAGGATGTCCAGCAGCAGGTGGCTCAGAGTTTAGGAGCTATATTTAACAAAGTCCTTATCTCTGCTCTCTATGTCCTGAAGTGGGCCACGTAGTGAGTGACAACTGTGCCACAAACAACAGCAGCATAGAGCCTCGGAGCTCAGTCTTCAAAAACAAAAGAACTAGAGAACAGTCGGGGATTTTAAGGAGACGGGTTGGATAAAAGTGTAAAGGGAAATAAAAAAAGTACGGCTGAGTTAATTAAATAAGGTGTAGCCTTGTTAGGAGATCAATGGTAAAATATACTTGGATAAAAGTTGGCACTGCAGTGCTGGCGATGAGAAGTGATTAAATGCCATGTGACTTTTCGCAAATAGGTGAGTAAGGTAGAAGTACACCGCCCCCCCCCCCCCCAGCCCAGATATTCTCTCTCTTTCTTATACAGACATTTGTGCTGGATTGGACTCATAAACATACTCACAGCCTGGTGCACATTTTTAATGCAGCTAATCTTTATTTTGTGGAGAAATACTGTTTGCATGTGAACTATTGTGGTATCTGTCTGTGATATCTTCACAGTCACAGTTTTTGCTTTTTGGCCTGCATCTCATCTCATCGGGTCAGGGGTGGTGGTGTGTGGGTGTATTTGTGGTGCAGTATTGGAAAATTAACACAGCCATACTAGCTGTTCTGAGAGGTTGTGTTGGCAGAGTGGTATTTTGAGCTAAAGGCTAACACAATCCTGCTTAGATACTTGCAATGCTATCAATTTCATTGTAAGCATCTATAAATCAATCTATAAATCTATAAATCATTTAAGTTTGTTCACTGTTGCAGCATGTAGCCATGAGATAATGAGATATAGCTCAGTGGTGGAGTGCATGCTTTGCATGCAGAGGCCCAGGTTCAAACCCCAGCCACAAGGCAAACATGTGGTAGGCTTGTGGTAGTCCCAAGGCCAGAGCAATGGGGAGGGTTGCATTGGGAATAATCTGTTATGGCTGGTGATGGAATATCATTACTTTTACTATTTGGTCATAAACCACCAAAATGTTGTCAAATTGAAATTTTGGCCTGATGACAATGCTTCATTAAAAGTTAGAGAACCATCAAACTTAACATGGCTAAGAAAACAAATATATGCATTATTTTTAATGCGTGTATATATATATATATATATATATATATATATATATATATATATATAATGAATGTATGATTACATTCATTTATCAACATTTATCATTATACCATTATTTATGCACTTTATGCACACATTAGTGTTCAGTAGTCCACTGTTGGCATACTGAATACTGATTGCGGTATTTCAACAACAAAAATGTTTACAATGAGAATTATTACAGTATTTTGATGATATTTTCTTTCTCTTTCTGTAGATACCAGCACAATATCTCCCTCAGTGTCTGTCACTACTGAAAACAATGCAAACAAAACAGAAGAGTTGGCATCGTCTTCAATTCTTCCATCTGAGAGTCAGACTCCTCTCAGTGTCACTACCACCGCCTCCACCACCACCACATCAACAAAAAGCCCCTCACACACGCCTCACAATGCCTCTGTAGACATACCAGCCACCAGCACATCAAACTTTAGCCAACCTCCAGACTCAATTTCAACCTCAATACAGCCCACCCAGCCCAAAACGGACTCATCCACGTCCACTACCCCCACCATTACCACCACTCAGCCCAGCTCAACGTCCAACAGTACAGAGGCGCGGACTCCCACAACACTGCAAAACAAATCAACAGCCACCATCACACCAAGCAGCACCTCCACTGAGGCCAAAGCCCATTCTGAAAACTCTTCCCCGGTCAATATGGGCGTTGAGAGTAAGTGTATAACAAACTCTGTTGTGTTGTGGTTTATAGACGTGTTCTGAACTATTCACTAGCTGGATATTGACAGAGACAACAGTGAATTGGCTTTGCAAAAAAAAAAAAAAAAAAAGGCAATGCTGTGCTTTGTTTTTCAGCAAAAGCCCATCCTTGCTTCTGCACACACACAAACACAAACCACACATCCCCCATCTACGTCGTCTTCTAGCACTGTCACCACCAAGCACTCCACAATTAGGGCTCTGTTTGGGAACGGGACGGAGGCAGTCATGGGACTCAGGCCTTGAGAATGCTCTGTTTTCCTTCTTTTTCTGTCTCTCTTTCCCTTTGTTTGTCTGCTCAATGATTTATTTATACATCAGCTTTCTGTATCTGTACTCTGCGTGTTCAGTATATCGATTACTTCAATTTTTCCCACCATTAGAGATCTGTTTCAAGGCTCAGGTTGCCATCGGTAAGAAAAAAGGAGGGAAAAACTGATCAACTTTTTTCAGTTGAGCCATCATGACTACAGTTAGAACACAAAATCTCTCGGCTTCTCTCAGTCTATGTGGTTTTATTAGGCCATGCTTGGCACCTTGCCTCTTTCCATTAGCCAGAGGAACATGGAGCATTTACCACTCTGCGGTAGTTGTAACTTTCATCCGGAGGATATAAAGAAACAGCTAAGTTTACCAAACAGAATTCCATAGCAACACCCATATACATAAATACACACAGACAGGAAAGCTCTCCAGTAGAGATATATACAAACACAACAGATTTCAACCTAAAAATGTCGAGATTAATACTGTCCTTAGAGATTAGGCAACACTCTCAAACTATGTGCCTATGCTGTATTAACATACTGAGTCATTCTTAAAATCATGCCCTAAGAATAAATGAACTCAACAGCGAACCCAAGTACTTGGAAGGCAGGTTAACATTATCATCCTGTGTTTGAAATTTCTGTCCTGAGCTACAAGAACACTTAAACATAACATGCTGCTGTAGCCTCTATATTTAGTTCCTGTTGCAGCACCGGCCATTTAAGAACCAGTAATTCCAACGTTTTCACAAAAGTGGTGGTCAATGTAAAATCCAAGTTATCCATCCACTGCCTCAACAGAGGAATGGGCCCTGTTCAAGTACATCCTTGTCTTTTTTTTTTTTTTGCCCAGCAACAATGGTCCACGATTCTCCCACATTAGACCCTCTCCTGGCCGGCCTGGTGTCAGCCTTCATCATCACCGCTGTCATCATCACTCTCCTCCTCTTCCTCAAGCTGCGTCGCAGAGACAACCAACCGGAGTTCCGCAGGCTGCAGGATTTACCAATGGTGAGTACAGCCATGACAGCCAGCTGCAGCACCTACATCCCTGTCTCGGTGAAAATATTCAGTCTGTCAGATATTGTTCAGCACTAATGTGTGATGCAACGTCACTTGGCATAACTACTTCTTCAAACCAGATCTGCACCACTTTTAAATACGGTAATCATTTTAAATGTTTATGAGTTGTAACTAATTCCTTTTTAAAATAATTGTTAATCATATTCTAATGTTCTATTGATCAACTGTTATAGCTATTAATCAATATCTCTTATATCAGTTTAATCTACTAGCCAGTAGTAGATGTTTTTGGGTTGCCATGTTGGTGGTTATCCTCCTCAAGCAGTATACTTACTTTGTTTATTTAGGTTTATCACAGTTTATTACAACAGAGAGCTTATCAGCATATATAATGAGGAATGACTAACTAATTTTTCTGGCTGGCTTATTAGACAATAATAAGCATGCACTCACAAAAAGTTACCCTTCATAAATTATGCTATTAATCGTTCACATTAGCTTCTTTGCCAAGACTTGAAAGATTGATAGGCCTCTTATGTAAATAATGTAAATATGAAGTTACAATCAGCAATAAGGAAGAGGTGAAACATATGGTCTGTTATCATATTAAGAGAGGAATGCACTGCCAAAAAAAGCTGTGCTGCAATTTTGCATTGTGGTTTTTATTCATTAAACAACCGTGATATTTCATGCACATTGGGGAGCTTTAGAGGGGTTAGTTTACAGACTGGGACAGCCAGTTACCTTAGATAAGCTAAGTCAACTAAGCTAAGCTTATAAAAGCTCAGCAAGAAAGTAAATCATTAAATCTTTCAAAATGTCTTTTGACTTTACACTCTCTATCATACATTCTTATTAATTAACCAACAATAAAGTTAATAGTTATGTTATAAAGATCTAAGGCTCATTTCTTAATAAATTATAGCATAAAATTTACCTTCTATTAGCGCAATTATGAACACTTTATATTTCCATTATAATCATGTGCATTTAGTTACATTAGCTACATTTATTCTGTGCAGGATGATATGATGGAGGACACACCCTTGTCGATGTACAGCTACTGAAGGAGGCACAACGAAAGATCTGGCACCTAACCCACCTTCAATCCAGGCTCAAACCACAGTGTTTGTCGTAATTTGCAACAATCAGAAAGCATCCTGGGTAGGTTTGAGCAAATTTTTTGGCTTGCCTTCATTTATCCAGATCACTGATATGTGGAAAAGGGCACGATTGAAGCTGACGTGGACAATGATGATGCCACCCACAACGGGCTTCCTTTGGAAAAATTCTATTTTGATACCTGTAATTGCAAATTACGCCAACAGCTCTGTTCAATACTGTATGTTTAGTATTTTCCAGCCCATGTTTTATAATATATTTTGATTTCCCTTGAGATGAAAAGCATAGGTATGAAGCACAAGGCATTACTGTTTGTTGTATCCACCAATGTGAGGGTTTACACCTGAAAACAGATGTAGCCAGTCCTGCCAGACTCAAGTTTAATTTCCTTTTGTCAGTTAATGTTGTAAAGTTTGGCAGAATAAAGGTCTAGCTGAGTCTGACTTAGAGGTCAGAAGAAAGAACGGAACAAAAAAAGAAATGGCCTGATTATAGTTATTGCACTTTTTTCAGGAGTGGAAAAAAGTGGACAAATATTTTATGCGTGTGAGAAAAAAAATTGCGTTTGTGTGCATACATGTGGTAAGTGCTGGCATAGTGGTATGCATTTTAGATGTGTGTGCATGAGTATGAGTATTTCAGTGTGCATGTATGTTTTTGATATTTCTTTTTTTAGAGTTGATATTTAATTTTTTGTGGGTAAGGTCCTGCTGCCATAATGCCTAAGTTCGACACATTTTTTTCTCTGTCCAGGATAGAGTGCCTTATACACTGCAGGAACAGCTTCTATTGTATACTGTATTTATACTGCAAACAACTAACGTCCATATGAACTAGTCATTCCCAGCGTTTTGTGTGATTCCCATTTAAGCACACACTCAGGGCCCAGTAGCTGCTCTGACTTGCCTGTGTTTGAAGACTAGCCTTAAGCGTGTTCAACATGAGGCACTCATTCATACAATGACAGTTGCAAACTGAAATTGGCCAGTGGCCTTTCAACACAATGTAAGCATTGTCCTGTGCACGCTGCATTGTAAATACTACTGATGACTGCACCATGCAAAGACAACTCTATTAAATGTTTCATCTTGGCTGCTCCCACAGTGTTCACCAGACAAACATCGAACTGAAACGATAGTTCAGAAATATTTCATTGTCTTTACTGTAAATAGGCCTTGCTGTATTTTCATTTCTAAATGTGCGAGAAAGTGAGATTCATATAGGACAACAGAAGGAGGCCTACAGACAGAAAACATGTGCAGCTCCTGTTCATTTAAGACAGAGAATGTTAAGTAATTCATCTAATGTCTGAGATAAAGGGTGAGTTTGTTCGGACACTTTGTTTGATAAGGGACAGTTAAAAAGGTTTCAAGAGCTTTCATACCATGAAGAACTACAAACTGATGGACAAATTGAAAGACACCCAACATGAAAGTTCTCTTAGTAATGCGTAGCTTCAAAACCCCAAAACAGCATGAGTCCTATCATTTTCATAATCATGCAATGACAACTTTTTCTTTCTGTTTGTCTCGTCTGTACATCAAGTATTAAATTAAGATTCCTCATTTTGGGGTGAATATGTCTGTAAATTCCAATATTTGTCCATTGTGTCACGGATGCATAATGAGGTTTTGCTGCCACATGTAAATTATGGACTATTGGTGTTGTATGATTAAAGTTATTTTGAAATCATTTCCTCTTATTTCCACCTCAGATCTGTAAACATCTGTGACCGCTGCACCAATCAGAGCACAACATAGCTCTAGACAGGAAAACACAGAACTTCACCACAGACTTTTGTTGATGAGGAAACAAGAGGAAAGAAAAAAGAGCCACAATACTAGAGCACTACTGCATAATCCTTTGCAACGTTCAAATTGATCGGCCGTTATTTTACCCCAACAGTAAAGTGATGAGCCCTTTCTTCATTAAATGTCTCTGACTACAATATTGTAACAGCTGAGCAAGCTGCTCTGTGATGTTTATAATTTCCTGTCCCTTATTATTGACTAGATAGACAATCTGTCTTGTTAAATGAGCTGGAAAGAAGTGTCTGGTCACCATATGCACATCTTGCTGAACTCCTAACCTGTCCATCAGCTCCCCAGTGGCTATGCATCCAATGCTCAATGGATGCTGAAATATTTATAACAGTAAACCTGGCACCATGTGACTTGTGTCAGACAAGATAGCAGAAAGGGACTCTTTAATTCCAGTCTGTGACTGATTGATTGTCTCCAAGGTATGGAGTAGATGTGATGGATAGTTGATTATTGATCTCACATTAGAGCTCTTCCCCTGCTCCAGTGCTTGCTGGACCATGTCACGTTTAGTCCCACCAACAGGGCCAAGACTTTTCCATGATGCCCCCATGCAGAAAGTAAACCTCAAAGATGCACCAGATGTGCATGGGTTCTTTGTAGCATGTAAATAAGACCGTCAACCACACTGACTGTTGAAACACTGGCCCTGAGGTGGGAGAGGACCAGAGGAGGCAAGTGCTCCAGGCCTGTAGTCGTTGTGTTCAGTGGGTGCCTCTTTGGGAAGGTAGGTCCGATTCCCTCTTAACTTGAGTTGGATGGACAACAACACAGGTGGAGGAGGGAGGGAGAAATCCAAGGAGATGATGTTATGGGTATGATTATGGACAGGGGAAGAAGAAGAGGCAGCGCTAGGTGGAGCAGGACCGACGTGTTGGCGCCTTGATAATGGTGTTTGATTCCTTTTTGCCATCACTTGAGCTGCATTACCAGAAATCGAATCCCCCATCCCGCTGGTTCCTTATGGATTTAGCAGTGCATTATGTCAGGAGGAAAAAAACGTTATGCTCACCCTTGCCACACTGAGTGCTTAATGTAGCAAATGATCACCAACATAAAAGATATGATGAATATTTAATACACTTAATACACTACTATACCTCAAGTGATCAAAGTTTGTCCCAGTACAAGATTTGTTCATTAAGTTTCATTTCAATGTATTTTTTAACATTGATAAATTGAAAAATACCTCCATAAGGCAATTATAAACATACTCTCAGCCTTTACATTATTAGGCCAAACAAGGATGAGGAGCAGTGTTCATATGGACACCATGAGTGTACTGTAGTTAAAGTCCTGCCCTAACCTCATCCACATCAAACCTTTACCTAACTCCAACAATCTGTAATCATACCAAAACTAAGCAGTACTTTTTTTTAGTCTAGCCTAAAACCAACCCTTGTGGTTAGCAGACCTCAGCAGTTGAGGACAGGGTTTCTGTCATCAACTCTGTCTCTGACCTATAATTTATCATCAATGATGCGCAACATGGATTCAGAGTGTGTTTGCTTTTTTCTAAGCCAGAACTCCACCCCCATCATCACGAAGACAGACTTTTTTTGAAAGAGAAACTTTCACAAAACAACTTTTCTCCCTTTAAATGCTTGCTCTCCTATAAGTCTGTAGATGTGGACAGTGTTACCTTAAATTAATTACAGAAAAATTACTCTGCAGTTTATTGAGCGCCGCATCTCACACTGAGTGAGGGCAGGGGTACACCCTGGACAGGTTGCTAGTCCATCGCAGGGCCAACAGACAGAGACGAACAACCACTCACACTCAAGCACTCGCACTCAGACCTACGAACAATTTAGTCACTGATTAACCTAAACATGCATGTCTTTGGACAGTGAGAGGAAACTGGAGTGCCCAGAGAGAACACCCACGCACGCACAGAGAGAACATGGAAACTCCACACAGAAAGGCCCCAGGTCCAGGAATCGAGCTCACAACCTTCTTGTTGAGGGGAAATAGTGCTATCAACCAGCAGTTGTTAAATATTTTGCTATTTTGTTCTAGCAAGCGGCCAGCTATCACATGGAAGAATGAGTCATTAAAACTAGTATGACACACCGATCTTTCTGGAGTCCCTAACACTTCTGTTATTCAAATAAATACCAGTTTAGAAATAGCATTTGAGAATTTTTTTACATGAGAAAGAAAGTTCCCTGCTGATATCTACAATTTATCATGTATCATAACCAAGCAAGGGCAATAACACAAAGAGGATGGCACAATTACTTGTTATTATATGCATCTGCCAGTGCTGCCAAGTAAAATCTGCTATTATTGCCTTTCTTTGTTTGCATTCCTCTTCCCTCAGGGAAAAGAAGCAACAAAGGAAATGCACCATATGGCTGGTTGTTTTGTTCTGGTCATTTCTATTTTTAAAGTTTTGGATTGTGCAACAATCCTCTAACTCCAAAATGTACTGTTCAATTGAAATTATCTTAAAATTAAAACATCTTGGATTGTGTATCAGGAGTTGGAGTTAATGTCTTTATGCCTTTCTAAATTAAATTTGAGAACTTCTAATTAGGACAGGTCAGAGGTCATTAAGACTTAGGTCAGAGCCCACATCTGGGTCTACAATGGCCTCAAGGATATCATCACTATCACCACCACCGTCATCGTTGTCGTCGTTGTCATCATCATCATGGCCATCCTCCAAATAAGATCCTGGGCCAGCAAAGTTGCTCCGTCTGGACTGAACACTCAAACGTACCCGTGGCTTTTGATGCAGAGCTGTTAGAGGTGAAGAGAAGAGCAAGAGCAGTTAATTTGTGTGTGTGTGTGTGTGTGTGTGTGTGTGTGTGTGTGCAAGTGAGAGTGACTGAGTGCCTCTTTGCTGCATTACCATGTGGGATTAGGTTGGAAGACACTCAAATGTTTTCCCATAACTGACTGTGTATGAGTGTGTGTGTCTGTGTGTGAGCGTGTAACAAAGTAGCCTGACTTCATAGGCCCAAAATCACTCTGGGAAACATTTAGAGGAGAGATCGTAATCTCTTCAGGGAAAGTCAGTCTTCTCTTACAGTAAGTCTCTGGGTTGAGCGGCGCATGCCTTTAAAAAAAAAAAACCAAAAACACACACACACACACACACACACACACACACACACACACACTGCACAACTTTGCAGAAACAACTGGCTTTGCAGAGACTTGTGGAGAGGAAATGAGACTTTTACTGTTTAATCTGCAGGCAGAAGAAAACAGTAGACCACAAACTTGCTAACAATGTTCTGTTTATCTCTAGAGCCAAATTTTTTAACACTTCCCTGCCTTTATGTACATCACCTTCTGTTATGATACATTTAAGTAATAGACTAAGATTTCAGCAAACTTGTTAATTTGCTTTCTTGCTGACATTGAGATGAAAGATCATGTCTGTAAGGCATGCTTAGCTTAGGAAAAAGATTAGTAGGATGAGAGTAGTAAACACCTATCCTTGGTCTGTAAAAAAAACAAAAAACAACAAACAACAACAACCAAAACTAAATCTGCTGAAAAAAACTGAAGTGTAAAAAGAATGTGGGTCAGACTAATATGTACCATGTACAGGCAAGGAGAAGTGACACCTGTTGTCATTGACATTACACGGGACCCAGCAAGGCACTCCAGGACAGTTTTTAATCATCCTTTTCATTTAAAATTCAGTGAGAAAGTGAGTGATTTCATCTTATTAGCAAAATGTCACACTATTCGTTAACCAACTGTTTGCAGGAGTTCTTTCCAGTGAGTCAAATCTTCTGTGAGGAATCAGAACTTCAGTGAAAAGTGGGGGGGGGGGACAACTACACTTCCCATCTTGCTGAAACAAGATGGGAAGCAAGCTGGTACCTTGTGTAACGTTTTCTGTTGGATGTAACATTATCCAATGGTCAAAATATGTTTCTGTTGCTGCACATGAAGGTGAACAGAAGGCTTGTGGAAGTGAAATAATAGAAACATTTGGCGTAGATTATTCAGCATACAACACCTCATGTTGCACAAAGCGACCATGCTTTCACACCTTTTACTATAATCCTTACCGGGCTCTTTGTCATCCAGCCATGAGAGATCATCTGAGCTGACTTCATCCAGGCTAGGGGTTGGACTAAAGTCCTCTGAGTCAGAGTCTGGCTCACTGGCTCTGACTCTGCTGCTGTGACCATGTGGAATAGCAAGCGGTGATGCCCCTGAATCATACAGAAAAACATAGCTGAATCACTTTATCACACTACGCAGGCAAGTGTTAGGAAGAGCTTAAGTTGGAGAAAGACTTGCCTGATGTGTGTGCTGACAATGACAGCGTTGGTTCGTGTTCTCGAAGAATAAGAGTCCGGACCTCATCTTTCAGTTCAGACACAAGTGATCTGTTGTAAGAGATTAAATCCAACATACGCAATCAGCAGAAAAGTGAAATATAACCCCAAACACAAAAATAAACATGCTGGAAAAACTCACCTGATGTGGCGGACCTCTTGTTGGGTTTGTGAATACTGAGAGACAGTCTTTGTTAGATCAGTGCTGTGAACTCTGTAGCTGTCTGTTAGCTCCTCCAGTGTCTAAACAACACACACAAAGGAAAGGTTGAGGATCTGACAGACTACAAACCACACATCAAACAAGCAAAAGCAACCTGTGTGACACACCTTGCAGCTGTGTTCGTAACGTCTCCTGGTTTCTCTGGCCTCTACCTGCTGGAGAAACAGATCCTCCTCTTGTCTCCCTGTCAGGACAAAATGAAAATCAATGTTGTGAACAAGACTGTGCCTGCATTTGGTTTTTTAGCCAATGTTGAGCTTATGACAAGTGCAGTCCCGCAGAATTGATGCAAGGGTATGTGTGTAAATGTGTGAATGACTCACTCAGCCGTTTTTTCAGTTGGTCCACCTCTCTCCGCAGGTGTTCTAGTTCTTCTCTGCGAAGCTTTGAACTAAAACTGAGTGCAAATAAAGAGAAATCTGTTTATTGCCTCTCTTTCATACTGGTCTTTCCAAAAATTTTAATGTCACCAACAAGCCTTCAGAGTAGCAAAATCTTTCTGAATTCTACATGAGGTGTAAATATTTTCATGTCAATCATTCGCTGGACCCATCATCTGTTATATCTGCAGTTTCACCCCACAGTTCCATGCCTAATGCACCTCTCCTCCAGGTTGCCTAGCGACGTGGCTCTGGTGATGTGTCCCCGCAGACTGCTCAGCTCCCGTCCCACCTCTCTCCTCCACTGCTCTATCCTTATGTCCGCTCCTGGACTTTGTCCCTTCCTCGATTCATCCCTCTCTCTTTCATGGTCCCTCAGCGCATCATGCAGCCTGTGAACCTCCTCTGGAAGAGAAAAGATTTCTATGAGTCAGTTTTTTTTTTTTTTTCTTTCAAATAATTTATTCCTATCTTTAATTATGAATGAACTTCCTGTCATGATTAGCCAGTCTACACTGTTTAAAAACAGATGACTTGTACAATGCTATCATATGCATATAAAGTCAGAAAGGCTGTCTTCATGAAAGATGTTTGTTTTCTATGATTAAACTAATAAATTCAGTTGTCCTTAATACATACTGTCACGCATTCCAGCCTCAACATGGTCCAAAAGTCAAAACTAGAAAGTGCATGGAGTTAAAAGACAATTTAAAAATAAGAAGTCAATTTAATTTAAAAGCACGTTTTAAATTGTTTGTGATTGAACAGATAACATAGATTTGATTTGATCTTTTAAACAAGAGAAGAAGGTGAATTATATAATTTTAGTGTAGCCACTGATAAAGCCGTGAAAAGCTTTGTTTGATGGACACACAAACTTGGGTTAGGCGCACTAGATAAGGAGTTTCAAGACAAAGACCCCTACGTGGTCATAAAAATAATGGTTTTACCTCCAAATTCATTGTTCAGACTAAACTGCTTAATTTAATACAATGTAAAATATATGTAAAAATTGCGTAGTAACCATTTATGCTAATTTACGTAGCATTTATAAATATGTAATAGTCTATTTTTCATATGTGCATATACATTAAACAAAACTTAATTATTTTCTTACAGTAGACAACAGGATTCAGGTGTAATGTTTGCAATATATTGTAACACAGCATAAACTGAGATGATAGAAGCATAAGTTATGGTGTGTTAGTTACCTTCTAGTGTCTGGATGTGATGTTGTTGCGAGTGTTTCTCTCTTTCCATGTCACGGATTTTCTGTGTGAGAGACTCAATTGCCTTTTTAAGACATTGCAGGCAGAAATGTGGAATTCTGTCAATGCAGCCAACACTTTAATAGATTATATAAATACAGCAACCATGTGATCTTATGAAATTGGCTTGAACACCTGCTTGATTCAAATAACAATCACACACCTGGCTCTGTATCTGGAGTTGTGACTGGATGGCAGCAAAGTCTGCCCACTGCACACCAGGACTAAGGGATGGAGAAGTTTGTCGGAGAAGGGGGGCTCGAGGGGGAAGAGCAGGAGGGTCCAAGTCTGAGTCATGAATCCGTTCTCGCACTGGAAACAAATCTGGAGAGGAAGAGGAATGAGTGGTATTGAGGTTGGCCGCAAAAGGCTCAGATCACAGTGGCTGAGTTTAAACTACATCCTGTTGTAGCCTAAACTCTGCTGTTGAAAAGGCTGAAATGTGCTCACCCAAATAGGTAATTTCCCTTTTTAATCATGCTCAATATTCTGGCACAGTTCACCCACCTTCTCCTCCTTTTGAAAATTTCCCTGGTGAGGTCAGTCTCTCCTGAGAACAAAACATTTTTCAGATTCAAAGGGTTTTTCCACACTCACAGCATCAGAAGCCTCAGTATCTGAATAACTAAGTACCATGTGAAATATTTAGTGGAGCATTACTGCCATCTACTGAAGATAACTACACTTACAACTGACTGCAGTGAGGTCTCCTCGGTATTTGACATAAATGTCACTGTTACAGAATAAACACGCTTTAAATGCACATATTAAAATCACGTTTGTCTCTGATTTTCTTTAAGGCCAAAAGATAAGGAGAATGACATTTACATGCACTCACCCTCATCTTTGCAACGCTGCCATCTGCCACAGACAGTACAGAACTCAGCTGATTTTCCCAATTCATGTCTGAGTTAACCTAGAGAGAAATGTATGAAGGCCAGTTGTCATATGCATCATTCATTAAACCTTGACTGACGGCGGAAGAAGACATGTGTTGCATCAAAGAGCAGTAACTTTAGACATGCTTTGTGGCCGGTTGGTGAGGTAGCTGTGCTCCCATACTTTACTGCAGATTACATTACAGCAGAGTCGGGTATTTGCACGTTTGATTGCTTACCTGCCATCGGCTGCTACTTAGGAAAGTGTAAGTGTGTGTGCAGGCTGGCAGCGTCAGAGGTCTGCTTTAAAAAGCCTTTAGTCCCGGAGGGAATATCCCTCTGCAGCTTGCAGGAGCAGATGGAGCCGTAAACTGAACGTTTTGCTGGGTACCTGCTCGATGACAAACACAAACCAAATGCAAATTAAATCCTTTAAAGGTCATAACTACACGGCGTCAAAAGTTAGGCGGCGGCCGTTGTCCTAACATAAGCTAATTTCAAATGGCAGCAGTTTTATGACGACTTTTCTCTCATCGTCCGTGATGCTGTCTTTTTAGGCAGAAAATCATTCGTCCCCCCAAACCTCGCAAATAATGTCTGCTTTGCTCAGCGACGTATAACCTGTCGGCCAAGACATGAATAATTTTTGGTTAACAACAGCAACGTAGAAGGATGCTAGCTGGCTAAATAAGCTACTCACAGAAAACCTTGCGATTCCACTTTTAAATCCAGGAGCCTGTGAACGGCAACGTGATTGCGTATGACGTAGACAGGAGCCTTATGGGTAATGTAGTTATTCTGTGTTTATTACACTGTCTATCTGGTCAGGAAATAACATAAATAGCACAGCAGAAGTGGCCCTAAATCCATCATAACTAGTGTCGCATTGCAGCGTTTTTTTTTTGGAGCAAATTTTAATTTCTAATGCCACAGAGGTAAAAGAATATTATTACCCACAATCCCTCAGTGCTTAGATGCGAAAATGGCGGTTAGCACGGTCAGCAATGTGACCGGACTGTTAGAGGATTGTTTATCAAAATTTGGATTTGAAGTGTACCCTCTAAAGGTAAAGTGGCGCCAACTTCTCTTTAATTCAGTAGCTTTGCGAGCCAGACGGTTTTAATATTGACGGGACTAAAATTCTGCTGTTTCGCACTCATTCACTCGGAGGTGGCAGGTGAGTAGGTGAAAACGTGTTGTTGTTTTGTTTGTTTACAGATCGGTTGGTATAACTCGAAGCTGGATCCGTTACTGCACCTGTCCTGCCCAGATGACACCTTGGCCGTGCTGGTGCTTAGTACTCCCTCCATGTTTGAACAAGCCTTCCTGCCCTTCATAGAGAAGAGCGAAGGCTTCGGCCTGTCTGACCCCATAGACCAGTGTGTCAAGCTGCATGTGACCTCAGCTGTGTCTCAGGTGAGGAGTGAGGGAGACACCTAAAAACAGCACAGCTTTTATCTGACTTTATGTACACCCTACCAAAGTCATCTGGAACTGGAGTGCAATGCATGGATACTTAAAATATCTGATTACTAAACAAAACACAATCTATAGGAGATAATCTCTACCTGAACCTATTATTATTATTATTATTGTTATTATTGTTATTGTTATTTTGATCAAATGTGATGCCATTTCACCAAATTCTTCCTGCCACACAGTGTTTCTCAGGAGAGAAGGTGGATGTGAGGTACGACTACGAGATGCTCCCAAACAGGATGCCCAGGTTTTTGGCTCAGACTGCAGCTCATGTTTCTGGAGCAGCTTTCTATTACCAACAGTCTGATGTTCTTGAGCAACCCTGGGGTAAAAAAGTAAGACTTTTTTTTTTTTTTTGTGGACTGTCATAGGTTGCTTTAGGGAGTACCATTTTCCTTGTTGTCTTACCACCTAAGTATTTTTTTTATCTATCCCTTTTATTCACAGAAGATGTTTGGAGTGTGTGTGCACCCAAAGTTCGGAGGCTGGTTTGCCATCAGAGCTCTGTTGGTGTTTGAAAATGTGACCGTGGGCTCTGAAATGGTGAAGCCTCATCCCATTGACTGCGTGCCCACCAGAGAAGGAAGGATAAAGCTGCTGGAGAATTACAACTTTAACTGGAAGGTACAGCTCAGCACTGTCAGTCATAGCACACATCTTACATATAATAAATAGACTCCAGGGATACTGAACTGTTTCATGTCAGAGACCACCACAGATACCCTTCAGATAAAATTTCTACCATAAGGTGTTTTTCTTGTCCCATGCGAATGAGGAGACTCAGTTGTCTGAAATCTATTTTGCCCAAAAAGATAACAATATGGATCGTGGATGGTTCAGACTGATCCAGGGGTCCATGCAACGATGCCCTCACGTCACTTAAATGAAAACTATTTCCAATTTCAAATCAATTATTTGTTAAACCCCTAATAATTAAATTTTAATTTATTTCTGAATTGCGTCAACAGGATGGGCGCTACAGAGACATTATCCCTCCAGTCCAGACCTACTCTCAGAGACAGAAGGACTACTTCACCACTCCCCCTGCTCAGCGGTTTGCTCTGCTCAAAACTTGGGGCTTCCTGCAAGGGGAAGACCATCAACCTGAAAGAAACTCACAGAGCCAGGCAGGTGGACATGGCTAAAGAGAATAGCTGTAATCTGGAAATATATCCAATCTACTCCAAACACAAACTTTTCATCAGCTTTTTAGCTACATTTTGATTAATACTAATAATAAGAAGAATAATGATAAGAAAAAAAGAAGCTTTATTTATATAGCACCTTTAAAAAAAAAACGTGTTTACAAAGTGCTTCACACACTTAAAAACAAATATGCATAATTCGGTTACAGCAAAATCAAGAAATAAGCAAAGACAATGAATAAAATAATGTAATGAACATTAGTAAAATCATAGATCTGAAAAGCAACTCATTAGTTAAAAGCTAGCCTTTGAAAATAAGTTTTAAGTGCTTTTAAAAAAAGAGGACACTGAGGTAGCTTGTTTGATTTCAAATGGTAGTGCGTTCCACAATTGTGGAGTCCTTGCAACAAATGCTCTTCCGCCCTCTGTGTTATTCCTTATTCTGTAGACGGAGAGCAACAAGTGTCTTGCAGATTTGTGAGTTAGAATGTAAGGGATAAGAAGGCAAGGTATAGGTTGGGGCGAGACTGTTCACTGATTTAAAAACAAGCAGTAAAATTTTTAAATAAATTCTGAACACAACAGGTAACCAGTGGAACAGTGGAGATAAGGTTGCATTTACAGGTGTCCTAGTGAGGGCACTAGCTGCAGTGCTTGTACAAGTTGGAGACGGTTAAAGATTTCTGTGGCAGGAAACAATCAGTTGCAGTACTCTAGATGGCAAGAGACAAAAGTATGAGTAAAGATTTGAGCATCATTGAATGAATCAAATGGCCTGATTTTGGCCATGTTCCTAATTGAATAGATGGCTGTCTTGGTGATGTTTCTAAAGTGTTTTGATAAGCCCAGGTCCAAGTCAAAGATAACTCCCAGATTTCTGTACTGATTGGTGCACTGTTGCCTTAGGGAAGCTAAAGTCTGGGTTACACAATTGCTTTGTGCCTTGAATCCAAAGACATCACTTTCATTTTGTTGCTTTTAAGGAGGAAAAAGTTGCTGGACATACAGGCCTTACTCCTTTCTAAACAGAATGTGGCTTTACTGACGTGAGGTCTGATGGATTTATAGATAAGTAGACATGCGAGTCATTGCATAAAAATGGAAAGAAATGTTTGAAATTTTGGATAACCTGACCTAATGGACATTTATATTGATAACAGTAAAGGGCCAAGAGTCGACCCTTGTAATTAGACTCTGATTCATGTGTGAGGAAGACTTTTCAATGCCATGACATACAAACACAAAGTGCGTTTAACTACTATGTTTTGTTTTGGTTTTTTTTAATCTGTGTGCAAGGCAGCTTCTCCTGTTTAGTTTAATGGACTGTTAAAGACCTTGTAGCTGTCTTCAGTTATTGCTGACTAAAATTTCTATATGGGTAACATGTTTGAACAAATGCCAAAAATCTTTGTTTTATATTCGCAGAAGTAGCACTACCTCTGTTGAAGGTTGGGAGATTTTAAGAAAACTGCAACTTTTTAAAATTCTCTGTTCTCAACAAGCCATGGAAAGCAACCTTTCTTCTTTATTTTTCTTATTTGCTTTTGTGTCATATTGAAACATACTGTAGATGGTAAGGGTGAATTTCCCTTCACGTTTTGATTGTATGATTCCTGCTGAGGATCAACTTTAGAAGCTGTTTATCAGCTATTTATTTGCACTTATTTGTAATTACAGTTACAGTAAGTTACAGTTATTTTTGCTTGTTTGTGTTTCTGTATCTCATAAAGGAGCTGCTGGGATAATTATATTTTAAGGACTGTTAAACTGTGCTCTTAAGAAGTTATGCCGACTATAAAAACTGAACATATCAACAAAATGTGTCCATGAATGACCACCACTCCACAACAGCAAATTACAAAACCCATGAATTACATTTTCTGACACACACTGTAAAGTATTTGTGGTAATAGCACACACATTCACATTCTGTGAGGGAATATTGTTTGGGTTGTCCATCCATCCATCCATTGCTTTGTCCTTGTCTTCAGTTTAGCTGACGCTCATCTTAATGCATTATAGATGTTAGGCGCTTCTGCCTCCAGGCAGGTGACAAACTGACTTCTGTCACCTCTGTCTCTCTCTCACTGGGTCAACACCCTCAACTCTTATTTCTCTGTAGCAGAGATAAATGCACATAAACACATTAATGGCTAAAAGATGCCCCAAACAGCCATTGGTCACGTGCTGAGCAGGTTATCTCAGGCGGTGAGGGCTCTTTTTCTGCCTAAAAGGTACATGGAACGAAGTCGGTAATTCAGTCTATTAGCAGCTCAGCAGTAGAACAGGCTACGTCTGTTTTTACACCTCTAGGTGTCACTGCTCTCTTAAAAATAGTAGCTCTGGTTTTGTGATGTCCAAAGCATCTGCAAATGTCCTGCACTTGATAAATTCCAGTAAAGATTCTGCAGATAACCAGCCACAAATGTACCTTTTTACTCACTCAGACATGGATAATGTTATTTTTTTTCTCTTCATTAATTGTCCTTATTTACTCTTAGCTTCCTTTCATTGTGTGCAGACTTTCGAGAAGCTGTTCTGCTGAGCTGGCTTAGCTTCATTTCAGCTTTTCTGTTCATTGCAACACCCCACTCTCTCTTACTGCACCCCTTCTCCCTTCCGTGCTATTCTGTCTATCTGTGTACTGAATCAGCATTTCAGAGCTGCATACCGCAGGCCTGCAGAGAGGCAGACCATGGAGTTAATTATACTCCCACTGATACTCGATCTCTCCCCTATCCCCCTCCTCTGTTGCTCCATCCCACCTCTTTCTCTCGCTCTACCCCATCTGTTTTTTCAGGTATATGTCTTAAACTCTGCAGTTCAACTCTCAGCCCCACCAAAGGCTCTCAAGTATGCCTGAGTATCCATAAGCCCATAAAATATCAATAAGTTTTTAGTTTACCTGCAGTACATGAATTTTACATGACAGTTATGTATTTTATGCTACAAGAAATTATCATATTGAATTTTAACATTTTCCAGGATAGGTTCAGAAAAGGATGACTCTAATGCAAACCTTGTAATGAAAAGCCAAGCAGGCATAGAGAGCCTTGGCAGGATGATGCCCTTGTTGCAGTTTCTCTCTTATTGTCTCCTTTTGCATCCCTTCCTCGTCGCTTTGATTCTTCCTGGGTGGGCTTGGAACCTGGACATTCATACTTTTCTTTGGAGACATCTGACAGTGAAAAATGTACTGTCCCCACATAAAAATTGCTTGCTTCTGACTCTTTGCTGTTTTGGACGAGAAGGCTACCTGCTTTGTGCTTCTCAACATTTGCAGCTGGGAATATATTGCTATGTGGCATTTAAACTTCAGCTGCATGTCAAAAATGAAGCAATTAGAAATGGAGAGTTGGGGTGGAGGGGGGGGCTCTTTGTTTCACCCCCTGCTCAGTATCCTGCAGGAGTCAGTTGCCTCCTCAGTGCAGCTTGAGTTCTGGCAGCCAGAGCTACACTGCCGAGCTCTTGTGCTGCCTGGGTTTTTACTGGACTGCAGAGGCAGTGGTGCACTTTTGCTGTTGTGGGGCATGGGACTGCCAGTATTTACACAACAGCATCACAGCTTTCTCCCCATGATTCATATTATACAACCAAAAGTACATCAACAGAAAGCTCTGGGGATAAATTCATACCGTGAGATTCACAGCATTTTAGAATCAGGTTTATAGTTTCAACATTGCTTTATACAGTTTAGGAATGAATTCCACAGTCATGGCCAACAAAGGCTAATCAAATGAGATTGTGAAAAGAAGCAGTGTGAAGTCTAACTTTTTAATATCCCAAAATATAGAAAAACAGTAGACGGGAAAGATGTTTGTTCACATCAAAAGTTATTTGGTGCTGAAAATAGTTTCAGGCAAGGATGGAGGAAGAAAGGGAAAAAATGAGTTGTGTGTGATTTGAAGCAGTGTTAACCGCCTACAGACATCAGTTGGCAACAAGAGAGGGGAAAGGCCAGCAGCGTACCAACTACAGAGGAGGAACTGAGCTCTCAGTGGGGGGAAGAAAATCCCAGCAGCCAGAGAATTTTTTTAATTAAAATGAAAAACTTAGATTACAGAGTTTTTAAAAATCAGCTGGAAACTCTGAGATGTCACATATTACGTGTAAATGGAGATTTATCAGAACTAGGAAACAGCTTCATTATCACTTCTCTTTGTGTCCTGTATTTCTTCACTCTGCTCATTCTGACAAAATATTCTCATGTTGTCGTTTTTTGTTTTGTTTTTTTTTAAAACAGATGTCATCCCACCCTCTGCCTCTCCTTAAATCACACTGTCTCAGTGTGTGCATGTGTTTCCAGAGCTTTTAAATGTTTTCAAAATGTTTCCTTATCAGTTTCTTGCATTAGCATAATTAACATGACCTGTGCCTCAGAGTCGTCAGCTCTGGCTGCAAAGGCCAATGCCTGTAAAGAGGGAGTGGTTAGCCAAGGACATAGAGAACTGATGAGAGAGAAGGTGAGAAAGAAGTAGGAAAGGAGAAAGTGGCAAAAAGAGGGCTGTCTGAATACCTCATTACCAGACTTACCGGGCGATTGAACTTGAAATTCCTCTTTATATGCACAACAACACTTAACACACAAACACATTGAATTTGTTCAAAAGAACTACACACAAGCAGGTACATGTTGCTGACATAAACATGCAGTGATGTTTTCTGTAGGACAGAAAGATGTGAGTTTAACTAAGACTGGATGTCTCTGAGTGTCCATGCAAACATTGGGACTCTTATGATTAACAAGTGACTCGAATGCGTAGCTGGGTCTTGATAGTGGGCATTCATGTCAAGGAAAATGCTGCAAGCAACCTCCTGGCTGTTGAGATGTCCAATGCCACTGTAATGCTTGAAGTGGAATATCTGGACAGGGATATTACAACATCCCTGCAAACAGCATTATTCCTGTTTCTCTCCAGAATATGGGAAAAAAAAAAAAATCTGTCTACCTGACACCACATCATCTCCAGTATAAACCCCACATCAAAGAGCAGTGTGGCATTCAGACAAGAGGGAACGATTAGCCCAAGCTAAGGTTCCCTTTACATAATCCACTGTTTTAGATTAGTTTAATTCCCCTGAGAACGTGGTATAGTTAACCCTTTGAAACAGAGGGGCAAATCACAGCTTCACAGAGCTATAGAAGAGTCTTATGCAGTTTGCTTCTAAGGTGCACATGAGACACACATCCTTTAGTTTTCAGCTTGGTTATTCTGGACTAATGCTCTACATTGTGGATTGCAAGGCTTTAGCTTTTGCTGTCACAAAATGAGTGAAAGGAAGTACTTGTTACTTTGGATTTGAAAAAAAAAAAAAGATCAACTCCATGATAACTACTAATGAAACATTATGTAATGGTAGCTCTGACTGTTAGCAAGCAGACCCTTTAATATCAAATGGGGCCAAATAACACGCGGGTCACACCAAACCAAGCGAAACTGCAGCAGCAAGACTGCTGAATGGATAAAATCAAAGATGGTAATGAGTCATTAAACTTGAATTATGTATTTGTGGAGTAAAAAAGACAATATGTTGTTTTTGATACATCTCTTTTGATATTTAAAAACAATCCATAAATGTAATTGTAGTAGATTGCAGAGTAATTGTGCTGCATACACATTTCAAGGGTTCTGAGTAGCTTTGTCTTGCCTAAATTCAAGTCAATAGCATCAGAAAAATCAGTAGAAAGATTTGTAGGTAAAATAATAAAAAGTGAAATATCTGCAACACATAAGATCCAACACTGCACCAAAAGGAAGAAGGGTGTTGATTGATTGCTCATATGGAGGGAAATACCTCAGAGTACTTAGAGCAAAGTGACCACAAAGAGAGCTAGGTTTGTTCTGCTTCTCTCTGAATGAATGCAGTTAGCTCCAACCCACCATCCTTTGCATGCTTCTGCAGATCAAGCTCACACGGTACTACTGTATGAGCTAATTTATAGCCGTGCATTAAGTATTACCTCACAGCTGTCAATGAACTCTAAATCTGCCTCTTGAATCAGATCCAGAGCCAAAGTAAAGGGCTTGGACCACAAGACACACAGGAGTGAGATTTGCTTTGCCCAGTTTTGTTTTGAAATTGTTATATTTATCTGTCTTTTCCTTTGCTTTCTGTTCCCGCGTCCGTGGATGATCCTTGAGGCAAAGCAGCAGAGAAGTCTGTGGAAAATATTTACTCACTGACATTTTTCTGCTGAGATGTCCTAGTGCGGCCTCTTACCTCTCTCCCTTGTTAGCATCCACCTCTCCCCTTCACATGCCTCTCCAGCCCCAGAGAGACTGTTTCGTTGTGTTGTTTTGCTTTGCTGTGGAGGAAATGATGCTCCCCCTCGGTTATCATTACCTGTGATTCCTCTCTGTGGGGCGTGTGGTTCCCTGTGTGAGCGTATGTGGGCATCACATAGCCTGACAGCCCAGTTTGGACTGGCAGGGAGGACGTTGTTCTTGTTTAACAATGAAGTACAGTTCTTTAGTTTAACTTAACTTAAAATGCACTATGGTGAAATTAACATCAAGAGCTGGCTGTCTTCATAGAGCGTTAGATGCGATGTGCAATGAATTGAAACAGTTCACTGTAGTCTTCACTGCTGGGAACGATGCAAAGAAAATCTTAAGAATCAGGTTTGATTACAAGTTATAAACAATATGTGCTATGTTAGCTGCCATCCTCCCACACCATCATGCATTACTTCAGTGTGCTATAGACTTAGAAAACACAACACAAACACAATATGCACTGTGCATATGTACCTCTTGCATGAGGATGCATTTTTATGTAAATTAGCTCTATTCCTAGAGCTACATGGCCTATAATTGCTCATATTCGCTTTTATTAAGTCAATATTTCATTCAGTTGACAGAGTAAAATATGTAATAAGTCTCCTTGTCAAAAGAAAGTGCAACTCTTGTTCGGTATTTGACCCGAAGTCAGGAATGGGACGGCTGGGGCAGACGATATAATCTGATAGGTAGTTTAGTGTCAGCGAGCAAGTGACCGTAACTGAGTAAAACACCCTATGTAACGGAGAAGGTCAAAGGTCAAAGCATCATCCAATCCAAATATTTAAATATTCACGGGCTGATGTTGAAATCCATCTGAGGGACCAAGAAGAAGCTGCAGGTTTAGCTTTCAAACCCTCGGTGCTCAGTGTACCTGTTGTCCACCATTCGGCATCAGTAAGTGTAATGGGAGAGCAGCTGAATTCATTAGGCTCAGATTGACCTGCTATGACGAGCAATTTAGTTTCAAACACAGTTAGGCACCTGCGGGAGAGAGGAAATTAGCATTTTAAATAGGGGACGATTATAGGCCAGGACACTGTGCGTGTGTATGCCTTTGTGTGTAGCTGTGCATCTCCCAGACATTTCCCTTTTTAATCACTTACCTGAGTAACACATTACTGTGGTTTATGCCATCTGACATTTTGACACAGCATAATGCTGTCCTCCCATGACTGAATGCACTTTTTTATAAATAGGTTGCTGGTATTGAGCGCAGCTGGAGAGCACTTGAAGCTGACACAACACAGGGAAATTAGTCAGCCTAACTCCTACATTTAGCTGGCAGGACCTACAGCAGTTTCCAGTGAGAGAATGTAAAGGCTTCGATATGATGGTTATGGCATATCAGCTTTAAAGATACATGGACTTCTGCTACTACAGATTACACAGATTTACACACTTTGGAATCAAAGCCTATGTTAACCTACCCACAAGAGCAAAATTAAAATAATTCACTCTGCCTTTGGGATTTATTATTATTTTATTTAATCAGCAAACTGCTCTGAGCATCATCTATCTGACTGGTGGCTAGAACTTCAATTTGGTCCCTATTTAAAAATGTAGCAAGAAGTATTGGATGAATTGTGATGAAATTTTATAAAAAGATATCCACAGCCGCTACAGCCCCTCATAATGAGATTGTTATTCCCTGACTTCTACTGTAGCCCAATCATGTGGTTGGCTTAAGTGTCAAAGAAAATACTGAATATTTCTGTGCATATATGAAACTTAGTTTAGATATTCACATCACAATTCATGATGGAATATACATGAATAACTTTGATGATCCCTTTACTTTCCATCATGAGGTGCAAGTTTAGCTAAAAGAAGGAAAAAAAATGTTCACAGAGTCGAGTTAAAAATACTTGGGGGCCCGTGGTTTCGCTCTAGCTGTTGAACTGAGGTGAAACCGAATACTTCGATTTAAACGGTTTGTTTGTGTTTATTATTGTAGTGCAATGAAACGCAATTAGAACGCATCTGAGTGAGCCTTTTAAATGGGACAGTCTTGTTGTGATGCTGTGACGCAATCTTTCTTGAAATGCAGCCTCTGAAGAATGTGGCCCCTTAATTGGGACACAGCTGGAGGCTACTGGATTTTAATGATGTTAACTGCCCGTTTCATTTGGTTGCCTCCCAGTGACGTCATCACACTAAACTCATGCTTGGTGCTGAGGTCGGAGACCAAAACTGACATTTATTGAAGTTTAAGCCACTGTATTCAGACGTACTTTTGCTGTCTTAGTCATTTTCAACTACTCTATTTTACTTGGATTAAAGATTGTAGCCATTCAATATTTTAAATTGTCAGAGAAAGAAGCCGGACAAACGATGGTCAGTTCAGTTCTAACTTCTGGGCATCCTGCGTCCGCTGTTGAGCATCAGAAAACCACTGATGAAGCAGCGGCACTGTGTTCTAATCCACTGGTCTATTTGTTAAATCCTCCTGAATGACTGACTTATAATGTATCACAGTAATAATTAAAGCAAAGATTAAGAGCTCACATTTTTTTTCTTTCAATGGTTTTAATTTCCTGGTCTATTTGTTTCCTCTCTGTGGCTAATTCAGCTCCCATAAAAATCATCAACAAATGACACCGAAGAGATGAACCCTGGCAGCTTAGAGTAACAGCAGTGAACTCTGATGAGTCCCATTGAACTTGCATGCTACCCACTTAAGGCATAAAACAAAACAAAACAGGTTGACAGGCAGAAGGTAAATGACTCAGTCTACATACATTCACTGCACTTAGAATCACTCCAGCATGTAAATGCTCTCCCTGTGATGGCACTTGCTGCGCTAAATCCATTAGCACTTTTGCCTTCAGTCATAATTTATCTGGCTGTGATTATTTTGGAGGGAAGGAAAAGAACTCAACTCTCAACAACGCACAGGCCATGCACAAAGAGTGACTCAAGTGTCATTCCTCTAATGGCCTGAAATCCCGCCTTGTGAGGGACCTCAGAGTGGTTCCTCACACTAATAGGAAATGTTTTGCATATTCTTAGCCAGTAAGCGGTAATGTGTGCTTTTAATGCTTTTAATGACTTTTAGGTTGGTTAGATTAGACTGTTCAGTCTATAAAGAGTCAACTCAGTCACAGTCCATCAATCACAGATGAGTAAAAGTAACAATGTCTCATTCTGAAACTGCTAAGTTTTTTTTACGATGTGCAAACCCCTTAACACCTTCCCCCGACACACACACACACAGAGAGACACAGAATTGTTATGTCAGATTGATATCAAAGCATCTTGGTGAAAAGAGGAAGGCCTGTGTGGAGGAGAGGAAACTGAATTGTATCGGTTATTCTTCTCTCCCTCTCTGCTCATCTTTTACGCTTCTCTCTCAGGTATTGATCCCAAAATGATAGTTTTTAGCAGCAGCCTCCAGCAGGATAGCTGACCATCCAACTCTGTTTATTACAAGATCGTTTTCTTTCATTTCATCAGTTCACCACGGAGGATTCACAAAATCCTGCTTATGCTATACATCATGTCTGGTTTTTTACTCCATAACATGGACAAAATAGTGCATTAAAAGCTTCATTGGGGACTTTTAAGTCCTAGAAATAGGGTTTGCGTCATCCTGCTGGGGTGGACGTGTGAGTACATCTCTTCAGGGAGATTGTTAAAGATAGACAAGTAAAGGCTCAACAGCAATGGAGGACTAATCTGCTCTTCACGTGCTCATCAGTCCACCACAGATTTGGACAGAAGAGGAGAATGTGTTGGATTTGCACTTTTAACTATGGAGTTTATGGTGGTATTCTCCTGAGACTGCTAATTTGCTGGTTAAAGATGATGCTTTGCATAAGAGGTCTTGCATAGATCATTTAAATGTTCTGTGAGAAGTGCAGGATCCTGTATTAATGCCATCATGTTGCCCTGAGTGCAGTGTGCGTTACATCTGAGTGGGTTTCTTTTTGGCTATATTCCTTGTCTCCAGAGAGCAGTCAGACTAAACCTAAACCTGGAATAGGATCAAGAGGCCATCTATCACACAAACAGAGCTACTGTAACCAGCCTCATAGAGTGCTGACCCAACCTTATTCTGAGGAAAGGGTACATGAGAATCTCCTTTATTTTGTGTTTTGTGGAAAAAGATGCATGATAAGCTAAATATTTTACATTTCCCAGAGGCTGAACAGGTGCCGCCAGAAGGACGTGCCTTGTTAAGCAGAGGGATTTATTTATTTTATTCTGCAACAAACTCTCCTTCTGAGCCCTTATGTTGAAGCTGTCTTCCATGCCAAGGCTTGCCCTGTGTCTGAAATAAGCAGATGCCTCTTTATTAACTGTTGAACACACACAAAAACAGGATTTCAAAGTTGCATATGGCTCTTTGTTGTTGTTACCGACTTTAAAACCAACTTTTTTGTAAATATAGTATTCAAGCTTGTGGTGTTAAAATACGTCTATGCCTGAAGCAGGAACCACAAATAAGGTTTTTACTTATTTGGCATGTGTTTATGTGTTTTCTGTGGAAAGGTTTTGTCAGTCTGATACCAACAACACCAAGTTATGAGTTGTTTTTTTACCTTTTAAGGAATGCATTTCGATTTTATTGTACTAGATGTGTTCTATTATATAAACTGTGATCTAATTTGAGGAAAATAGATGATAAAGCAGCATATGCACTGGGGTGATGCTATTGTCTTTCCTGGCAACCAGGATAGAGTACAGAGCAGGCCAGATCCACCCCTCACTCCTCCTCAGCTCCATAGTCTCATCCAAATGTGGCTTTTTTCTCTGTTCAAAAAACCACAATGGTGATGTTGAGGGTCCAAGATGTCACCAGCCAATGGCTGACATCATAGTCGGTTGGCACTTGATCTGAACTACTAGTTACAGCCCCCTTCAGCCAACAGCAGCCACCTTCTCAGACGCTGGCTTGGACTCAGTGTCCAAGCCCTCAACTCACAGAGTGGATGTGCTGATGTCTATAACAGAACACATCTGTCATTGTGATGATACCAGGATTCTGTTTTTCATGCAGAGGCACTAATTTCTCTTCTGTATTCAGGACGTATGGATCCATAACACCCATAACTCAGAGATACACTCCCCTTCTTCCCCACTTTGTCATACCGTTAAACACACATGCTGGAGTGAAGTAGAAAGAGAATAATACACTTTGTATTTGACAGGGTGTGTTTGTATACATCTTTGAAGAGTCCCCGGAGTTGTCAAAGCAGGACTCGGTTTATTATGTCGATGCAGATTCCAAAACAGGTTCAATTACTTGCTTTAGCTAATGTCTAAATGTGACAGATCAGTAGAGCACCAGAATGAAAATGATGACACTTGACGAGGAGAAAAGGAGAAAGCAAGGCGTGGAGGAGGAAGGTTTGGGAGAGAGAAAAAGACATGATGAGACCTCATTAAGGCCTCAGTGAAGCAAGCGTGTGCACGTGCACGCTCATGTGCCGGTGTGTGTGTTCCACTGTGAGTATGAGCAAATGATTTTTGCGCGTGCATGTGTGTGTGTGTCTGTGTGTGTATGTGTGGTTGTGTCAGAGCAGATCTAAGAAGCCCATGGGAGGGTTAAGTAGGGAAACAGAAAAGATTGAAGTGGGAAATTCTCATCAAAAACGTCCAAATCAGGAAAGGTGTCGACAAGAGCCACCCTGTGAGGGGACAGAGGGGAGCAGAGGCATCAGAAGGGAGTAGGAGAGCAGTTAGGGAGCAGGTTGGAGAGGGCAGTTGAAAGAAACATGGACCATATGTCTGACAAAAGCGTAGCGGCTATAATGCTGGAACAGAAGGTGAAATATAAAAGAAAGAATAATCGAAGTTACATTGCTAAGATTAGCAGTTTAAAGGGCTTGGTGGATGGGGTGGGGGGTACACGTAGATAAGCACAATGATGTGGGGGCTCCATCTCAGGAGAGAGGTCGTGTTAAGAGGGGTGATGTGATAGTGATTAGAGGGGGTGGGGTGGGGTGGGGGGGTCCTTGGGGGCAGTCCTGTGGTAATGAGCTGTTAGTCTCAGAGGAAGATGAGCTCTATTACAGGAACACTCAGCTGCTATTCTGAGGTTTAATCTGAGGCACAGAGGCTGGTTCACCCTCTCATGCCACTCAGCACAGATCCATGCTCCCCCTTTGACAACCTGCTGAACGCGAAGGGACGAGAACATTAAGATCTTGAGATATCTGTTAGAGAATGAGCTCTGGAAAACGTGTCCCATGGTGCATCAGATTTGACTACTGAATGGAGCACTGCATTCACTGTGGCAAAGCATAATAATGAACTGTTGGAATTTTGAATTTGAATGGATTGAATTGGAAGTTTGAATGGAGACAAAAAAAAAAAAAGATGTTAAATTTAGAGAAACGATGACCAAAAGTAACACACAGTTTTCTTTCACATGAAGTATCATCCATCCATCCGCTCTTCTGAGCCAAGATTCGGTCAAAGAAGCAGCAGGTCATATGAAGAAGTCCTCTCCTCTGCAGCATTTTCCTCGCAGGGGACCCAGAGGTGTCCCTAGGCCACATGACACACACTCTGGGTCTCCAGCCAGCCAGTGAATTGTGGATTCATCGCTCATTGCTGTTTATGTTGCTTCTGCTTCAAATGCACGACCCACATCAGAGGAATTTCTTAACAAACCGAGACTGACAGTCAAACTCTCAGCCAATTTTCTGCCTGAATAAGAAGACGTGAGTTAGGTAGCTGGAGTACGCAATAGAAAACAAATCCAGATAACTCACCAGCATGCACAAGGGATTTGCTCAACAGGCCTCTCTCTGTGTATCAGATGGCATTCTTAATATACTCTAAATCTTAATAGAAACGGTGAAAGGAGAGCATGAAGTATTTGCTGATTGAAACGGTTCCTTGTCCTTGTTTTTCTGCCTCAGAGTGCAAATGTGACCCGGTGACACACTGAGCTGTCAGGATCGATTGAGGTTTCTCAGAGCTGGCAGCACAGACCGGGCCTGGCATTCTGGCATCGGCGTGCCATGTCTGGTATACCATTCCTCTTTAGGAAGCCCACAGCCACAGTGACGCACCACTAACGACAAGGAGCTGCAGCATGCAGTGCGTGCACACGCACACACACACACACAAATGCACACTTTTACCTTCCCTAAATTTTAACAGACATAAATAAAATACACAACTTCTGCATCATTAGCTGGGCTGCCAACATGAACCCTGTGACACTAAAAATTTTTCATACAGTGTGTCACTCTCTCTACCTCCTTCAGTCCTCTTTCTTTTTTTTTCACTACATTAAGTGCCAAGTGAAGACTGTTCCACTGCAGTATCTGACCCATCCTGGCAGAGGTGAGGTTGGATAATAAAACCCCTGTTTCTGCCAAAAAAGGTGACAGGTAAAGGAGATAAAGGAGGGAGGTAAATCAAAGAAGAGAAAAAGACAAGACAAATGAGAGAATCAGAGTCGAATTAAACATGAGTAAACAGGAGCAATACTGGAGGCACGGACAAAGCTGGAAAAAATGAACAGAGGGAATTAGAGAGGTGGAACATTAAAGAAAGACGTGGTAAGGGGAAGAAGTGCAGTTCAGGGTTGACAAGGTTTGCACAAGGGTTGCAGGTGCAGCATTATACACCTCTTTTCTCCTCTCCCACCCCGCACCCCTCCGTCCATCCCCTCTCTAGTGCCAGGGCGTTGGTGCAGAAGCTAAATCAATCACCTCTGTGCCCTCCTCCCCTCCGTCCCTCCATCCACACATTGTGCTGACAGAGTAGATGTACTTCTTCACATCACTGTAGGACACAGAACAGACCCAAAAGAAAGACACTTTTAAAGCAAGAATGAAACCACAGTCGCTGGTTAAACATCAGTCTATCATTTTAATAATAGTAAAAGATAAAATGGTACTTAATATAAGTTACTGCAGTTTTTAAATAGCCAGAACTGCCAAGTCATACAGAAGCAAGTTCTGTGTAGATTCATACGATAATAGTCTGAGTATGTGTGTGTGTGTGTGTGTGTGTGTGTGTGTGTGTGTCAGAGATGAGAGACTAGAGAGCTATGGTAAGTCAGATAATAAAGATTATATGATCATAAACCGACTGTGTGTGTGTGTTTGTGTATTGGCCCCATGTAATATAGGTCAGAGACCCTCAGGTGCGTTTCTGCACCGTGTGGTGTTGTGTCTTTGTGTGAGTGCACATGTGCTTCTCGTGTATAGGAAGTGTGTCATGTTTGTATAATTATGAAACATCTGTTTCTAACCTTCTCATGACCTCTGACCTCTGCATCGCACTCTGCTAGTTACAGTCTGCATGTTTAAAAAGGCGCTTCACTTTTCACAGCTGACTGTGAGCAGCGTAAAGCACGAAGGACTATAACTAGTTCGGGCTCATTTGCAGAGTTGTTTAGCTAATAAATACAGAATTATAGAAATAACATCTTCACGTCAACTTTCAATCATACTATGTTGACTGTTTTACGATGGACAGCCAGACTGACAATGACAATTTTCTCCTCTATATTACAGTATGTTACTGTTTTACATTTCACAATTCCTTTGGCGTCTTACTTTTCCATGGAAAGGTCACGTTTTTTTAAAGAAGCTTGGGAACATTGAATACTTTTTCTTTTGTTAAGTGGCCAGTTGTTGAAAGCAAACAACAGCAGCTGGGGCTGTCCACTGCTTGCTCTTGTCAATGCCTTTCATGCAGCAATAATACTTTCTGGGTCTCTAACATTGAAGGGAAGGCAACTGGAAAATTAGCATGATCCATTTGCAAGAACACCCACAATGAAAGGAATGAGACCCAGGTTGAAAAAGACGAGAATATCCTGTCAAGTCAGACAATTATCCTTCCTACTGCGGCATGGCCATCTTATGATGGTGGTGTGTTCTATGTTACAGCCATTACAAACATCTCAGCTCTTCTCAGGGATAAGCAAGCAGAGGGAATCCTGCTGACAGTCACAGTCTCCTCTGCTCCCACACAATGTCATCTACAGAATGACTTTAGTGTTTGAAAGTGTGTGTGTGTAAGGTCTCAAAGTGGGGTCACGCTGAAAGTGATGCATAAACAGTTGTTGCATTTTGACTTTTCACCTTTCGTGCTTGTGGTTGGATTTTTTCATGTGATTTTCACGTCCTAGACAAATGATCTGACAGTGTGATCTTCACCACAGTTTGGTCCATCGCTCTGCTGTCAGTGAGGCATGAACTGCTTAAAAACAACAATCCGCATAGAGGAACATGCTCTGCCCTGCAAGGCTGTTTTGTGCTGTCTGTGCTGTGTGTGTGTGTGTGTGTGTGTGTGTGTCTGTGTGTGTGTGTGTGTGTGTGTGTGTGTGTGTGTGTGCAATGATGAGATGTGTTATTGACTTATTGCATTAGATGGTCTCTGTGCTTCATGCTCACGCTCAAAGATTGCCCTCAGAGAAATAAGGGGATCAGACCAGCTCACAAACTCAAGCACACACCCACACAGACTCACAAGCACACAGCACTGGTTGCGTGAACACAAAATGTTTTGTCTCTAGCAATGCTTTTGTGCTTCTGGGGTTTTGTGTTCTTAGTACTATATACATTTGCCATTTCTTTGTGTCAGTCCACAAGCCAAGTCAGTAACTTTCTATGTGGATGGATGCATCTGTCCGTCTGAAAGCCTTCCTCTCTCACAGGAAGCTCTCAGAAGGTCCAGAGCTGTAAGATCCTGCAGGAATAGTTTTGAGGGCCGTGTGAAGGATTAGGGCCCGCTCTATGCCAGCGGTGTGAGTAGAGCCACTGCACGGTTGGCAGCACAACAGAAATTGAAGAGAGGAGGGGGAGGAAAGAAAGAGAAAGTGGACTGTGAGCCAAGCAGGAGGGAGCTGCTGACCAAAGAAGAGAGGGGAGAGGAAAGTTGTCAGGTGAAAGAGGAAAGAGAAACACACGAGTGTATTTCATCAATAAGTCATCAATAGTCCTCTACATCCTGTTCTCAGCCTCTGACCTGTAGCTCATCGCCTGCTGCCTCCTTGTTGTGTGTTTTTGCTGTGTGTGTCCACATGTCAAATCTTTGCATCCGATAGAGCTGCGCATGTCAAGACAGAGAGGGTCCAATTTATAGAAGCTCAGAGACACTGGGGTTAATTTGCTCTTTTTGAAACAAAATGCACACACACACACTTGCATACACACACAACAGGGACAAGCAGAGTATCAATATCAACAGCGCTGAACATAAACTTCAATTTAAAATCTGAAGATTTCAGGCCAGGTTATTATGTTGACCCTGATGGGAACTTCTATGCCAGACCTCGTGCTCTGTCAGACATAGAGTGCTTCCATAGCAGCATAACTCGCTCACGTGGTTTAAAGAAAGATGCCTGTCAATAATTTCAACCTTCATAATAAAAGCCTCCAGTTACACGCTTTTAATGTGAAGCAGCAGCCGGTAATGTTATTATTTTTATATATATATATATATATATATATATATATATATATATATATATATGCAGTAGCTTAAGAACAGCTCTGATTCATTATTGTGCTGTTGTTTACCATGCACATCTCATTCACCATGAATCCCTCCTTCATGAGAAAGGAAGGAAAGGGACGACTCCAACACTGACAATAAAAGCTTGAAGTTTTTGCATAATCATACGTATATCAAATGGCTATTGCTGGAAAATTTGTAACCTTTAGTTGTTAAAAGATTTGTCATGAAAATCATAAGGATTATTACTTTAACATGAATTAATTAATCAACCTATAGATGGTGTTGTAACACAGAAGGAATGGATTTAATGACTTTTATCACCAATGTATGAGTAAAAAAAACGCTATTAAAACATTTCCAGTATCTGTTTTATAAAAATTCTTACAATATTCAATTGAGTAGTTTTTTATTTATTTGAGAATCCCTGTTCTGTTACAGCACAAGAATTCAAGTTATTTTTCTCAGTATTAACAAGTAAAGTCTTAGAAAACTACTTTTCATCCATTTTTCATCATTAAATTCTTTATTTCTTATGAATTATGATGTACAAAACTAAAGACAGCTCTTAAGGAAACAACAAACAAAAACAGTGTCCTGTATCAGCAGATATTTTGGATTCTGTGTCACTATCAGAAGTACACACCCACACACACACACACACACACACACACACACACACACAATTAGGACTGTTCAATTTCTGCAGTTCTGTTGCCTTTGAGAACATCTGCAATCTGCAGCTCAACCAGCAAGCCAACACAGCACCCTGATCACTTATCAGCAAGCCAATGATGTTTTCTCCTCTGCAGATGAAGATGAAGGGCTGGACTGCACACAGACACACACACACACACACACACACACAGACACACACACACACACACACACACACACACACACACACACACTCCTCAAGAGATGACAAGAGGAGGGGAGAAGTTACAGAGCAACCCCTCCTGTATTCACCATGACTTGCTTATGCCAACGACAGCCAGAACATTGCCTTCGGCCATGATTTTCTGAGCAACAACACAGTTTTTTTGAACTTTTCTGCCCTAAAATATTACGCTCTCCCGCAGCAAACAATAGCTGCAGTGACTCCACTAAATCGAGATTCACACCACATCTTCCCCAAGTCACTCTTCACCGTCAAACATGCCACTAATGGAAATGGAAATGCAAATATCCCTAAGAAATGTATTCCCCCCTCATAGCATATCATTACATCTTACACCTCCTGCACATACGCACACACACAAAGACACACATACAATGCAAGCCTTCCTCCTATATCAATGATATTTTTACTCCGTCCTGGACTCTGTCCTGTGACAGCACCCCCCCAAACACACACACACATCCTTTATACACACTGCTTACAGCCTTTTGGCACACTGACCAACCCCTCCCCCATCGTCTGACTTGCCGCTGGTTAAATAACAACATTTTCGGTGTGCTAAACAGATATTCAGCCAAGCAAAGAAGCTAAGCCAAACAGGAAGTGCCGTGTTGAGGGTTATGTTCAGCGATGTAGCTGTGAGGTCATGCTCGAGGTGAAATGTCTTTTTGGGAATATGATGTAACATAAGAAGCAGTGACACCCACAATCTGCAGGTCAGTATGTGCCTCTAAGCTTCCCTTTGAACAAATGATCTGATAATGACAGTCTAAAGATTTAACAGATCATTTTCCGGTGCAGGTGTGCTTGTGTGTGTGTGTGTGTGTGTGCTGGCATTGTGTGAAAGCTGATAACAGTGTCAGATTGAGGTTGGAGAGGTGAAGTGATGCATGGTAAGAGACCAAAACAGGAGTGTTAATGTTCTCGGGCCTGCGGCTCTGACTTTAGCTGTGCCCTTGAGTTTTATTGTGCATGCTGTGTGTGTGTGTGTGTGTGTGTGTGTGTGTGTGCCACGAGAAAACGTGAGCAGATTCCTGTGTTTGAGTGACAGAGGAAGCATGTGTGACATATTTTGATTACAAATTATCCTTCTATAATAGAAAAGCTCTGATTACACTCCTGCATCCAGATATAGATGTACCGTCATACCCCTGATCATAAACCAAAATGGAAATGTACACACATGTAAGCACAAACATATATTGACACACATACCCTCTTGCTTTGCCAAACCCTCTGGAGGGTTCATTTAGCCGTGGCCATTCATTCGGGGCAATAGCAGCCACTCAGCTCAGAAAATGAATAAAAGTCCAACTATCAATCAGTCTTTCAATAAAACGACCCAGTACATCCGTCAAGATGAATTCCCACTTCTGATAGTGACCCCCGCTCTTTCTGCACGGCAGTTTGTCGTCCCGTGCTGAACGGTGCGGAAGAGGATCAGGATGGAGGAGGATCAGTCTGGGCCCATGAATCACTCGTCCATGCTGCTCACAGAGATACTCTGTGATCTCTCTGCCCCACTTCAACACACACACACACACACAGTTACGCATACATGAACATTCACACAACCACTACAACTCCTCCTGAGGCTTACTTCCACCCTGACAGCTGGGATAAAGACTGCAGCAGCACTACTGTAACATGAGGTCAACCGAGTGAGGCCTCCAGTCACATAGTGTACAGTCACCGCTCCCTATATGACTGACTCGATCGCACTGACGTTGCCTTCGTGTGCAGTTGCCGTGAACCTGCCTCACTTCCATGTCCAGCAGGTTTGAAGACCACGTAAAATGTTGTTAGAAATTACTGCAAAGTGCAGGAAAGCACACAATCCACACAGGAAACATGAAGACAAACATGTACACGGACACTGCACCGAAGGTATGAGACAGTCACGCAGCGCCGCTGTAGGTGGACTCACGCTCGCATTTCAAGGGGAGTAACCTGATGTAACATCAGGTTTCCCTGCATGATGCATACAAACTCAACAGATTAATCATGACACCAAAGAAACATGTGAGCTGAACTTAAAGTAAATGGGAATGTGCATTCATTTTGTGTTTCCTTTGACTGATTTTCTGTTCAGTTCAAACTTGTGCTACATTTGGATGTAAAATGGACTACTGATGGGTGCTGCTGGGTGCCGGTCTGTTGAACCTCTAACAGCAGCCAAGAATATTTTGTCGCACAGTGCTGACACCCCCTTGAGTACACAACATTAATTCCAGAGGGAATTACCTTTTCAAGGTACCCTGTGGAGTTTTCTCGTCAACAAAGACAATTATGTTTCCATTCAGAATTTATCAGATAAATGCGTTTCTTTGCATCCTTGAGGACTATGAACTTGTAAGGCGTTTACAAAGCTGTTTTTGAAACATGCTTGCTACATGTTACACTGATTCTTGATGACCTTTCACTGTCCATCAATATAAAAGCATCAATCAGTCACTATCTACATGTATCAGTATGATGCAGGATACAAGAAAAAGACCTACTTGCCAAAAAGTTGCACCATAGCACCACTCATCCTCAAAAACTCCACAGGCAGCCTCTAAATTCAAAAGTAACAAGCAGCCAACTTGGACCACCAAAACCCCAAACTGTAAGGTTATATTTGTTATTGTGATCCATTCTTTGTTTTACATTCACATTTTTTGTCATTGATTTATCTTGAATGACCCAGGAAGTAGCTTTGCTTCTGGACGGGTTCTGTCCAGTAGAGTGTTCACTATTTCAAGTGCGTTGCCTTAAGGCATTCAGGAAAAACACATTTTAATACTGATATTTACTAGAGTTCCCTTTTAATTGTAGCAAAGCTAAGGCATCACTCTCTTTGTGACTCCCAGTATCTTCATATGTACTTTGCATCGATGTATTCAGTGTATTCTGTGTGCATGTGTGTTTTTGAATACGTTGCTCACATAACATGTCATGAAATAATTATCATTTTCAGGGTGTTACTGAAGAGCACTTCACATAGTATACATATACAACCACCCACTCAGAATTCAGCTCGCTATAGTATCGGTGCTGAGTGAGGGGCTAGTGTGTGTGTGTGTGTGTGTGTGTGTGTCTGTGCGTTTTTGAATGTGCGTGTTCTGAGGGTGGATTATTGCTCTCAATATTCTCAGAGGTCATTCTGTTCTGTACTCCTGAAGTGAATATATAGTCATCCTTATTGCTGTCTCTCTTTCTCTCTCACAGACACACACTTACACACACTTACACACACACACACACACACACACACACACACACACACACACGGGTACACACACACACACGCCAACTTTCAGTCCAATATGTTGAAGAGCATATTGTGATATCTAACTCAAAGAGAGACAGTCAGATCTCGGTTCATTGCAGAGCCTTTGGTCTCAGTGTTCGCTTCCCTTCATGCCCTTCCTCTGGTCCTGCTGCTCCACGTCAGTCCATCACACCTGCATGCCAGGCTTGCTCAGATCCCCATTTCCTTGGTTGCCTCCCCCTCCTCCACTCATCCCTCCCCTCTCGTCCTCGTCGTCACTGTCCAGCTCCTCACTCTTCCGCTTGCTGTAGCGTTCATAGAGCACCATGAGCACGCCCATCACCCACGCTGACACTGTGCCGGCCGAGAAGATGACAAAGCCAATGGCGATGAAGAACAGGTAGTCCCAGTAGCCCAGGCCCTGGTGGCAGTCCGCCCGCAGCTGCATGCCGACCTCCGCCAACCGCTGGCCTGCCAGCTCTGGGGGACTGTGGCAAACTGTCTGACCCTCATCTGGAGATGGAGGAGAGAAGACAGTGGAGATAAGAGAGGACAGGTGATTGACAGAAGATATAACATAAAAAATCTGTGGCAGAAAATGATCATTCCATACGGTTAAAGATGAAGGGCAGAGTATCAGATGGAAGAGGTGGGGAGAGAAAACACAATTACCCAAGAGAAAAAGGTGTACAGTGAACAAAAGCCAGGACCTCCGCACACACACAAACACATGTCATTAACAATGCAGTAATAACCTTTGTGATAAATTATCCCAAGAGAGAGAGGAAGAGATTTCCTCTGAGTAATACTGGTCTTTGGTGCCTAGGACACAGCAACATTATTATGCTGCACGCACACACGCACACTCATGCACATGCACCGAAGGGTGACCACACTCGACTGTGGCCCTCTGACACGTCAATTCTCCAACCCCGTCGTGCGCCTCTTCACACGCTAACAAATCCCTCTACAGCAGCACGGAGATAAGGAAAACATCTGCTGTTCGTAATGAGGACGACGATAATTGGCCAAAGCGACCACACAGAAGGGCTGAAATAGCAACGAACAAAACAGGCGCATTGAAGGCACTGATGAGTTTATTTATGCTGCCTGACCCTTTGCAGCACAGAGGTCGAAGGCCCGAGTCAGAGAGGGAGAAAGCAGCTGAGTGGTGCTCGACATGCCCTGCTGCATGCTTTCATTCTGCTACAGTGACTTTGCAGCATTAGCATATCAGTACCTTAATACCTTGTATTAGTATGACAGTACCCTCACATATTTTAATTGGGATGAATGTAGTGTTAAAGAGGGAAGAGGAATGGGGGCTGGGGGCTTAATTTGTAAGCATCAAATGGTGTGATCAAAGACAAGACGAGTATTTGCTGTTTTTCATCAGCTCATCTGACTCCCTTCCCAAGCAGCATCGCTAACTCCCATGCTCTCCTTCTCTCACTGTCCTTGCATGCTTAATTGCGCTCGCCAACAAACAAAGGATTTTTAGTTTATTTTATTTTTTCCATGATGGGAACAATGTGTGATGAGAAGGCAGGAGAAGAGATAGACAGGGGGGCTGGGGCGACGCTTTTCAAGATGTAAGAAAGCAAGCATTAAGAAGAGATAAGGAACGGGAAACAAATGCACAGCAGGGGGGAACGTTTCGGAAAGATCCACATGCTCGCACTCATAGGAAAACAGATGGAGCGAGCCTGACCCCCGAAGATTGTACAGAAGGCAAAGGAGAGAAGTGCATCTGGCTGCAATCTTGTCCTCTGATGGATTATTGCTGTTAGAAATAGTAATTAAACTGCACTCATCTACCAGCAAAGCCAAAGGTCTGAACATGGAAGTGAGCGGTGGGAGAATGATGGTGAGAATAGTCAGATATGATCTATGTTTTTCTGACTGTTTTCCAGGGCTTCATGAGAGCAGTATTAGCTGGAAAGAGGAGTGGGAAGAGGTTTGCAGTGAGATGTTGGCTTATGAAACCGAAGTGTTGGCCTTAAAGTGCACATAACACAAATGAACCTAATCCTTTTTTACAAGACCTTAAGTGCATTATTCTCCTGATATGAGATTTAAACCCAAAATAAACACAGGACAGATTAGTCTTCTGGACAGATTACTTGCATGTCTTTAAGGTTTAAAAAACACTCATTCAGCCTGCTTTGAAAATCTCTTAAAACCTGCAGAGGATAAAGCTCGCCATCGATACGGGTGCTGTCTTAGACTTGAGGAGACAATTTGTGCTCATGTTGTTTTCAGGTATGCTGAGCTTGTTGAAGTAACGGGTTTTGACATGATGGTGTATGAGTGTGTCCTGAAAGGTTTCAACAGGTCAGGATCGCACCCAGTGTATACAGAACAACAACAAGAACAACAAATGTTTTTTTTTTTTGTTTGTTTTGTTTTGTTGTTCTTTTGTGCGTACACATCTGTTTGTTTATTTTCATCTGATAACTTCAGATGAAAGAAGAAGGTAAGAAAAGGCCAGGGGACATAAGGTCATCAAGACAGTAACATTATCTCTAAGTCTGACATTCTTCAGCAGCAACTGATGAGCCAAGCAGGCACACACCCTCAGCAGACATTTTATCCTACCCCAGTTTCAATCGTCGTCAGGATGTGCAGAGGTTTCCCCAAACTGTCAGTTTATATTCCCCGTCCTGCCGTCTCCGCTCTGCTTCTCTCTTTCAGCACATTTCCTCAAGTGTAAGGGGAAACATTACATTTTTATACCCACTCTGCCTCAGTCTTCTACAAAATGATGTCAAATGTCTGAATTCAAACAGAAGAAGATACAAGATTGAAAATGTGGTACTAACAGCAAGAGAATTTTGCACAGTTAGTATCATATTATTATACAGTCCCATTTTTGTGCTTCAAAAATGGTGAAGTTTGCTGTAAGAAATGTAAAAATGAGGCAGCATGGCAACAGAAACCAGACATGGGCCTCATGAACCATCAGGTATTATCAGACTCTATTTTCTCCATTTCAAGAATAATTATTTTCCACTTTTAAAACAGTGAGACAAAACCTTCTTTTGCTAACGGGTGAAAATTAATAATTGATGGCCTATGCAAAGAAGTGTTTCAAATGTCGCAGGAAGAAAATACTTCTGATGTCACCAGCTTTTTTCTCAATATTTTGTTGCATACTCTTTAGTGGTTAACGAGACATTGTTGTCTTTTCTTGCTTTATCAGTCTCATGCTGGAAAGTTAAAAAAAGAATCTTTTAAGTCCCGCTCTTGTTATTTTGTGCTCCCTCTCTGCCTTGTAGGACTCGTCAGATCACATGGTCTTCCCTCTGTCGCTCTCTGTCACCACTTGCCGCAGCAAACTGACCTTCTCTGTCTCATTAAACTGGTCTCCTCCCTCCAGTGTGAGTGTTTGTGCGTGTGTGTGTCTGCACAGGCTGGTGTAACATTCATGTCTGGATGCCATGAGTTGAGGTGAGTGAGGTGCAATCAGTGGCTCACACAACAGCAGCGGGTCCCTCAGGATATTTGGGTCTCATCTGTCCTTTCTCCATCACTGTTTCCTGTACGCTGACACAGTTCAGACTTTTTTCACACAGGTCACCCAAACTTCATTCATATTTAGAAAACTTCTTTCAGCGAAAAGACTAATTTAGGAGTTAAAGGAATCTGGATCAGCATTAAGACTGTTAAGACTCAACCATCAGCTCTCACTTTGCTGTCATGTTAGCGACACAAAGGTTGTCACATCCACGAATACGACCAATAGGAATGTTTCCTGATATGAAGGGCTGTATTTGGTCTATTATTTAAATTAATTTAATGAAACCTGTAAAGCTACACTTTGTCACTTTGGCGATGAAGAGTCTGCTGCAGCTACAGGTTTGAGAGCATGCCCAAACCAGATAAACTGTTACTGTAATCATAACTGTGAATTTGAGAAGACTGTCTCATAAAGTAACATTTACATTAAGCAAACTAAGCAGGACTGTCACAATTTGGTGTAGTTGTTGTTTTTTTGTTTTGTTTTTTTACCTTACTTGATTTCTGAGCTGTTATATGAAACATAATGTGGTTGAAGACTACCAGGTTTACCATCAACCTTCATAAAGATGAATTATTTTTGTAAAGTAAACGTCAGAACAGGGTTAAAATTCTCTAGATTGTATATAAAAAGAATAAAGTTTACTGTTTCTATGTCTGCCAAAACAGGAGAGGAAAAGTTTAGGTATTTCACACTGTAAACATTTTATTTTCATTTGCATTTTAGTATGACTGTCTCCTCTAATCAGGGAAGAGAGAAAGAAATGTGAATGCGACCAAAGTCCACAGGACAAGGCAGCAGCTGAGATGATTCAGTCTCCATTCAGCTCTCTGCCGTCTGTTTCTTTGTCAGTCAGTGTTTTCTCACTCATCCCATCACTCAGGCTGGAAAACCACGCAGACATCACTCTGGCAGAGTGCCCTTGACATTTTCAGTGTTTGTCCCTGTTCTTCACCAGCACAATTTCTTTCACCAAACCTTTTTGTACATAATTCTCTGGCATTTCCTTCAAAGGATAACATGCTTGTATTGCATATTTTCTAGTTGAGGCAACAGGGCGGAATAAACACTTAGTGTCTTTGTGTGGCTGCTTATGATGCTTATTCAAACAAGCAATTCAATTTAACAATATCTAATTGTGAAAATAAAATGTGAGACTTTGAATAGTGTCAAGGTGAATACTGGCCACTATGAGCTTAAATCTCTCAAGCATTTTAATAAGCGCCACTCATTACCGCACATATAAATACGCAGTGTGCATAATATTATTCTGTACTATCAGATAAATTCTGCAGGAGCAGCATATTGAGTGTGTGTTTGTGTAAAATTGTGGGTGTGTCAACCTCAGAGAGAGAAAACGAAACAGGAAGGGGGACGTGTGTGTCCTCTCTTTGATCCTGCAGAGTAGCTGCAGCCTTGAAGAATTCACACTTTTTTGCATGCTTGCTGCACTGCAGCTTCCATAAGTCTTTGCCTTAAAGAAGCTCTGGCTGGGAAATGCTGCAGCATAAGATAGAAACAGGACAGTTTCTGAGTCGGACTGGTCGGGCCCAGTAACCATGACTCTTTGGCAGCAAACCTCTCTTCTTGGCCTACACATGGACCCCGTTAGGTGTGAGGTAGTGGAATAAGATGCCGTTATTGTCTACTTCATACTTTTACTTGTACATACTACATACTTGACTGGCTTCACTGTGCTGAGACTCGTTCTCTTGTGGTGCATGGCTTCATGTCATTGTGTTATTGTAATTTTTACCAGGGTTGTGGTCATCTGTGTCAGTGTGACTGGGTTGGCTGTGCCATGAAATACTGACCTGACATGAAGCCCCTAACCCTAACCCTAACCCATAAAATCAAATGTTTAACCATATTCATATTTAAAAAGCAAAAATGAAAGTGACAACCACCACAGGTCGGTACACTTTCAGCCTAAAAACACAAGGCTACCATTTGTTTTGGGCTCGGTGCCTGTGGGACTGAGTGTGGGGGAAGACTCAGTGCAGCACTGCTGACTGGGAGCCAGTTTGCCCTCAGTACACACACACACACACACACACACACACACATTAAAGCTATATGCAGGAATCCTGAAGTTCATTTTACTTTTTTTCATGCATTTCAAAGATATTCTTAAAATATTTTAGGACCTCATCATCACTTTAAGTTGGAATCATCAACGCATCTTTAACGTTCTGAATGATTGTAGTTTGCAATTAAATCTACAGAGCAAAACCAACAACAGAACTCAGATCCAAACAGCAGTCCACAGTCTGACACGTCCCCATGTTGGACTCTGTTTCCCAGCAGGAGGGCGTTACATCACGTGACCGGATCGCAAAAGTTGTCTATCGCGATGTAATGCGTGAAGTGACAGCACGCTGCACGTTGTTGTTGTTGTTGTTGTTGTTTGTTGTTTTTTTTAATAGTTGCTGGGCATTGAGAGCCAAATCACGGTCACCCGGTCTACAACCAACCAGCCTGATCCACTGAGTCCTACTAAGGTAAGGGTTAACACACACACACACACACACACACACACACACACACACACACACACACACACACACACACACACACCAGGGAAGGTAAGGGGGGACTACACGACTTACAATTGTGTTTATGTTGTGAGGATTTTTCATTGTGTGTGTGTGTGTGTGTGTGTGAGAGAGAGAGAGAGAATGGCTGCCACTGCAACTGGGTGGTACAGCCTCAGTGTCAAATCATCAGCTGGATGGTCTCCAAGCTTGGCAGTGACACACTGATGGAAAGCGGGACGGTCACCTTCCCGTGTGAGGGGCTGCTGTGGGAGCAAGATGCTGGAGATAAACATTGCTGACGCTTTCATGAACTTCACTCTGTTTTCCTGCAACCCGCTCCCTCCTCACTGCCGCACGACGCTTAAAAGAGCAATGAGCAGTGGCACAACCACCACACACGTGAGCTTACAGCGCGAACACAAGACTGGACGCCTGCAGTTTATTGAGCAACCAAAGGCAGGTGCCATCTATTCAACTGAGACACACACATGCACATGCAGTATTAACCTGCAGGGGAAAAGTCTGTCCTGAGGACACAGAACAGTTATTTATAAACTGATTTATTTTGCCGGTGTGTGTGGTAATAAGCAGGTTTGTGGTCTCATAAAGGTGGAGGGAAGTAGACTGTAGAGACTAAAACTATTTAATGTCCGTCTACACAACGCATTCAGTGTCCAGCTAGACAACATTAGGTGACACCTCTTTATCGTCTCTACCAGCTCCAGTGCTTCTGTTCTGTAGATGACCTTGACTTTTAATCTCCCTGTGGAAACAGGTTACTGAAAACATTTATGAATTTCTAAGTCCCTGTGATCAAAGGGGCTTTGATATCCTGCTTTTTGTTGTCAGCAGAGAGCAGTAAGCGCTGGTTTTGTGTTTTGCAGATCAAAAGACATCTTTAAATTAAAAACGGTGTGGAGTTTTGGGCTGAAAAGTGAGCTCTTTTGGTACCTAGGCGATAAAAATGCGGTGTGTATAAAATGTTGTTTTCGATAAATGATTTGCAGTTTGGATATGAGACTTGGGCTGTCCTAACTGAAACTTCTCTGGTTGTAGTCTTCATATTTGGAAGTATATAAGGATATTTATTTTCAGTGGTTTGTGATAATTTTCTCTAAGAGTCTGAGATTTATCTCCCTTTTTAACTGGTTGTTGCAGCCTGTGGTTTGGTATAAACATTTTGTTAGAAAATACTGACAGTACAAGTTTCCCCCATTAAAAAAGTTGAATCTTTCCTTTAATGTGGTTTTATTTTCCAATAAGCATCGTAGATGTGTGAATTTGACAACTTACACATTTTTTTTTTCAGCCACATTGAGTGTCCAAATTGTCCCATGGTGCACTTGGGATGCCCCCCCCCCCCCCCCCCCCCCCCCCCAATCCCGGTGAAACCCAAATCGCTTGCACTGTTTATCTAGCTAAACAGATCATACCGGGGTTGGCGAAGACTAAGAATAGTCCTGACCTATTCTTTATCACATCCACTCGGACTGGATAACCCACGCCTTCACACTCCTTTCCCTCTCAAATACGGCATTAGTCAGATTACCACCATCCTCCTTTCCATCATTTCTTCGTATGATCATTTCTTCCTCTCGCAGAGGATGAGTGGGGCGAGAGAGAGTGAAGGTCAAACAGCAACAGCTCTCTCTCCTTTTTTCCTCTATCACTCCGTCTTATCAGCCATGCTCTCTTTATCACCTCCCACTTTTCATTCCCATTCTGGCACATTAGCATTTATTCTTCCTTCATGTCTCCCCTTCAGCCTTTATCAGTCCAGTTCTCTACATCCGTCCATTTTGTTCAGTTTTTGCTCTGTCATCTTCACACTCTCTCTTTTCCATTTTCACTCTGTCGGCTTGTGTTTTGTTTGGTCACAGACATGCACACAGACTCACACACCTGAGCTGCCTCTCCTCTCCGCCTCAGGTGATCACAAACACACCCACACATGCCTCACATCAATCTTGGTTTCAAGCTCATGCTGCAAAATGTACAGACGCATAGAAATATGTGCAGACGACGCTACAACACAAGTAGGCTTGTTGAATTCAATATGCTTCTCTGCACCAGATGGGATTGAGGAATCATTCCAGCTGCTGAATAATGCATCATCTACCTGTATTAAATTGAATTGATACCTCCTTGTCATAATGAATGTTTTAATGGATTTGAGCGACAGATCTGGGGCGTGAGGCGGCTGGTAACTCTTCTGTCATCTGTTTTTTCTTTTTCCTTTCTGTATCCAAAGTCTGGATTAATCTGTTTGCTCAATTTTTCTGCGCTTTCTGTCTTAGCTCATCTTTCTGTCCTCTGTTCTTTTGTCACACAATTTATGTTGGCTTCTCCATCTCATCCAAGAAATAATTCATGTTTCACTTCCATGAAAGACAAAACAAATCCAGTTGTTGTGAAAAAAAGCAAAATGCTTTCTTTCTTTTATTCTAACTTTGTATAAACCCAAAGCCTCTGTTGGTCTATTTCTTCTTGTATGAATATTTAACACATACCCCGCGTGTGGCACTCTGCTTTGGCTTTTTGCCTAAAGTGTGTGAGCTGTCCGGGGCACCAACTAGCAGCCAGAAATACTTTTCCTCAACAATGGAGCCATAACACCTCCTCTGCGAGCCCAGGACAAGCCACTTACATTGTCTGTGTTTAGCCGAGCAAGTTGTCAAAATCGACCTACAGCAAGTACAGCAGGTCGTTCAGCAAACTGAAATCCCATTACGGCAAGAGAGGAAATGAGGGCACATTCAGTTCAGTTTTGAAAATGATGGAATATTTCAGTCATGAAGGCAGCGAAGTTTAGGTTTAACAGTTCCCGATCATGGAAACATGTTATACTTGTGTGGCAGGTTCAAGGGGTCAAAGTGTAAAAACAAAGTCATCTGGAAAATTGCTGTCAATGTCTGTCAAAAGCCTCCCATAAAATATAGGATGGGACGTGGCTAATGTTCTTTTAACTTGGTATGTATTAAGTCAAGATCAAAAGTATTCAGAAACAGCCAAAATATCCCAAGATAAAGACAATTTGGCCATAGGTCAGGTAAAAACTAAAGAAATAGGCTGAATAGAAATGTGATGCTTTTTCATTCTCTTCCTTTCGTTGTCTCTCTTATTTTATGAACAGATGCCTTAAATGCACCTGTCAAACTTTGTGTTTACCAAAAGCGACATTTTGACTTTAGTGGCTGTCAGAGTCAACCTTTGTCAGTGACACAAGTAGGGACACAAAAACAAACTGTGACTCACTTAGACAGAGAAAAACACTGGAAAGTGCTGGTGTCAGACCCCAAAACTGCCACTGAGACAGAAAATGAAAAGGAGTTTTCTATTAAAAACAATGCCGTAATTAAAAAAATATATATATCAGCAGTTCCTGGGTGAGTGAAGATGTTCTACACTTGAGCATGTGCACACACACACACACACATGCACGCACGCACGCATACACCTGATTCATGTTCACACTGAGAGGTAACGACAGCTTGAATCTCTGTACATTAGACTCACAGCCCTGCAGTGAGTTCAGAGGGCATCCATGACCACAGAAACACACTGCATGCCCTATTCACACACACACACACACACACACACACTCACTTGACCTAATTGTTAAACTGGTTACTGTGGTGTTTATAAGTGTCATATCAGTACATGTTTCATCAGTCTGAGGGCCAGAGGAAGTACAGTCCAAACTTTTAAAGTGTATTGTGATGACACATTAAGCTCTGATTTCATAGATTTTAGCTGAAGTTTAAACCAGGACAGCCGTGTGTGTGTTCAACACACACTGACTTGTCTGTGGCTGTTCTGTGTTGTCGCTCGGGATTCAAAAGCCCTTTTATCTGAGTTTTTTTTTTTTTTTTTCTGCAGAAATGTATTTGTTTGGAGACTGATGAGATAAGTAGCATATCAGAGTGTGTGCGCGCTCATGCCTGTTTTTGAGTGCTCCTCAGTGCGATGTGAAAGTGATTGTGGATAATAAGTTTGGGAGCTTCTGTCTTCAAGTGGCCCTCCTCTCAAGCTCCTTGTTCCTTTATCTCATTCCTGTTTCCCATCGGCCCTGACCCAAGGGTCTCTCCTAACCTCCAGCCCGCATACTGATTCATGCTCACCTCATTGAAGTGAGTCACTTGTGTGCACATAGACGTACACACTGCCCCTAATGGGAGCAGAGTCCAGGTTTTTTGAGCACCATCATTAACCACCTGGACTGAAGGGGCAAAGCATACAGTGGTGGGAATACCAGCACACCCAAGTGCACGATGTGTTAGTGCGTGTGTGTGTTTGTGTGGATGTGTGTCTGGCTTGGACAAGAAAACAGGTACAAAAGGACACAATCATCCTTTCAGCGTTATCTCTGCCCTCAGGACTCAGACAGATGATGCAGCTTAAGTTCAATTGGCGATAAGCTGAGAGACGCACACAGGCAGCTATTATAAGCACGACCACGTCGTTAAAAAACCCAACCCAATTCACCTGCTTAGAGCTAATTAACGTTTACAAACATCTGAGTTTGTCTTTGAGCTTGTCCTCACTGAGAACAGCACAAGACCCGCTCTCGATGAGTATCTGGGCCGGTTTAACTCAATCACCTGCTATTTACAGAATGAACGGCTGTGGTGGGTGCTGCCTTTCAACTATCTAACACCGGTGTGATGATTTGTTGAGGTAAACTTTACACGTTAAAATCAGAGCAGTTTGAGGGGGATGGACACTCAAGAGGAGGGGAACCAATTCCTCAGATTGCTCTGGCTCTGAGGTCAAATGATTAGTTCTGGAGTGTTAGTTTTAGTGTGTGTGTGTGTGTGTGTGTGTGTGTGTGTGTGTGTGTGTGTGTGTGTGTGTGTGTGAGAGAGAGAGAGAGAGACAAACTGCATCTGACTCTGCATCTGCGTACTTGCCGGAGTGCACTTGGAAATGTGTCAGTGCACATTCACAAAAATCCACAACAAAAGAAGAGAAACAGTGCAATAAGTGACAAACTATCAGGGACTTAACTCACCTAGCTCCTCACAATCAAATTAAATGCATCAGCTGATGTGGCAATAACAAATGATGTCTTTGGCTCTTAGTCTGAAAGCACAAGAACAGCTGTCTACTTGGCAGGAAACTGACAAGAGAATCCCTCTTTTATAGCCAAACTTAAGAGCCTGCACCTGATCCTATTATTATTATTATTATTATTATTATTATTACTATTGCTATTGTCTGACACATCAGAGACTGACTTTGTCTGTTTCTGTGTGCATGTCCTGGGACTGAGAACTGTTTGTTGAACTCCATCCTCACCTTGGAACTTGAAGCCCTCTATCTGCACCCACAGACAGAGGTCCTCCGTGTCACAGTCGCACCTCCAGGGGTTGCCGCTGAGCCCCAGAGAGCGCAGGGCCGGCAGGGCGATCAGGCTGCTGATGTTGAGGGCCGTCAGATTGTTCCGGCTCACGTCCAGCACCTGCAGAGCCATGTTCTCCGAGAAGGCGTCCGAGTGGATCTCCCCCAGACTCGGGTTATCCGTCAGCCGGAGCATCACCAGAGACGCCAGGGGCCCGAAAGTCCGGTCCTCGATCTGCAGCAGGATGTTAAAAGACAAGTCCAGATAGGCGAGTTTGCGCAAGTTCCCGAACGTGGACTCGGAGATCTCGGTCAGAGAGTTGTTGCTGCAGTCCAGATAGACCAGATCGGACAGGTAGTTGAGCTGCAGAGCCGGCAGGTCTCCGATGCGGTTGTTGGAGATGATGAGCTGCCGGGTGGCCAGGGGCAAGTCATTGGGGAACTGTGTGAGCTCCTGCCCGGCGCACTGGACCACCAGCTGGTCGTCGCACACGCATCTGTCCGGGCAGCCGGCCGTGAGAGCCGGTGAGGGGGCCACCCCCATTACGAAGATGAAGAGGAAGAGGAGCCGGAGGGATTGGGCGCTGGGCTCGGGCAAGAGACGCATGACGAGGCCGCCCAGAGCGTCATGAACTCGGGCTGAGCTGGACCAGGACTCCCCGGCGCTCCCCGGGCATCCTGCATGGGTGTGAGGAGCTGAGAGAGAGGCGGGACGGCTTCTCTGGGTGCCCGGCTGCCACTGCCTGAGAGCCCGGCTGCTGTTTATATCCAGCCTCCCTTCCTCTCTCAGAAAGACTATCGGCCAGTCACTCACACGCACCGTGGCGCGCCGCGCACGTCGCCAGGAGACATGATTTCAGAAGGTGACCGAGACGCTGATGGCTCTGTGGGTGAGATCCCCGCGGACTCTGTCCCACCACAGAAGACCAGACGAGACCGGAACCATCGGAGCCTGCCGTGCTCGCCCTGGGTGACTCATCTTTGGAGGGGCAGAGCGCATTCTGTGACTTCCCAAACAAATGCCATGCCTTGCGCAAAACCCCGCTATCCTGGATGTAAGACTCCAAATGCTCTCAGCGGAGACTCTCCCCGCTCAGCATGCCGTGTGCCCCTGCCTGTGTGCGGGTGTTGGACGTGGAGCGCAGAGCGAAGCGCGTCCGTGTGTCCGCTGCGCTCAGACGGCTCTGACAGACAGAGGCTCGGTGCCGCGCTGTGGCGATGCTCTCTCTCTCCACCTCTCCATCCGCGCTCTCACTGCAGCTCCACGCGCACACACACACACACACAGAAGTAGCCCGCTGTGTGTGTTGTGACTTCACACGAGGGGGCAATTTGCAGCGGCTGTGACGTCACCAGGTGTGCACTCTCACCAGATTTAGAGTCGGAGAAACTCAGAAATCTCTCTCTCTCTCTCTCTCTCTCTCTCTCACCCACACACAAACAGGCCTTACGTGGTTCACTGGATAATTTCCCCTCATTCTGTCCCCCAGCTGCATGTAAAGTGATGGTGGGTTCACCATTACACTGGCATAAGTACAGTGATCTGAATATTGGACTTGATTAGAGACAGCGTGTTGACACTTGCCTCTTGAGTCTCATTACCACGTCATTCAGTAAAAGAAAGGCAGCTGGTTGACTTTAGAATTAGGACAAAGGGTAAAAAACAGTAATATTATGCTGTAATTCCAAATGGTGGCATAGCTGTCACCCCAACCTCTGGTTTTCCATGACGTTGAGTGTCAGGAATTAGACTAGGCCAGTTTAGGGGTTAAAATGTGCTCTACCAGTATACAAGATGTATTTCAAGCCTGCAGAGGTCACACAGAGGTCACACAGAGGTCACTCCAAGTACGTCTCCAGCTTCTATGCTGCATTCCTAATTTTTATATAATTCTGATTTAAAGGAACAGTTTCACATGTGTTTCCTGTATTTCTTGCCAGCAGTTTCAGGGAGTTACGTCTGAATTATAATTATTCTGCAACAGCCAGCAGCTGCTTGGCTTTTGCTTACCTCAAATACTGGGCAGCTTACCTCCCTCAAAGGCTAACAAAACCTGGCTTCCAGCAGCCTTCATTTCATCCAAACTGAGCAGTTTTGTGACTATCAAACCTGCTGATGAATAAATTCCACTTCATTAGTTAGTGCACAGATGTGCTTGTGTTGTCATCTTATCTCCTAAGAAAAAAGCAAATAAGCAAATTCTGAAATGTCAAACTAACCCCTTAAAGTTGTGGTTTTTGTTCTGGGGGTCAGCAGCTAATGGAGCTTCGACGTTTACCAGTGCAGAAAAAAACTATTTATTTATATTTTAAAATATTTTGAAATTTTATACTTTTATTTTGAATGAAATGTCATTAATTAGAAGGGAAACTACGTCTTCGTCTCAGCTTCTCATTTAGTGGTAAACATTTTGTGCGAAGGGGGCACAGCTTAATAATGAGGGCTCACATGGATAACAGGCTGTAAACCATTACAGATCTGATCTTTCATTTGAGTGTGTGGTCAGGCATCAATATCTATCCTCAGTCTGATATATTGTTATGGAAGGAAGGCTCAGCTGAGGACATAGCAGCCTGGGGGAAAATGAGCCTATTTGATCAGTGTCGGATTCTGTCTGCTCCCTCTGTCATGGGTTTGCTGTCTAAATGGCTATGCTGGATCGTGTTCACAGATAACTGCCTCTGTAAAGCCGGACAATCAGCGTCATTAATGTAACTTTTCTCCCTGACTGCTCCAATTGGTGTCATCTTCCAAAGGTGCTTGTGTCTATCCATGCGCACACAGTGTGTGTGAGTTCACACATTTGCTGGCCATGGATACATGATATATGGAGGTCTTTGTATGTCACATATTGTATGGTCATGTGTATGTAATACAAGTCTACGTCATGCTTGTCTGCATGGATGTACCAAATGAAGGGATAGTTGTGAGTGACTGTGTGTGTGTGTGTGTGTGTGTGTGTCTGTGTGTGGGGTGTGTGGAGCAGGCTGAGCAGGGAAACATCTTTATTTTTTAATAAGGCTTTATGCAGTGTCAGCTGTCAACTGGCAGACATTGGGTCTGATCTGCGATGTGAGTGGAGGTGGGGGTGGCCTGAACCATCAGTGGTGCCAATCACCTTTGCTTCATGCACATTACTTCACCTCTTCTAGTCTTTCTTCTGTGGCCCTTTACTAAATAATGACACGTGAAAGTTTTCGACAGCAGTGAATGCATTCAGTCGGAGCTGAACTCTGGCCCTTAAGTCCTCTATCAGGAGCTGCTATAACTCTTTGCCTCTCGAAGCCCGTGGCTTGGTACGGCTGTAACTCTTCTCCTGTCTTGCTTTGCTATCTTTCAGGCTGTAGCTCTTTTTTCAGTTCAAAACCAGCTCCATCATTTTAATGTAATTGAAGCAAGATTACTATCATCTATCACTGTCTCTTCATAAGGCAGTGTGTTTGTGTTTGTGTGTGGGTGTGTATGGACATTGGGGATAGAGAAAAAAATGGCCTATAATGTCTTTGGAAAGCTACAAAAATGCTGATCTACACTTGGCCAAGTCCTGTGCATGAAAAAGACATGATGTCAAATATATCATTACTGAGGAAAAAAAAAAAAAAAACAACTCCAGCAGGGACAGAGCAGCCTGGAGGGAAATGAGCAAGTTTCTGTATTTTCACTATTGTCAGCTAAATGCCACAAAAATACCAAAACAAACAAAATGACTCTACCTCTAAATTCTCTCCTGCCTGTCTGTGACTTTTCAACCTCGAGCTAAGTCACTGAAGATGTTGTCTTAATAAATTAGTCATGCAAATGCACGTTCATTTTGGAAGAATGTGAAATCATTTTCTTAAAAGCAGCTGGACATCATAGTTTGTAACAAATCTTAGTCAAACAGTAGTAATAGTTGCATTTATTGGGGAATATTTTTTCTGCTGTGAATGAATACACATTTGGAGCTCCAGTGAATATTTACTGCAGGATGGTGAATGTGATACGGCGTAAAAATAAACCACAGTGCCTATTGTTATTGTAATAAAGAAGAATATTAACATCTGCTTCAATGTCACTCGATGTTTCTTATAGTCTTTGGCAACAATGGCACTGAGGAAAAAGCTAAATCAGGCTTTGGATGCAATAAATACAGAGAGAATATCAGCAGACTTTCTCTTTAACTTGTTTTTAGAAATCATATTGATTAACATATGATTATAAACATGCGTCCCTAATAGTCACTAGGTTGCTTCAAATGATGTTGATTCACACACATGGTCACATTCATAAATACATGAGACCAAACATGGCAGTGTCTCACAACTGCTGTTGTAATTTAGCAACTTACTTAACTTAAAACTAGTCTAGTGATTTATTTTAACAGGTGACAGGTGTAGACTGAGAGCTGTGTGTGGCAGTTTGAAGTATGTCTGTGTGATAAAGTGTCTGACACAGAGGTCAAAAACACTGCACACGCCCGGAGCAGATAGCTGTGCCATCCCGCGCTTGACGGACAGCTACAGTAACAGGATGCCACTTACTCTCTCTGACTCGTGTCCAACCTTGTGCCCCATCACCAGGGCTCCCCTCACCACCCCAGCCTTGGGCTTCAATGAGACTGAAGCTGGTCTGTTGCAGTCCACGCTGGCTCTGTGGAGGAGATTGTCGGGGAAGAAGAATATTGTCAACAATGCCTTACCTGAGGACAGAGGGAACCTACAAGGTACCACCAAATTAAGTTGTGACTAAGTTTGAGGAAAAAGGAGCAGAAGAGCAACAGGATAGAGTCAACAATCCTCTAGTCAACTCTCTGGTCCAAGGCTGACCCCTGCAGGATGGGAGGGGGAATGCTGAGTGGTTGGGCATCAGGTAAACTGTGTCTGGGAGAGCTGAATCTATCCAGTTTATCAGGGCTCTCCTTTTCCAAGTCAGCACACAAGTCGTACAACCCACAAGACCGAAGAGATCCTCTGTCCTTCTTTGTCCTTCTTGATGTCTCAACTGACAACTCAGCCTGTGTGTTTCAGAGTCTCTGTTCCAGCTGTGACGTGCATCAACCCTGAGTGTCCTGAGTCCAGGGACAAACTGTCTCCTTCAGTCACAGTCCACAAGGCTCAGTTGCTGTCACTCAAGCAGTGAAAGCTATCTACCAACAGTTTTCCATCTCACGGCACACGAGAAGAAAACACCCCTGATCTTCTCTTTAAACATCTCACCCGGTTTTCCCATCCTTTCATTCTTTCGTTCATTCTTACTGCTCCTTGTTATTAATATGGATGTGCACAGTTGTGGCCATAGTTTCTGTCTCTGTTTAATCACATCATCCTGAACACCCTGCAGCGCACGCAGCCACCTACACTCTGTACTTATAATACATTTACATCTCAATTACAAATGATTATGCTGCACTGCCCGGGGTTATTTTCATCCATTATAATTAGGAAGAGTAAAGGAAACACTAAAACAAAAATGTGCTTGCTGTGGCAGAGGAGAAGCAATCGGTTAAATAAATTAAATCTGATGTGTTTTGTTGCTGAAATGTCTTTGTCATATATCATAAATAATCCATTCCTATTATAAAGTCGGGATCACGTGTGTGTACACACACACAAACACACAGACCTGACTGTCTGTGTGTTTGTGTAACCTGTAAAGAACTGCTCAATAATGCATGGCCTGGCTAGACGTGAGCAGTCTGATGGAAAACCTTACCTCAACAACCTGCTTTGTCCGTCCAAAGTCTCTGGACTGGACACTACAGAGACAGGGCAGGCTGGGTGACAGCGTGTGTGTGTGTGTGTGTGTGAGGAGTATAAGTACCTTGATCTGATTGCTAAAGTTCAGCTCATGTAGTGGGAATGCATTGTGTCAGGAAAGTCCTCACAAAGATAGAAGTAGGCCACCAACGTGTGTGTGTGTGTGTGTGTAGAGGAAAAAAATGATGTGTTGAGGAAGTGGAGGATTCAGAAATTGGTCAAACTTTCACTTTGAGTTTTGCTGAGTCAAACAGTGGCCAACACCAAGTAGTTAAAACTTTTCCTTCAGTGATAAACGCTGTCTGGGGGCTGTGGTGGGTGTCATCCTTCAGTCTGTGGGTGTCAGTAGGTGTCATCCTTCAGTATGTTGGTGTCAGTGGGTGTCATCCCTCAGTCTGTGGGTGTCAGTGGGTGTCATCCTTCAGTCGGTGGGTGTCAGTGGGTGTCATCCTTCAGTCTGTGGGTGTCAGTGGGTGTCATCCCTCAGTCTGTGGGTGTCATCCTTCAGTCTGTGGGTGTCAGTGGGTGTCATCCTTCAGTCAGTGGGTGTCAGTGGGTGTCTGTGGGTGTCAGTGGGTGTCATCCTTCAGTCGGTGGGTGTCAGTGGGTGCCATCCTTCAGTATGTGGGTGTCAGTGGGTGTCTGTGGGTGTCAGCGGGTGCCATCCTTCAGTCTGTGGATGTCAGTGGGTGTCAGTGGGTGCCATCCTTCAGTATGTGGGTGTCATCCTTCAGTCTGTGAGTGTCAGTGGGTGCCATCCTTCAGTCTGTGGTTGTCAGTGGGTGTCATCCTTCAGTCTGTGGGTGTCTGTGGGTGTCAGTGGGTGCCATCCTTCAGTCTGTGGGTGTCTGTGGGTGTCAGTGGGTGTTATCCTTCAGTATGTGGGTGTCTGTGGGTGTCAGTGGGTGTCAGTGGGTGTCATCCTTCAGTCTGTGGGTGTCAGTGGGTGTCAGTGGGTGTCAGTGGGTGTCATCCTTCAGTCTGTGAGTGTCCGTGGGTGTCATCCTTCAGTCTGTGGGTGTCAGTGGGTGTCAGTGGGTGTCAGTGGGTGTCATCCTTCAGTCTGTGAGTGTCCGTGGGTGTCATCCTTCAGTCTGTGGGTGTCAGTGGGTGCCATCCTTCAGTATGTGGGTGTCAGTGGGTGTCATCATTCAGTCTGTGGGTGTCAGTGGGTGTCATTCTTCAGTATGTGGGTGTCAGTGGGTGTCTGTGGGTGTCAGTGGGTGCCATCCTTCAGTCTGTGGATGTCAGTGGGTGTCAGTGGGTGCCTTCCTTCAGTCTGTGGATGTCAGTGGGTGTCAGTGGGTGCCATCCTTCAGTATGTGGGTGTCATCCTTCAGTCTGTGGGTGTCAGTGGGTGCCATCCTTCAGTCTGTGGATGTCAGTGGGTGTCAGTGGGTGCCATCCTTCAGTATGTGGGTGTCATCCTTCAGTCTATGGGTGTCAGTGGGTGTCATCCTTCAGTCTGTGAGTGTCAGTGGGTGTCATCCTTCAGTCTGTGAGTGTCAGTGGGTGCCATCCTTCAGTATGTGGGTGTCAGTGGGTGTCATCCTTCAGTCTGTGAGTGTCAGTGGGTGCCATCCTTCAGTATGTGGGTGTCAGTGGGTGTCATCCTTCAGTCTGTGGGTGTCAGTGGGTGCCATCCTTCAGTATGTGGGTGTCAGTGGGTGTCATCCTTCAGTCTGTGGGTGTCAGTGGGTGTCATCCTTCAGTCTGTGGGTGTCATCCTTCAGTCTGTGGGTGTCTGTGGGTGTCAGTGGGTGCCATCCTTCAGTCTGTGGGTGTCAGTGGGTGCCATCCTTCAGTATGTGGGTGTCAGTGGGTGTCATCCTTCAGTATGTGGGTGTCTGTGGGTGTCAGTGGGTGCCATCCTTCAGTCTGTGGGTGTCAGTGGGTGCCATCCTTCAGTATGTGGGTGTCAGTGGGTGTCATCCTTCAGTCTGTGGGTGTCAGTGGGTGCCATCCTTCAGTATGTGGGTGTCAGTGGGTGTCATCCTTCAGTCTGTGGGTGTCAGTGGGTGCCATCCTTCAGTCTGTGGGTGTCTGTGGGTGTCAGTGGGTGCCATCCTTCAGTCTGTGGGTGTCAGTGGGTGCACCTGTCTCTGTGTATGAAGCTCTCAGGTGCTGTTTCTGCGGGTTGACAGTCGGATCAGGATCAGCCAAGTCCCGCCTCTCACAGGAAGAAACATGCTCCAGACTTCCTGAAAGTTCGCAGGTCTTCCTGTTTCTGGAAACTAATCGGAACAAAAGCAGACAGCATGACATCGCTCATCAGCCGACTGTCCGGGCCGAGCTGCTCATCGTGGCGGGGCCTGGGAGCCGTCCTGCTCCTCCGGGACGGAGCGCGGACCGCGGCCGGCACTGGTCGCCTTTCACCGGGCTGCGGTGGCGCACACAGCCGGGGGCAGCACACGGAGACGGGGGACCCTGTGGAGGTGGATTTAAAGCGGTTAGAGGGAGGAGACGAAGGTAACGACGTTATTTTGACTTCCAGTTCACACACACACAGTCATTCATCAATCTTACTGTCCTCCATAAAACAGAACCGGAGTCTGCTGCGATTTTCTGTGTTGTTGCAGAAAAAACAGGTTGTATCTCCACAGGTGGGGGCATTTTTGGAAGGAAGTTGGTCTGTGAGGTACAAATCAGCTCTGGGATCTGTTTTACTAACAACTGTGGCAACTGAAGGAAACATGAAGTGCTGAAATCAATAATAAAAGCAATCAGCTGATCAGATCCATGGAAATGAATCTCTCTCTCTCTTTCTTTCTTTCACAGGGATTGTGGAGGTGCTGATGTGCAGACACAAGGCAAGAAACGCCCTGGGCCATGTGTTTGTTTCACAGGTGAACAGACCTCTACAACACACACACACACACACACACACACACACACACAGCATGACTGACAGACCGCTCTGTGAGTGCAGATGAGGGAGCTGGTGTCCACTCTGTCCCATGACTCAGCAGTGCGTGTGGTTGTCTTCAGGAGTTTGGTACCAAAGGTTTTCTGTGCAGGTTAGTGTCCTCTTAGAGATGTCTCCAAGCTGGCTGGCATCTGCCATCCAAACCTGAGCAAATGTTGTGTAAGGGGGTGTGTGTGTGTGTGTGCAGGTGCAGACCTGAAGGAGAGAGCTCTGATGAACAACACTGAGTCGGATCTGTTTGTTCACGGCCTTCGCTCCCTCATGACTCAGATAGGTGAGGGATTGAACAGATGGATGGTTGAATGGTTTTTCTAACCTTTGTTGCCACCCTGAATGTGTGTGTGTGTGCGCTCTTTGCCGTAACACCCATCGTAGCATCGCTGCCCGTGCCAACCATCGCAGCTGTGGAAGGTGTTGCCCTGGGAGGTGGACTGGAGCTAGCTTTGGCCTGCGACCTCCGCACTGCAGGTGAGTGACAGTCCATCACCTGCAAGGGCAGAACTAGATTAGTCTGCCCATTAATGCCACATTCTGGTGACATTAATGAGGTTGGAGAGGCGACGTCAAGTTCACGTCACAGCTGTCATAGCTCTAATCATATAATATCAGCAGTCCGATCCAAACAGGACATTGGAGCAGATAGCAACGTCCACTCAGACTGACAACTATCAGTGTGAGTGAAGACAGTCTGTGTCCCTCCGAGGGGGTGTAAGATTGATAAACAAGCTAAGAAATTAAGAAGACAGATTTCTGTGAGAAAAATGTTGCTTGTCTCTATCTTAACTTTTTTCCCAACGATGATAGATGTGTGTGACCTGTAATGAAGGCTCATGAGTCAGTGTTAAATAGTTTTAAAGGGTCTAGTTATCAGGCTGGTGTTTTGTATATATTATTTGTATGTTCCGAGAGAAACATCGGCAGAAATGTGCATGCTGTGAGAGAGCAGTTTGTTTCTCCAGCTGTCAATCGGTCCATTTGCAGCAAATTAATCGGCATCATAGCTGAATAATTTTTTTTTATCGTTTTTAAAAGTGCGTGACATTGTAAAATTTTTCGTTTTTCAAATGGGAGAACTTTTTTTTCTTTCATATTAGTAAAAACTCTTTCAGAAACCTTTGGAATTAACAGACAAAACAAGATGTTTGAAGATGATGCCTTACTGATGAATTAAACTATTGTATTATAACATTTGCATTTTTATCAACAAAATAATTTGTTATTAATTAAAAAAAACTTGCTTTGTATGTTTTGGCTTGTGGAACATTGGTTCAGTATCTCTCAGACTTCTTGGTTGTCAAAGAGACAAATTTCAGAGGAGACTAATTAAAGAGTTTCTATTTTCGTGTTACAGCTCAAAGATTTCTGTGTTTTTTTTTTTGTGGACCGAGGAAACATTTACCATTAACAGGAAATGATCTTTCATTATAAAATCATATTAAAAGGGGTTAATGACTTGAAAACCATTTAAACGCTCAGCGGTCAGACTAAAAACAGGTCTGATGCAGTTTCTGAGAAGTTGACATTTGAAAACGTGTGTTTTTCACCCACCATTAACCATTACTGATGAGCTCAGGGACTAATAATAGCTGGTGAGGCCAGACACAACTACACAGCTGCTCGTGAACCTGAGTCTGAACGTGATTGGTTATATTGGTCCTGGCAGTTTGGTGATTGGCTGAGGGCTGATGAGGTAGGTGAGCAGGTGTTTGCGTGTATTGCGTTGACAGAGGCATCAGTCAGACTTTATGCCCTCCATAGCTTAATGGCACTCAACAGCTCAGACCTTCAACTGTCCTCTGTGCATGTGTGTGTATATTGCAGCGTATTCGGCACAGATGGGTCTGATTGAGACCACGCGGGGGCTGCTACCAGGGGCGGGTAAGATGAACAAAGGTCACAAAAATGACCTTGGACTGCGCTGAATGTCTTAGTTAAAAGTCAAAGCCGCTGTTGACCTTGAAGTGGTTTGTCCTGCAGGGGGCAGTCAGCGGCTGCCAAGGACGGTCGGCATGACTTTGGCCAAAGAGCTCATCTTCACAGGTGGAGTTACAGAAACGCTGACATGTTGCTAAAGGCACAAGATGCGTGTCGTTCAGCAAAGGTTTCACATATCACATTCTCTCTCTCTCTCTGTCTGTCTGTCTGTTATCAGGTAAGCGTGTGGGAGGACAGAGAGCTCTGGAGATGGGGCTTGTAAACATAGCTGTAGAGCAGAACCAGACAGGAGACGCTGCCTACAGAGAGGCGCTCAGTCTGGCCAGAGAGATATTGCCCCAGGTTAGAAAACAATCACACACGTTTTCACTCTGCTACTGCTCAGATAATGATAAATCCATCCTCCTTCCTCATCGCCCTCCTCCTCCTCCAGGCGGCAACTAGCTCCTATATCTGTCTCCTCTTCCTCTGCTTCTTGCCTGCCTTTTTTCATTCTGTCTCCTGCTCTTCTTGGTGTTTTTTTTTTTTTCGCCCCGACTTTCTCCCTATCACACCCTCTTTTTCCTCTCTCTAGGCATCTGTCGTTCCATATTTCTTTCACTCCAGTTGAGACGCTTATAGTGTGGCAGGGCCAGAGTGGCAGTCAAGTGGAGAAATAGACCACAAATAGCTCAGCGCACACACAGGAACATGCACATGTTGGTGTGGTTTGAATGACTGACAAAAGTTAACACTGAATGAAAATGAGAAAGGATGTAGGAGATGATGAGCCACGTGTGCTCTGAATTTTAGGGATGGGGAAGTGCATTCAATGCACACTTTGCAGTTGATATTTCTAGACGCCTTGTTTTTCTGTCAACTTAGCTACAGAATAAAACTAAATTGTGATTTTTTTTTTTTTTTTTTTTTTTTTTTTTTCCATTAGTAAATGAGGTCCAACAACAGACTTTATCAGTGCTCACTTGGCAAAAGATGACTCATACATGCAAATACTTCACATTGCAATGTATACATAATTAATGTAAGCTCTGTCAGGGTCGCCATCAGGTCGCCTTTTTCAGTTAGATTGCATCGTTTGTGTTGGTGACATTCAAAACTGCGTCTTCAGTCTGCTCAGTGCATACAGTATGTATTGGGCTTATATTAGTTGGTTCTGAATTTACAGTCTAAAGTGGCTGTTTGTGCTGCGTTAGGGAAAAGGCTGTTATATAATGTCTTATTCTGGTTGTTCCTCAACATTTTTACATTTTCTGAGCAGGGTCTCAGGTCAAAGTCATCATCCTTCAACCTTGTGTTTCATTTCTTTTGCGAAGGCTCCTATTGCTGTGCGGATGGCAAAAGAGGCAATGAACAGAGGAGTCGAGGTACACAGTGAATCATACATCATGATTTCCCATTATCGTCCATCAATGACTGTGGTGACTAAAATCAATCTCTTCTAGGTTGACATCAGTTCAGCAATGGCTATAGAGAGGATGTGCTATGCTCGGGTAAGACGTCCAGTGTTTAAGCCGAATTCAAAAACACCCCTCTGCCGTGGCTCCCTGTGGCTTTGAGAAAATAACATGAATCAATAATAGCTATTTAATTTATATACATTTTATTCTATTTAGTTATTCTTTCAAAGTAATAGCTATGATTCTAGAGATTTAGGTGATCTTGCAACATCGAAATAAACAATAAAAAAAATAAAAAATTTTGTTGATTGAAATATGCGTCCCACGTTTGCATCACCTGTTGCCGACAGGCTGGTGGTTTTTGAGCTCTCGACCCCCGGTGAGCTAAAGTAGGTTTTGTGGCTCCAGATGGCTTTTATTTGGTGGGAACAATACCTAAATGGCTCTTAATGTTGAAGGTTGCCGACTCCTGGTATAGGCGAAGTTTATCAGTAGTTTCTGTCTAAACCCTCTGAGGCTGTCTGCAGTCATATAATCTGCCCACTGTTGACTTCCTGTAACCCTTGCCCTCCTTTCAGGTCATCCCCACCCGGGACAGGCAGGAGGGCATGACTGCCTTCATAGAGAAGAGACCTCCACGCTACATTGGGGAATAGACTGAGTAAATTAATTTCTCTCTTGCACTGATGCACATCGCTCTATAATCTTATGCCTAAAAGACAATTAATATTACTTTATTCCCAGTGTCAAGGCAATGTCGGCACGATTATTAAGGTCAACTAGAGTAGTGATGTTTATGATCAGACTGATCAGACAAATGTAAGAGGGAAGGCCGTGTACACTTTTAGTCAGACATTTGATAATATTGGGAAGTAACTGAATGAATAAAAAAAACAAAAAAAAAAAAACAAGTGTCATCTCCAGTTTATGGGAATGTACATTCTTTATTTTTCCAAACTTGAAAATGTGACTCTCAGCAGCAACATGGCACAGTCGTAGCAGACATACAGTATCTTGACATTTTGCATTTTCCATCTGAATGAAATTGTTAAGAATCATACTGGCTTTCGTCCAAAGAGATCCTTTGGGCCTCAACCAAACAATCCAATATGTCAGCTGGTGCAATAGAAAACAACAAAAACAAGTTGCGTCATCTCTTTGTTCTGATGGGATCAGCCTTGGACATGTGCATTATTTGCACGCTCATAATCAAGTATTTTACATAAAAAAAATGAGGCCAGAATTCACTGAGAAGATGAGCTAATGTGTCTTTTGCTAACAGCTAATTTCAAGTACCATTTTAGTCCAACATATTAGATTTATTTCCTTTAACAGACATAATTTGTTTAGAAGTCTTGGGTACCTCTCATCATTATTACTTCTGCTGAGGCCAAAACCCACACGGTGTCAAGCCACGACATAACCAAGTGCTGTCATGGTTGTGTTGTGGGTTGGACAGAAGTTTGCAACATTACTTTTGATTGCATAGAGAATGGCGATGGGGGCTTAATGACAGCTGCAGGGGGGAGAACATGGACATCAGTTTCAGCTGTTACAGGTAACACGGTGGCTTCTCTGAACAACAGAAGTTTTCCCGGGAAAATGGCACCTTAGTGGTTTCAGATAAACATGCTCTTGAATATTTCCAACAACTCGCTGGGTAAACAGTGCTTAGGCTCCCCCCCATTGTTCTAGAAGTATTTCTCAATCAGATAAACTGAAAAAGATAAACACATAATGGAACATACAATAGAATAATTTCCATGCAACCAGTTCAACCAGTCCTAACAATTACTGTTTCTCTTACATTTTCTATTATGTACAAATTAGATACACTCTTTACGATGCAGATACTTGTACAGAAGTACATACTCGCATGCTCACAGCCAAATGCTGGCTCACTCTTTAAGACACCTGGACAAGTTGGGAAGTGCAACTAACATACCAGTATACACAAGTTTCTCAAAGAAGAAACGGCTGTGACCTAATCAACTATTGTACATCCAACATAACTATACTGACCACATTGTTATTGCCATTTGTTTCCAGAAAGGACATTTGCACTCAACCAGACTTAACTGACTGCATTAGATCAACTAAATGTGACCCCCACTCTGCATTTCCTGATTTACAGCCCTGCTTATTTGCCACTGACACAGCTTAATGACTTAGGACTGTCAAAGCATTTAGAGAAGAGATAATATTAGAGCTTCTTAGAGAAAGAGGTACAGCTTCTCTATAATCGAAATTCTCATCTGTAACATGTGGAGTATTTCAACCACGGAAGACACCCTCTGCAAGTGTCCTGTCACATCAAATCAAAGGCGTTAGCTGATAAAAGACTAAATGGAGAGGAGAGAAATAATAGAATTGCAGAGCCAGAGGTGTGAATTTCAGTTACCAGAATACCACTATTAAACAAACAAGCAGGCATACCAAAAATGAACAAGCATTCAGACGGAATCCAGCATGCTTTAGCTCACAGCAGCATCATGCGTATATTAAATGAGCAGATCAACCAATTCAAGCAACCAGAGGCCTCAGTTACATACCTCAGGCTGGAGAGTGAAAGTCTTACAAACTCAGATTTGTGTGTGTGCACTGATATTTTGGTCGGGGAATCATCACAATGCCAAAGTCATACAAATAGGAGAGCATGAAAAACAAACTTCATGTTGAGATTTGAGTTGAACTGGCCAACAGCTTTTTGTAATTAAATCTTTTTAGCACACAGAAATATTCCTGTTTAGAAACAAACACAAAGAAAATAAATAAAGGTTAGTGAGTGTGCAAAGAATTGCGTAGTCTCTGTCCTAATGTAGACCCCTTTATGCAGACTTTCTGAGAATTCTTGATAAAGTGTGTTTGTGCGTGAGATATGCATACTATAGACACGCACACACACATAAGAAATCCCCAATAGGAGAGCGACTCGTTTAACTGTCCTCTTCTTGGTCAGGAAGCCTTATTTTCTGAAAGAAAAAAAAGGAAAGTATGAAAAATCTCGAAATGTTAGACTGTGATGCAAAAACGGCCTGTAGTGTGCCTTTACCCCAGTGAGATTATTGTGGTGGGGGTCGGCGACTTGTGTGTGTCTGTGCAGGCTGTCCGGTGCGGGCTCTGTGACGCTGCAGGCTCTCCAGAATGCTTTCAGCCAGCAGTTTCACATCTCTGTGGGTCTGTGGGTGAGTATGAACGCGCTCAAGCTGCTGCAGGCCTCCCTCCTCCAACAGCATGCTGCAGTAGCGAGCAGCTGCAGGAGGGTTAAAAATAACAGATCTGTAAGTGGTTTGGGTAGGTGGGTCTGCAACTGTGATTGCATAACAATCTCGGGTTATGCAGAAGCATTTCTCTTGTGTCTCACCGTTCTTACTGCAGACATGTTGCATGGCCCATGCTGCCCACAGCTGAACCCCAGGGGTGTGGAAGCACTCCAGTAGAGGAAAGAAGGGGTTAAATGACCTACAGGGTGAGAGAATATAATATGCTATTCTGACAACTTGGCTGCACATAGGATTGATTCAGGTCCAACTCATTCTAGTCGCTTCTCACCTGTAAGCAACCATTTCACACTCTGGTGGGGGCCACTTCATAATGACAGCATGCTAAAGAAACACAAACGTATGAGACTTAAACTATCTTTTCATGTTATGAGTACTGTACTGTAATGAATGAAGCTCATTCCTACCAGTTGCTCCAACAGCAAGGATCGAAGGTCAGGGCTGAGCGTCCAGGCCTCTTCTCCTCGTGATGTCAGATGTGCAAGTATACCGGCAGCAAAGTAGCTGACTTCCACCTCTGAGCTGTGCAGCAACGTGCTAATGTGGTCCAGGAATCCCTGCACCATCAGCTCTCCATGCAGCTCTCCGACCTCTGCTATATTATTCTAGACAATGAAAGGTAGATGGGAAGTAATTTTGCCTTAATATTGCACATTTATTCAATATTCAGATTCTCTTAAAGGTAATTGCAGGGCAGTGAACTCACAAGCAGACCAAGAACCTTCTGCTGAATAGAAGACTCATTGGGGAAGGACTGCAGAGAAAAGGAGTAGGTAAGAGGGTGGGCGTGTTGTGGAGTATAAAAACAACACAGCAGTGAGTCAACCTGCCCCAAAGTATTACATACTTAGAGCAGACAGTAACAGAAGCAAGTCATCACACTCAAACACATGTTCAAAGCTGTTTTGTTTATTTCATTTCTGCTTACCTCTAGAACTTTAATAAACAGGTCTAGCCCCTGGTTCTCAATAAAATGGCGGCAGGTTGTTGGAGATTCATCAGTAAGGTTCCAGAGTGCACTCAGTGTGAATTTGAGAGTGGCGTCCACCACACCCTGGGTCGCCTTCTGGCGCACAATATGTAGCAGTTGCTGTAGGGTAACAAGAATACATATTTCCAATGAAAATAGACCTTTTGGTAAATAAGTAACAGTGGCAGAGAAAATGCCTGAGACAAGATTTATACCTTCACTATGAACAGTTCTGCTCCCAGCTGAGCTGTTTGTTCTGTGGATAACTTGAAAATGAAATATTAAAAAGGTTAAGTCCAAAAAATGTACAATTAATTCACAAACAATGACACATATATTTTTATTATAAGGCAAGACTGAACCTTTGCAGCCAGTATAGAAATGATAGCCACAGCCATCCTCTGCATGTTCTGGTCTTCATGGTTGCACAGCCACTGCATCACTAGTTTGGCAGCTTCAAACCTTGAAAATCGAAAGTCAGACCAAATCACATCAACTGTGAGCTTGCCACTCCTTTCACATTATGACCAGTAAGTCAAGTTTGGGTTTTATTTCCCAACTTTATTTCCATTGGCACTGATTTACTGTTATAACATTTTGTGAAATGTGCACACCTGTTGAATGGAACCTCCTGCAAAATGCGGTCACTGCACAGGGAAAGCAGGCAGTTCTTCTGCAGCTTTAGACAGAAGAGGCAAAGTGCATATTAGCTCAGTATATTAAAAAAATGTTCAAATCTAAGTAGGTGCTCAATGCAGATTCACTATTAAAAGTGAAGAGAGGAGAAGAGCTTGTTATTCTTGTTACTCTTGTCATGTGACATCAGACAATGTTCCAAAGATGTCTGCACAGCAAGAGAGAAAAAAAAAAAGTCCACTTGTCTGTTGTTGATGAGAACCATTTTGGTGATCTGTCATGGAAAACGTTCTGATATTTGAATATTTCACCTGTGGGATTAATTATACTATAGAAAGTCCCTTTTTCTCCATCTGATGGTAAAATAAATCAGGTAAGAGGGGGCCTGCCAAATGTAGTTGTCATTTTGACAAAGACTGTAACTCATGCAGCATGAATGACATATACAACCAAAACAGAAGTGCATGAGTGAAACTACCTGTTGGTGGTTGGGGAAAGTCCTCATAGCCTCCAGTAGGAGCTGAGTGACAGTGCTCAACAGTCGAACAGGCATCCCTGCTGCCAAGTCCTGCTTTGTCAGGTTGAACACACAGGCACTTGCTGCCAGCTGGACATTCAGAGTAGCAGGATGATTCTTCATGCCCAAAACCACCAGCTAAACAAACAAACAAAAAAAACAACAACAAACAAAAGAAGAAAAAAATATTTTATTGTGATATTGTATTAAGCAGGAACTTGAAGTGTATATACATGGAATGGGGTTGGAAGGGTTTGACAAAATATTATAGAAGAAATGAGGCTCTCTCACTTATCAGATAAAAACGGTAAACTGCATTATGATTTTTATATCATAAGCAGGATAAGTCTTTATACACTGTTAAGACACGTAGGAAGGAAATAGATTTCACTTTGCAGTATGATAATGTTGGTTCACCTTAAGAATGTCAGGTCGTGGTTTCTCCATGACATGGGTCAGACTGAACAGATGAAACAGAGCTTCTCTCACAAAACCTTCCCTCTCACTGTAGCGACGTAATGCCTCACAGATCTGTGTCTCATTGGCTTCTCCTGTTACCTGTCCATATGTAACACAATTTAGCAAATGTGAATTTCCAAACACAGTATCTTAATACGTCTGTACATTTTTTTTTAAATACCTTTAGATTTCCTTCCCCAGAAAGGAAGTCAGAAAAACCAGCCTCTGTGGCCAAAAGTCCCACAAAAGTCATCCCTGGTCTCTCCTTCACGAATGCTTTAACAGCTGCATCTGTAACCTACAACATTCACCAACGTAAAGAATGACAACCTGCCTGTATGTTGTTTTTACAATCTAATTGAAATCCTCTTAAATTCAAACTCACACATGCACTCACCTGTTTCCTCCCTGACACATCAAGGGAAACAAGAGCAGGTAGGATTCCTGGCTGTCCAAGCAGCTGACGAGCTACATCAGAGGTAAATTGCTTATCATCACTGATGTCCAGGTGCTAAAAACAAACAAACATGGCTTGTGAAATCTGACATAATGGCCTTCTTGAGGCATAATAACCAAATAGAACCAATTGAACAATTGGCACACAGCACCAAACTCAGCTCCACTCTCCCACTAACCTGCAATACATCCAGCTGGCGTATGACTCCTAGCAGCTGAGCAGTGCTCATCTCAAGCCTCTTCAGCTGATGCAGTGTTAGTGAGCGCAGCCGCTCCTTCAGGCCCAGCAGTGGACTGAGGTTGGTGACTGAAGTGTTGGAAAGATCGAGGCTCTCCAGTCGTGGCAGGGAACACACATCAACCAGCCCAGAGTCATAGAAGTCTACATTAGCTAGAGATAGTGAACGAAGGCCCTGAAGAGAGCTGAAACGATACCGAATCGGTTCCTCCAAAGAGGACATGGTGAGACCCGTTAAGCCAAGGCGCTGGAGAGACTCCTGCAGGGTGTTGTAGAAAACCAAACAACAGACCTTTGTTTTAATATAGCAAGAAGAAAGTTTGCCCGCCTAACACAATTTAACACTCAATTTACCTGGCAGTATTTATTGGTGGCCAGTCCCTGCAAAATATCATGAATAGTGAGGTCTGCATTGACCCTGGCAGCATCCAGCTCCAACAGTCTGTGAGGACACAGGGCTTTCTGAAAGGCCTCTGCAGAGATGCGAGCAGTACGGATGCAGGCTCTTCTCAGCCGCAGGTATTCACAGTTCCGAAATACACCCACCGTGCTATCGTTCAGCAGACCTGCAGCATAATGACGTTTTGAAAAAGTCGGGTCCATGCAGGGTCCTTGAACTTTTGCACAATAATTACCAGGGTAGGATTTCTGTTTGGGTGACCACATACTTTCACACATTTTTCCTTCCCTTAAAATGTAACACTGACACTCACTCAGTACAGTGCAACAAGAATGCAAAAACTACACCATACATCAGCTCGTCAGTTCATGTGTGTGTTGAAGTGGGCCCAGGTTTACCTTCAGTGGCCATCTTGGCCAGCAGCTGATCTGCCAGCTCCTGCGGGAAGAGTACAGCCTCTCTGAAGCACAGGGAGCCGTCGGGGCGTTTCACACAGAAATACTCCAGATTCTGGCTCACATAGGTCAGACACAGGTCTGTCAGAGGCGCTGGAGAGGCTTCATCCTGAAAAGACAGACACGACGTTTGCTCATGTAAATCGACGTGCACTTTGCAGTAGTAATTTGAGCATGTGAAACGACACCACGTCACATATTTCACCTGAGGCAACACCAAAACTTACCGTATTGAGGAAACTACAGGCCATGGTCATAGCTATAAAAAAAGAAACTGTGGTTTTAGCTTATATAACCCAGAGTGTTGTGTGTTTCCACAGCAGAAAACCGACCGCCTGAGTAGGTGGGGGGCCGTCGAGCTGCTTCAGTTTGAGGTGTTCACCTGTCGGTGTGGGGTCCGGCGTTATGCTAATCTGTCACCGAGCAGCGTTAGCAGCTAGCTAGCTCACTTGTTGTCGCCTCCGTTGAGAAAGATCGCTCTCCGAACAAACACGTCGACAGCGGTCTGCGAAAGCGGAACTCATGTTTTAAAGATATCTGCTAATCGGTGTGACAGCAAAAGTTTCGAGTCGAGGGCCATTGGAGATATAGTTTTCATGGCGGGCTGCTGGGTGTATTTTTGACTAGACGAGACGAACCGTAAACAAAGGTCACCGCACTGGAAGTACATGAGCGAGGGGGGCTGGACTACGGAAGCCTGTCAGGGCGATTTATGAAACCAGGAAGACACATGAGCGTACTCTTCTCTGGTGTTTCCCGAGAGTAATCCATTAGGACCTGTAGAAATTTTTATTCAGCTCGTTGTTATTTCGTTTGTTACGTTTGGGAAAGTCGTCCCTGACGCTCTACCATCGTAATTTGAAAGAGGCGCTTGTGTAACATCGTTTTATCTACTCGCTCATCAAGGTCACAAGTAGCAGTGGGTGTTGTGGCTAAATGCTAAATCATCAACACAGGCGATTCATTTAAAGCTAAAACTGAGAAGTGCGAGCTGAAATATGGCTGGACTTGTAAACTTTAAAGATGAGAAAGAAGTGAAGCAGTTTTTGGACAATCTGGGAGTGGAATACAGCTTCCAGTGCTACAAAGAGAAGGACCCTGAAGGTAACACAACCTGTGGTGTTCACTGACCAGTGGTGCTGAAGCTCAAACAGCACAAACTAACGTGGTGGATTTGCCTTAGTTGTTTTCCATGTTATGTTGACATCACGTCTTTTTTCCCCTTAGGATGCCAAAGACTCGCAGAATACTTGGAAGGAGTGAAGAAAAACTATGAGAATGCAGCGCAGGTCCTCAAACATAACTGTGAGACAAATAGACATTCAGAGAGCTGCTACAAACTGGGAGCTTACCATGTCACAGGAAAAGGTACATCTGTGTGTTAACTTACTGGTTCCCTTATTTACTCTCTCTGGTTTTTGGGAAATTTTGTTGCTGTTTAAAAGCTAATATATTAAATAATTTCACAAAACCATCAAAGGTTAAAGTAGCACAAAATGTTGATGTGATACATGAGAGAGAAGTCCAAAGTATTGGCATTTTGCTTGTTTGTCTGGCAAATATTATATTATGTGTTTTATATATATATATATATATGTTTGCTGTTTTTTTTATAGTTGCACTAAAAGTATGACTTACAGTGAGATATTTTCTGCCTAAGATGAATAAACATCTTTTCATCAACAACACTATAAATGTATCCTAAATCTCTCCACCAGGTGGAATGACAGAGTGTCTGAAAACAGCCTACGCTTGCTTTGTGCGCTCCTGCAATGCTGGAGGAAAGAAGTCTGTAGATGCCTGCCATAATGTGGGCTTGCTAGCCCATGATGGTAGAGCTATGGAAGGAGGACCAGACCTTAAGGCAGCTCGGCAGTACTATGAGAAAGCCTGTGCTGGTGGCTTTGCTCCGTCATGCTTTAACCTCAGTGCTTTATTCATTGAGGGCAATTCCACGGGGCTGGCGCCAGACATGACTCTAGCTTTGAAATATGCCAACAGGGCTTGTGAACTGGGACACGTGTGGGGCTGTGCCAATGCGAGTCGCATGTACAAACTGGGGGATGGTACTGATAAGGATGAGAAGAAGGCAGAGGAGCTGAAGAATCGAGCGAGGGAGCTGCACGGTTTAGAGAAGGAAAGGCAACTGAAATTTGGAGAGTGAATGTGACACTTGATCATATCACCATATCATTGTTTTGCTTTGGAGGCAAAACCTGGTCTGGGGGTTCAAAGGTTGGAGGAGTTCTTTTGTTAGTTTTAAAGTAATGGTCGGATGGATGTCTGCAAACCTAATTTATAGTCCGTCGACAGTGCCATCCAGAGAGCTGTGAAAACTTGACTTTGTATTGGTAAAGGTTAGACAATTTTGTTAAAGAAAATGTAAATGCAATAAAAATTAATGTTGGTGCAGATGCAGCCATGTTATTTATCAAGCTTTTGTCTGTGTCTTTTGATATTATATAGAAATGTTCAGGCGCCCAAGGTCAAAGTATAAAGGGCAGTTTGAAATCTCATCAGATTATCATGTCCATCGCCCTTACTACAATACTATGTATGGTATCATTGTGTGTTGTTGCGTTTTCCAAATAGCTAACGATTTCATCAGTAACTCTTCTGAACTCTGGTGTGTGTTTGTCATTGGCCATGGGAAAGTCTGGTCGGTGGAGACTGCACCTCTTAAAGAACTGAAAATCAGCAGCTTTGTAGAGCTTGATAGTGTCTAAAAGAAGCATTTTTTTACACGACAGTAAAGGAGTTTGGACGGAAAACACGTTGACACAACACTGTATAGTTTCACAGGTTGGACCACAAGAGGGAGTCAGAATCGAGGACATGAACTTTATTCCTGTTTTAAACCCAACAGAGCGCTTTAACCCGGGGTCACTACCCAACACAGGGGGGGTCTGCGTCCAACCCGTCCAGCTCTCTGCCGACCCCGCTTCACAAACCGGTAGACGATAGTCGCACGGACAAAAAGGTAAGTGTGGGTAAAAAAGTTAACCTTGCGGGGGATGATGGGCGGACTGCTCTGCTCCCTCGCTGGAAGCTCCGCCCGTCCGCCTCCTCAGCTCATTCAAAACAGAGGACAGCTGTTGAGAGGCGCATCATCTCGTCCTGAGCGTTAGCCTGAAAACTGTTAGCTGTCCTCCGATGTCCGCACTGGAATATCAGGACAGGGCTGGGAAGAAGACAACGGCGAGCCTTGGTGAGTTTGTGGACAATACGAGGCAAAGTTGGTTCTCGTTTGCGACATAATGTAGAAAACCCTTTGCCCAGCCGCCGACGTTAGAGAGCTAACGTAACGTTAAGCTCCACAAACGGTTTGGGTGTGTTTGTTTTTATGTGCGGGATGCTCCCTTATCAAAGTAAATCGGCATCCATCGAGCGGAGGGGTCGAGGGGGTGTGCAACCACGGGGACTAGTCCTGTTTTTCCCTTTCTTGTTGTGTGTGTGTGTGTGTGTGGGGGGGGGGGGGTTCCCAATATCTATTGCGGGATGTAGTTTGTTTTTAAAACAACATTTATATAATTCTCGCCCGCCCACGTGAAGATACACTAAGCACCGAGAAACAGCACGGAGGAGTTTGATGTCATGCGAGGAACAAACCGTGCGCTCCCTTAACAGCTAACGATTCAAGCTAGCAGGACTTCAGGGATGCTAATCTGCAAACCTGAGAAAACAGTGAGTCCAGTCACTGAGGTCGCATTTTGTGATATATGATTATTTTTTTTTAGTCTGACTTTGTTTAATGCAGACGCTGCACTGTTTGCTTCTGGTTGGAGACCGGGGACTTTGTGACCGACTACCCCCTTTTCTTTTTTGCTGTTAGCCCAGCAGAGCTGATTTAGCAGCCTTACCTACTGCAGGCGCTCAGCCCAGGACAGCTCATTGGCGGTGAGCCCCCTGCACAGTTGCCCTCCGGGGAGTGCTTTGGGTGTGGCGGGGGTTCACCCACAAACAATACCGACTGCTATCAGGGCCGATCTTGTCTCAGCCGGAGCAGATCTTGTCTGCAGAGTGGCCAAAAGATGAGTTTTGGAGACTGACGAGAAGCAGTTTCGATGGAAAACAATTTAAATGAGGGGAACTTTCATGAGCAAGAGAGGGACCTTCTGAAGTTCACTCTTTTAAATAAGACTTACACATCTATGAAGTTATTCTCCACAACTCTACCCATGTTATTTTGATACACTTTATGGATCATTCATATCAGATCAAATGAGTGATAGACTTCTATTTGCTGTAAATCTAAGCAATAGAGAAATGGAGAAAGATCTCAAATTAAGCTGTAGGAAGTATCTCTGTGAGAAGAAGCTTTGTTGAGCTTTTCTTATAAAATTAATCTGTAAATAGTCTGATGACAGGGGCCACAGCAGCATGTAAATTTGTTAACTAAATTCTGCGTTATCTCTAAATGCCCAGGCACTCATGAATGAACGGGCTGGTCCTGTTAGCTGTCAAAAGGAATTCATTGTGAGATCAATTCCTGCCCTCATTCACCATTAGTCTGCCTTTTTTCCTACACAAAGCCCAACTCTTTTTGAACCTCCCATTTCTTTTTCAATGTCCTATTTGACATTGCCGTTGCTCATCCCGCTCACCCCGTCATAGGGGGCTCTGAGGAATGTTCCATATCGATATTTAGTGTGGCTGTGTGGAACTGCTGTTCTCAACACTTAACATATGACCTGGAGGTTAGTGGTTCAGACTCATGACTGGCATGCCTTTACAGTGCTGCGATGCACTGTTATACAGAAAGCATCTGATTTGCCTTCAATAGTCTTCTTTGATAGTGAAATAGGTGCAAATATTTTTCATTTCATTAGTGTTCATGATTACAGTAATAGCATTTCAGTAAGTGTTGTTTTATTGGTTAGATATTACCGCAGTTGAGGTTTAGCCCAAAATAGGAGATGAAACCTAACCTTAATTCCTCGGTCGTCCATATACCAGAGAAGGAATCTATTTGGAATTCCTGTAGGTTTTTACTTCCTCTTGTTCAAGATGAACCAAGGAAAATGCTGGCCATTATAAATTAGCAGCTGTAGGACAGGGGTCAGTGGGTCTAAAGAGGACATCTGAAAGGTACCTAGGTAGTGTTAGTATTAGAGCTTAGATTGTAATCCAATAAAATATGGTTGATTCAGTCCTCCATCCATCCATCATTCAGATTTGCACAGTGGGTCTTAAGCAACACAATCCCCATCTGGATGCCTGGTTACAAACACTACATGGAATTATTGTTGTGAATTTTAATGTTTATTCTGCTCCTTTTTTTCTGATTGTGAACAAAAATATCATGTTGAGTTACTGTTGCTTGACTGAAAAGGGAAAAAATCTCATGTTGTATTTTGAGGGGAAAAAAAGGCTGATGAAATCTGCTTGAAGATAAAATTCCAGTTTTTCTATCTCTGAATTATTACATTTACTTGGATAAGATAAGCAATTCTTGAGAAAATGTCCCTCGGTACATCTACGTGCTACCTCTGCTGTCTGTGCCCGGCTAATCCAGGAGATGCCTCACGTACGTGGGCCCATCTGTTCAGTACTGTGGTGTAGCTGCTCTGTTCAAGTCCTACAAATGTGATTAGTTAGAGATTACATCTTTGTGTGTGTGAAATGAAACTCCCTTCTCAGATTCAGAGTGTGTGTTTGTAAGAGAAAGGGATAAAACACGGCAGGCTCTTGCGTCATCAGGTTCAGCCTCTGGTGTTTCTCAGGTTATGTTTGTCTGCTCTGCATTACATCATGTTCACGGCACGGTTTATGGAAAAAGTTCCTAGAAGCTGTTATCTTGTAGCCTCCTTCTGGGTCCTGTACATATTTTATTCCACAGAAAGCCGTTTCTCCATGACCTCCAAACAGTACTGTTGCTCTGTTGCCAGGGTAACTTTAGGCATCCGTCTGGCACATCCATACAGCACAGATGGAACTGCGAAGTCACACGTTGTCACATTCTACTTCTTATGCCATCGCAGTCCTGGCTCCATCTCCATCTATGTATTCATTTTCTGCATCTTGCTGTTGTCTCCACAAAGCTTTCTCTAATACTTCTTGGAGTAAAATAAAAGGACCATGCTCTTGACAGGCTGTTTTGAAACGCTGCTAATAATATTTCACTCAATGTGTGTTTGATAAAGACTTTTTATATATGAAGTGTTTCTAATGTTGCTGGCACTTCGCTGAAGTGGGTGTTGTAGATGTGAGCTTGAGGAGCACCTGACTAGCTGACAGTATCCATGGCTATGTGTGAGAAGGAGATAAAAGACAAGGTTAACGTGTGTCCTAGTGTTTACTGCTGAAATCTCAGTGGCCGGTATCACTTCACTACATAGACTGAGCGATGTGCCTCTTTTGTTGTGCACAGAAAGATAAAAGAGGAAGTGATGCAACACTGCCTCTTCTTATTGTTATGAGTGTCTTTGCCATGTGGTTCCTGCTTTGTTGTAATCACACTTGCAGGGGAAGTAGGCGCCACCAAGAGCAGTCCAACACAAACAATATTGCAACAGAGACAGAAAGGATGGTCCTTTGACTTTGACTGAATTTCTCTTGCATTCAAGGGCCCAAACTCTGCTTAGCCAGGGTTTTTCCTGGTGATCACCTTGTAATTTTTCTATGCAGGAAAACCTCTGTTAACACACACAGGAATGGTCTGAGCAGCAGCAGACAGCCTGGAGCTTTAATGACACTTTAACTTGAATTTAACCACTGATGACTGGCTCACTAACCCTTGAGGCCTGACCCCGTGGACAACTGCACAACACTGTCTCTCTTACTGCCCTTGCTTCTCTTTTTGTTTTTCTTTCATCTCAGTTTCTTTTTCCACTTTCCTTTCTTGTTTTGAGTAGAGCCTAATACTATTTTAATCTTGTCACAGCTGCTGAAGTTTCATTTTATCAAATTATTGTCAAATCTGTGAAAGCAGTAGCCTATCTCTCATGATGCATTTATATATATGTATATTCTCACCAATGTCAAGCCCCCAGCTCCAGCTTTGTCATCCTTTCTTCCTCTCATCTTCAAGCTTCATGGGTCTTTTTGGTCTTCTACCAATGTGCTACTTGATTTCAATATCATAATTATATTTCCTCAAAACCCTAACGATGTAAAATTCTTCAAACCTGTGAAAAGCATAATGCAGCTATTAAAACCATATTGGGCCTGCTTTTGGTATAGGACAGCTTTGAATTAGACAGATTAGTGACTCAAACTGTGTGTAGGGTAGATATCAAGCCTCACTTGTGCAACCATGACAGGAGTACAGGGCTGCGCTGAGCCATAACTGATCTCAAGCGGCAGATCTCTTCTGACCTTATCAGTCGTAATTGGTCTTTCATTGCAATCCACTCTGCAGGATAATTTCATTTGCTGTTGGTCCTTACTGCCTTAAACATGCAGCTGGAAACAGGATTTAATATGATTAATTATGCATAGAATGGCCGGTAGAAGTCCAACCAGACTATTACATAGGCAAAACAAAAATGGCTCTCGTTATTATATCTCTTTTCTGACTTATCTTATAATGCAGCTGTGTGTTAGCAGCCACTGTTATTGTTAGTTTATTTATTGCTTACGTGGGCTGTGTTATATTCCAGTGGTCCCTCTTCAGTTGGAGTTGTATCAACTGTGACCTGGTAGACATGACAGGAATTTCGAATAAAGGCTGTCGGTCTACCAAATGGCAGTAAAACCTGTTGGCTATATCAGGGCGACCAGGCCTCTACTATTTGAGGGAGTCTTTCTGCACTTCACATGCAGACTTAGCTCCTCTCCAACTGAAGCTTTCTGGCTGAATTCTACCATTAGCCTCCTCAGACTCTAAATAGAGCCTATGAAAGTGGAAACATGGCTGTCTACCCAAGCAGGTTGCAGTTGGTGCAGTTTTTCTTTTTTTAAACATAGGACAAAATGAGAATATCTCAGCTAACTGGTTTTGCTATAATTCCTGCTTGTCTATTATGCTGGATGGCTCTCTTGCGTGTCTTTTCATCTTTGTGTATTCATATACTTGCTTGTGTGGCAATGCTAAAATGTATGCACTTCAAAATAAACCTTCGCCCAGTTCCCCAACTGCTGCTAGCATAGGTTGCTGTGTCAAGATGTAGAGACTTGGGGTCATGAGATCAGGGGTCAAAGGGGAGTTCAGGGACATTTACAAGGGCCTAGCCATTAAGGCACGCAGAATGTCAGCTAGTGTGGGCCTACTCAGCCTGACACTTTCTGGCTGGTTCTCACCTACTTTTTCATGAAGCATTTTGTCCTGCATATTCTGAATACTCTCCCTAGAAGAAGTTTCATTTGAGGACAAAACGCGTAAAGGAAAATAAGGCAACAACAATCCATTTACTTGACAAAACAGTCAGTATCTTCAGGGTTTTACAACTTAGATTGTAGCCTAGTAAAAAATAAGAACATTCAAATAATTGATTTGAATATGACCACTCAAAATTACCTTAGAAGAAATTTAGATACTATAAGAAAGTCATGGTTTTCCATCACTGAAAAAAACATGGTGAATAAAGCATAACTTGTATAACCTGTTCTTGTGGGATTTGAGTAAAAAGAAGTGCTGGGGCTATTTTGGGTGGTGTCGTCCTACCGATACAGAGTGAAGACCCGGTCACAAGCCCTCCCACCGCCACTGGCAAAGCTGGACGTAAACAGACAGGTGCCGCACCCTTCCACTTCCCTTGCATATTGTCTTGATCCACCAGTCTGTATCAGGCTCTATGGTCTCTACATAGCCCCATCTATCTGCCAAAATCTCTGTCTTGTCTTGGGTTGGGAAGTAAACTAAGAGCTAGGCTTTGGCTGTGTCATGGAAGCTAGTGAACTTGGTTCTGAACCCTGGCAAAGGGATACAGACAAACATGTTTCTACCTTGCTCTAATCCTTTGATTCATCTTCAGTTTGTTTTCTTCTTCTCCCTTTTTCTTTTGTCTCTCTCTTTCACCCACATCAGACGTCAATGTCATAAAACACATCACACAGTGTGCTCTGCTCTAAGTACACTATGAATAGGAGGCTTTATTGTCACTACCTGCCTTGCTCTTAAACTCCCTTTTTGCTCTCCAGTGCTTTTATTATGAATGAAAGGTGATGATTAATTTCTCAAGCAGATGTGTGTCTCTGTGTCATCTTCAGGACTCCATTTAGATTCTTCTGGCTGAGGCAGCCTGTTTCCTGTCGCCTTTTGTCAGGTTTCCCACAGGTTGTGTCTTGACATGCAGAAAGAGACTTGCACTGACATGCTTTTTGTTTCATATTTTACATCCTCAACTGTCAAAATGTGTTTTTATTCATTTCATTCACGCCATTTTATGATGTACAAGCCATTGAGCACAATGAAAAAAGCATAAATGCCCACTGAAATCTTTACTTATTCTAGATGACACAGATGAGATTACCCCAAAATTTAGATGCACCCTTAATAACAAGAAAGGATGTTTTAATAGTCTTAAATGTACATTTCTAAACATTTGGCAAAAAAGTATTCTGCACTGTTTGATGAAAGTGTAACCGTGCACCCTTTTAACCATATGTGACTGTTTCAGCTTCCCTCACAATATGGCATACATGCAATTTTAATGCATTAAACATCCTCCAGTATTTATGAGTATTTAGATTCTGTGTGGGGCTAATTCAACATGCCCTTTCTGTAAAAAAATAAATCAATGGAAGGAAACTCCCTCAGAGATATGACTGTATTGTTTCAGCAACTGACATCATGACACGTACTCAGAAGGACTTGAACGACAGGCCATTTTCGATTCTGCTTTGTGTATGAATGGATAACCTGAACATTTCTCGGGCTTCCTTTTGTCTCGTAGTCAGAATTTGATAAAGCTGGGAGGGCTGGAAGGATTTGAATGACATTGGCGCTGGAAAGAATGTCTTTCCTATTTTTAGTCAATAGATTAATGTTTAGTAGGACATACATCCTGTCTGTACTTGTCCTCTGAGAGGTGAAATGAGGATCCAATCAGTAGTGTCTGTGGAAATGTGGTAATTTCTGTGTGTTTTTGTGTCTGTGTGTGTGCAGGCAGTGTAGCCCCTGGCCATGTTGCTCTGTGGGAGAGGAGTATCAGAAAAGGGGTGTGAGGGGCTCATTGAGGGAGAGAAGGGATGAGGGTGCGGGGGAGGGGAGCAGTGCAGGCATTGAAGAGATACAGCTGTTTCTCCGGTCTCAGCTGTTGCTCCTCTTCCATTTGATGCAGGCTCTTTCCCCCCTCCCTCTTGCTCAAACACATACACAAAAACACACACACTGGAAGAAGCACACAGCGTAACATTGTTCTGCCTTGTGAGAGAGACATGAAAAAAGCAATCTTTCATAGCTGCTATCAGATGGGAATAGTAAGTACTTGCCATATTCACTAGAGATGCAGCCATGGCCAAAATGGGCAAAACAAAACCGCCTAATTAAATTTTTCTTTGGAAGAGAAAAAAAAAGTTTCCCAGATCTAGATGGATTTAGCAGTGTCTTGTCTTGATATATCTTTATCTTACTGTTGACCTCTGAGTGTCTGAGTATCCATTTGACCTCTGACCTGGTGAACTCTCAGAGCAAACAACTGTGTGTGCGCAGTCCGTGCCTCATTTTGATCAGCTTTAGCAGTCAGTTTTGCCCTTATATGCTTTGATTGCACGGTTCTTCCCTTTGTCCATTTCCTAATTGGTTCTCTGTCTGTCTGTCCGTCTCAGTAGCACTCATGTTGTGTTTTCAGTTGTAATTGGCTGTTTAATCAGGCCCTGGAGACAGGGCAATGCCATGTTGGGGAAGTCATGCACGCAGCTCTGTGTGTGTGTCAGAGAGAGTGCATGTGCTAAGCTACATGGGGATGGTTATCTCTGTCTTGCTCAGTTAAGCAACTTCAAAGTGACTTGATTTATGGGTGAAAATAATCCGATTATCAAATATCCAAAAGTTAAATACAAAGCTCTGCTTTAATCTCCAACCCTCTCACTCTCACCAAATACTTGGCTCTTCACAGCACAGATTCACACACAGGATTTAGTAACAGTAACAATAGTTAGCATATTTAGCAGTGTGTTTGCTGTTAAAGACACCGCAGAGACTGTGTTGCAGCATTGGTTGGTACTCTTTTGGGTCAAATATCTGAGCCGAGTAGGCCAACCTAAAAGAGGACAGAAAAACCTGTTGGAGGAGGATGAGCTCATTGTTACAAAGATAGAAGGTGCCTGGTTGATTTTAGAGTTATATGTGGGAGAAGTATATCCTAGGAGGTTGTACAGTCACTGCTCTACTTACGAACGTTTGTTTTATGAACATTCAGAGCTGCAAGTCAAAGTTATGTTCGGAACGATCCTCTTGCTGACCGTGAGCTCCGTGAATTTTGTTCTACTTGGCTTTTCTTTCTAGTACGAATTTTGCTGCTACTTGCACCACAGCCAACACAAACCTCAGCATCACAGTTCTTTGTACCTGCGTTAGCGCTAAGACTTGCTCTGTTATGAACAAATTACTGAAGAAAAATTCAAGATACGACCGGCCATTCCTCAATTTTCTTTACTCTCCCACGACCCCATAAAACTGCCTCTTAAAATATTGTATTTCAGACTAACAGATCACCTTTTATGCAGTGTTCATTGGTATACAAACAACTCACTATAGAACAAGTAACCAAATAAACAGTGCAAAATACATGAATGAATCGGGGCAGCATGGTGGAACAGTGGTTAGGGGGAGCCCCTGTCTTTGACAATAAGTCAGCTGGAATTGGCTCAAACCCTGACTGACATAATAAGCGGTAAGTGGTATAGGTAATGGATATAATGCATATATATATGCATATTATGCATATAACTCAATTAATGGTGTTGTGAAATTATAGATTCAACATTAAGCACTTTGGGATTTTATTTGACAAGGCCCACAAGTAACGAGCTTCCTACAAGATGGCTAGAATCAAAATGGACGGTCTGTTCACAACTGAGTATTTTCTTGATTTAACTGAACCATTTCGCTGTAATGATACAGAAATTGTCACTCCTAAAAATAAGCTATTTTTGTACTGATACTGTTTGTGTGTGTGTGTGTTTGTTGTTAAACAAATGTGCAAAGCAACTGTGTTTCAAGTTGCAGCAAGCTGCATTTCGTAAGTCTGTGTTTCACAAAAAAGCTCAGAGGGCCAAAACCCAATCCAGGAAAATGCCATGCTTTGGTCTTTGTGGTACTAACAGAGTGAGGGTGAGCGAACCATATTTTGATGGGTGAGCAGAGATGCCTTCCCTTAAAAAAAAAAAAAAAAGTCACATTGTTGTGCAGTGCCTTGAATTCAGAAAGAGGGCTTATGTGTCCCTGATGAAGCCATAGAGACAAGAGACATTCACATTTGTCACACACATTATCTGACATATTAAAACTGTAGCTTATATGCAAAAGACATTAGCTCAAACTTTTTCTTAAAGTTTGACTTTAATAATGTGTGCGCTGAACAGTACACCAAAGAAATTATGCATGTTATCATTTGAGAGGAATGTGAATCAGCTGACCTGCACTTCACAATGTTTACAATGGTCATCCAGCAAGCAAAAACACACAGCTGTGTGGAAATCAAAGAAGTTGAAAGTTTGGGTGTCCGTAGAATGGAAAATATGATGTGTGGATTGAGAAGACTACAGCACCTGGGATAGAAGTTTAATTAATGTGAGTTTGCATACCAATTTCCAACCTAGGTTAAAACCCGCCCATGTTTTTGTGTCTTTCACCACAATAAGACCTGAAAACCGTTTTATAATCGTTCTTTTTCTATAAGCAGCTACAGGAAGTGTTGCCCTTGCATTAGCAGAATGGTGATGTCACTTATTTTCTGTGGTTTCATTACACCACAGGCGACAGACTAGTTTTGTGTTTTTCGCTAAACTTGTTTGCGTGTTAGAGAAACAATTGTCTGAGTCCTTAGGTCGTATGTCCTTTGAGAAAAGTCAGGACCCAGGACTAATCTTCTGTGACCAAAACTTCAGATAATGTATTTTCAGTGCTGGCTCTAAGCAGTGTGGACAGGAAACAGATTTAGGAAACACAAACTGAGACCTCATGAGTTTTACAAGATTAATTACTGTAAAATGGTTTTAGTTACCTAACCATGCTGAGATATAACAGTCCCGTGAACTGTGATGGGTCTGCACAGACCGTAATTATTCAAGTTAAAGTTTAGGGGAGTTTTGTGACTGAATGCAGTTCCTATAGCCACCAATCATTTATGCTGCTTTCACCAAAAGTATTATTTTTTTGTAGGTTGTAATGATTCAACAAAACAGACATTTTAGACACCAGTCAGCCCCCACTAAACCTATACTGCACAAAATAATTGAATTGAGCAACTAAACAGTTTTGAAACTATTGAGGGCTGAAAATTTTCAGTTCTTACCAAATTTAGATAGCTGACGACTAAATTTACTAATGCCATCAACGTCAGAGTGCCAATAAACATGCATACCACTATCCTAAAAACGCCTAACAGGACTGAGTTTGTAAAGAGACCAAGCTTAGAAATAAAACAAAGTAAAACCTGTGGTGTAATGTCTACTGTCATTTTTCTTTCCTGTTAAAAGCAATTTAATGAAATTGGTGTAGAAAAGACAGGACTGTAGAATGTCTGTCTAGTTGTTTATGTCAGTGCCACATGTTTACTATGAAGGTGAAAGATCTTGGAATTTTTGAAAAACAAGTGTTGGGTCATTTGAATAGATTTAGTAAATTAAGTAAAACCAGCTAAGTAGTGCTACATAGTTTGAGTGGTATAATCACGTGATGTGTACAGATCGGCTCACACGCATTTACACACAGAATTTCTGCTCATATCTGTAACATCTTGATGTTTTTCCTCATATCTGACATGCATCATCACTTGCAGTCTGAGTGAATGTTTCCTTGGTCTAATAAGGAGCTTTAATGTTGGGGTTTTGACTTGTGCCAATCCTCAGAGACTCATAGAGGAAGACATAGAGATCATATCAGTTTCCTCTAAACAGTAGAGCTCTGACTGACTGCTCTATTGTCCTGTATTGTTGCCCAGTCCTTTCCTTGTTAATGGCCTGTGCAGGGAATGACCACAGACATCAGTGCTGCTGCCAGCTCAACACTTCCTCCGCTTCCTCCCCCCGCCCGCCCAGTAATCTGTCACCATGCTTAGGACCCTCAGGCCTCAGCAGCAGAGTTGAACTTGGGCTGGGCTGCCTGCCCTGCTTCCATTTGGACCACAAATCAGGTTGAAGCTGGCACACGCGCACAAAAATAGACATACGCACAAACTGTAAGCCCGTGCCCTTCCCACACGTGACAGCCTGCTGCTCTGGAGCCTGGCAACATGCTGCTACTCCCAAGCTTGGCACTGTAACCTTCCTTCAGTTCATGATGGATAACCAGATACTGTTATCAGGGACTTTTTTTTTTTTTTTTTTTTTTACAGTATTTTTTTCATTTCAAAGGCAGCCTGAGGCCAGGGAATGGCTACAGGAAGGTGTTGACTATAGGTCTGGTTCTGTAGAAGTAATGCATTCAAAGGGTGTCTGTGTCACTGGGGGATGTGCGGAGAGGAAAGACAGAAGCAGGGACAGGCCTGAACAGCCTGTCTGTAAAGCCTGAGCTCTAATTATCAACTGAGAGAGCGGGAGGGAGGGAGAGAGAAAGGCAAGTGTATCTATAAAAAGCATAATCGCACCCCACGGTGCAAGCTGCTGCTACGACATTCATTTAGAACAAGTGGAATTTCACAGACAGATCTACTAAACTAGGGCCAGGTATCCGAGTGTCCGAACAATTTATCTACTTAACAATACACAAAAGACCTAATGGATGTTATCATTTTAGAAGAATAACAGTCTGCTTACTGTCCTTGACCACAATGGTCATGCAGCTGACAGGCCCTGTGACACTTTTTTGTTGTTTTTGAAAATAAAGCTTTCTTTGTATATGAAGACTAATCCCTCAAGTGTGGCAGTTTACAGCCAACCTCTTGGCAGTTTCAATGCTTAAGTCAACACCTTAATATATTGAAGCAGTCTTCCTAACCGAGAAAGTCAAAATATCTACGTAGAAAACCAAGATAGTTATAGTGGAAAGAATCAAATAAATTCTGTGCAGGATATCCATTGCTCATATCAGCAGATATTATAGATAAAATAAGATAAAATAAATATATTTAGTGTTGCTGATGGGCAGCACGGCAGCATAGTGGTTAGCGCTGTCGCCCCACAATAAGAAGGTCGCGGGTTCCTCCGGGTACTCTGGTTTCCTCCCACCGTCCAAAGACATGCATGTATAGGTTAACTGGAGACTCTAAATTGACCGTAGGTGTGAATGCGAGCGTGAGTGGTTGTTTGTCTGTCACATTGCCTGATGTGGGCTGGGATCGGCTCCAGCAGACCTGCGACCCGGATACGGATAAAAACGGATGAAGATGAGGGAGTGAGTGAGTGTTGCTGATATAGAAGAAAAGGAAAAACAAAGTGTTGACCCAGTGTTCATTTTAAAGTATGGATTGAATTGTCCTTTTGGATACCCACAGTGCCAGCATGCACCAAAACGATCACCTAGTCATTATGATAACTTTTGAAATAATGGACCATAATAGCAGTTAGTTGGTGTGGATTAAACCAAGACATAAAACGAGCAGAGTTTCGTGTGGGATTAAATGCCAAGGAATAAAAATGGGTTTTAAAAACAGACATTGAGGGGTCTGTTTGTCTGGTGTGCAAAGGTAGCTTGTTCCATAGTTTGTGTACAGCATCAGAAAAAGCTCTGTCCCCTCGGAGCTTCTGTTTAGACCTCAGTACCCCCAGGCCCATCGGAACTGAACTGAGACACCAAGCAGGAGTGTAGAGATGAATAAATTAAGAGAAGTAAGGTGAGGCGAGACCATTTAAAGATTTAAAAACATAAAAGAATCTTAAAATGATCTCCAAAATGCAAAGGCAGCCAGCGGAGGGAGGATGAGAGCTATGTGCTCCCTCTTACATGCTCCATTTAAGAGGCGAGCAACTGCATTTTGCACCGACTGGAGACGTGTGAGGGAGGACTGGCTGACTCCTAAATAAAGTACATTGCAGTAATCCAGCGATGATGTGATGAAGACGTGGATTACTAATTCAAAGTTGTGCAAGGATGGGCTTCACCTTTGCCAGCTGCCTGAGGTGGAAAAAGCTGAACTTGACACCAATTTGCCAGTTAAATTTAAAATCGCTGTCCATTTTAAAATCCTAGTTTGAGACTGTTGAATTCACATAATCTGCCTAGGTGCCCGAGTAAACAGGAGGGGGTTCAGAAGAACCATCTCTTGTTTTCTTTTCATTGAAATTTAAAAAGCCTCCTCTCCATGTCTTCAAGACATGACAGAAGTGCGATGATGGAGAGAAGATTTTTCTTTTTCAGTGGCATATATATCTGACTGTCGTCAGCATACCAATGGAAAGTCTCAGTTGGCTCAGGGGCAGCCCAGAGAAAGTCTTTCATAGTGTCACTGAGGCTATTTATTTTGTTTTTTCTGGGAAATGGCACCATTACATGCACTAGCCTCATTCACTTAGCAACATAGACTCCAAGATATATTTGCTAACAATGAGATTCCTCATAATTATGAACCTGTTTTGTGTGGGAAGATAAAAACCATGATCGACTGCTATTCAAAATGTCAGTAAATAGCATGCACAGCTTCTTGTGTTTGCTGTTTATAGAAGTTTAATGTTTGATGCTATCCTAGCTACGCTTTCTCTCTTTACCACACATTCAGGTCTAAACTGTCAAGATCAGCCGTCTCTGTCCACTAACTGTCCTTCTTAAGCATCTGAGCATCAGCGGCATGTTAAGTGATGGTGTGAAGGGGCAGGCAGTCATGTTCCCTCAACAACAACGCACAGATGCACATGCCATTGTCCCTACACAGGCTGTGCCACCAATCTCTGCTTGAACAACCAAACTGCTGAAAGCACTCAATATTGAACTGCTGTGACATGCAGCCACATGCTGTGTAACTGTATGTATGTGCAGGTCATTAGGAAGTGTGTGTGATCAGCCTAGCCGCTCTCATCTCCCGATCGATGGTGTTCTCTTGACTAGACCCCAGGGAAAGCGAGAACCTGAATGTTGCATTTGCTGGCATAGCATTACTGTAACAGCAAAGACCAGCTCTCTAGTGATAAACAGGCTCCACTTAACATGTAACTAAAAGTAATGTTAATATTCTTCTTTTTGTTCCTGTTTACCAGAAGTAAAGGTGAAATGGGGGCTGCAATTTATATTTTGAAATCTCAATCCTTCTTTGAAATATTGTAAATATAATATGTCTCCCCATATTCTAACAATAAGATTTGCTCTCATAGTGGAAACAACATTTGTCTGAAAGATAACATTTTGGTTTTATAGGCCTACAACTCCAGACAGGATGAATGCTCTTAGCGTGTATACTAAAGAGAAGAAGAGGACACAGCCTAACAGGCTGTCACATCCCTCACTTCTCAGCTCAACACACTGACCCACTTTGGCTCCCTGACTTTGGTGCATCTGCAACATGCTTTTTAAATGCATCAAGTCGCGTTACTGCCAGACAGTGCAGCAAGCATATGTGAGTGCCGTGTAACGTTGTACAGATGTAAGGATACTGAGTTTTATCAGAAAGCACATTGGAGCAAAAGAAGACATTTATATTCTTCTTAGTCGTTTTACTGCCATAAAAAGGCCAGGGCTCTCTTCTCTGTTCAGCCTTATAAGGTCTATGAGTTGTGCCGTCAGCAGGACGATATTTGTTGTGCTTTCACAGAAACCTTTGAGCAGATTGAGAAGCAAGCCTGGCAGGGCTGCTAGGTGTCAAAGAGAGGCCTGCAGAGCTGCAGACAGGGACTGGTAGATTTTGCCAAAGTCACACAAAGCTCTGTTAATACTGAACACTACAGAAATCTCACATCTGATGCTTTATTCACAGTCTCACAGCGTGTGACCTTTCCCTAATCATACAAGTACAGTTCTGTTAAGGGACACACAAACCTCTATCATACACACACGCTCATCACACTAATCCTTTATCCTTCCTTCTGTGTGCCTATGGTAGCTTGTGCTTCATGTTGCGACAGACATGGAGCAGTGAGTAAACATGTAAAGACTTACAGTGTAGTATTGACACAGCAACAGCAAATTTTCATTTTGGAAAATGCTGCCATCAAATGTTTTGCTTAGAAAGGACTAAGGCTTCACAAAAGAAACCAAAGCAGAAAATATCTCCATTGCCACAACTATTCCCATGCGATGCATGTGTTTAGTTTTATTTTAATGATTGTAAAATTTCCCTATTGCTCGTCAATCCAAACGGACTTTGACTTGAAGACGGACAGGTGCTGTAAAATGAGTTTGCAGTGAAGATGTGAAGGACAGGAGATGCGCAACATCAGAACAACTTGCCAATTGGAGGTGTTGAGGTCCTGTTTTCAGGGTCACTGGAGACAGGAATGTAAAGGGTCAGTGCAGGATGTGGAATGTGTTGTCATGCACAAATATGCAGGCATGTGCACGACAACACACAGAAGCACTTGCTTGTGTGCATTGTGCCCTTTAGTAATGAGGCCTGCTAGGCTGCCAGCACCTTTTGTGTTTGAACTACAGCATGTGAATGTCAAAAAGCAGGAAATGTGAAAAGAGGTTGGGATAGGCAGCTAATTCAGCAGCACCTGCTATGCTGTGAAGTGACGCATCTTCCACTACAAACCCCAGCATGGCTCTTTCCAGGCCCTGTCACTCTTCTGTTATTCTTTGCTTCTTCCTGTAATCCCTGTCATGGTGTCCTGAGGTATTATCCAATAGAAATTAAAGTATATTTTGCTCGCTCCAACGAATTACAAGTTACATACATAAAGTTTATCGCTATATACATAATATTCCTTTGACTGAACTGCCCCTTGACTTGGACCCCAGGAAGCAGAGTATGATGATGACTCAACTGTGTGGAAATATGTCACCAAACATAAATCAACTCAGAAGAAAGATTGGTTATTCCTTTTTTCCCAGCACAAAAGCGGGTTGCTCATCAGGCCTGTTTTGAAGCTGTACTGAAACAGAGAAAGTGTTTCCTGTTTACATGTGATCTTTAAATGTGTGTAATACAACCTATGTTTACTTTGGTTTGTGGAAATCTTAATCTGTTGTTTGCTCTGCTGGTGATCTTTGTACCTCTATCCAGCGTGATAACAACTTAGAGGGGATGAGAAGAACATCTTAGTCCCAATGTGATGGCCAAAGGCCAACGACTGTCTGTCAGCATGCAACATTTGTACATGGCCTCTCAGGGTCCCACACAGTGCAACACACTGACTTTATCTCAAAGAGCAGTGTGACACCTACTGGTTAATGTTGGTCATGTTTGAAGTGTGGAGGCACAGAGGAAGATCAGAATTAGGCATGTCCCATTAAGCTGGTGCAAAGGGGCATGAGTGATTTGGATCCTCCAACAAATGAATAAATATGCCACACCGTTTTCTTCAGCACATTTCTGCCAACACATTTTATTTTTTTTAAAACCAATAAAGTAGTGGCGTAAATCCAAAGTTTTAAAGTTACGAGTATTATTTTCCATTTGAGAGCGATTTTCCAGAAATCAGATCCATATATCAACTAGACACATGGGATAATACTGAGTGCCCATCCAGTATTAGCACTCACCTTTTTACAAACTTAAAATCTTTGGATTGCTTGGCTCTGCAATCATTTTAACTCAGGTAGCATTTCCAAGGAACTCTGTTTTGACTTGGCAGCTCTGAATGACTAAATGTAAATCAGAGAAGAGACAAATATATTCACAATAGAAAACAACATTGTGATCATATACTCAGGAAATCAGACTGTATCATACAATTATAAGTATTGTTTGTTTGGGTTTTTTATATATATACACACACACACACCTGATGGTAGTGCTCATTAGCATCCATTGCAATATCTGGTTGTTTTTAAGGACCTATCAGACCAGCCATTGGATTTTTCATTTTTTTTTTGTGTGTGTTTTTGATTGTGTTAGTGATGGCTGCGTGCGATCTCCCAGTGTTCAGAAGAATCATGCTGCTTCTTGTTCTTTCATTTTCAAACAGACAACAGAAGCCAACCTCACAGACAAAGGGGACTCGATAAACAAAGGCAGCAAAACAGAACGACAGGTTAACCTCACTTGCAGCACTATGCCCGTATGACCTACAGCCAGTAAGTATGGCTTTAATTATTTATTTTTCAAGGTGTGGTGACAACAGAGCATCTGTATGGCTGCAAAGTTTTTTAAGTCTATTTGCATACAATTATAGTTGGCCACATCACAGTTATAGGAGCAGACATGACTGTACATCACTTATTGCTCTCGGCACACAGGAGTGTAGAGGGAGTCCAGCAATTTCAAAAAGCAAAGTGTTTCAGTCTTGGTGATGCGTGGAGTCTTCATATTTTTTTCATAAGATTAAACTTGCATGTTTTATGTTTACATTTATTACAGCTAGAGCAGTAAATATCAATTATTTTTTTGTAATTGAGCATTTTATTGATTAATTGAATAATTTAATTAATTATTTTGCTTTATTCAGAACAATGGTAAAAATTAGGAAAGGGACATAAAAATCATGTTTCTAAAATTGATCACTTAATTGTTGCCTAAATTAAGTTTTAATTAAAGAAAAATTACTTTGATAATTTTTTGTAATCAAATTATTTTATTTGCCTGGACAATAATTACAGCATTTGCACTATGAACAAAATTTCAAAATGCTGTGTTGTTTTTTTTTTTTTTTTGTCAATTGTCCAGGGCCCCTTATGACAAAAAGAAGTGTGCACGTAGCGGGTATTAGACCAGGAAGTATAGTAATTACAGATGTATGACTTTATAAACAGGAGACAGACTTTGACTTGTAAACACAGACTGGCTTTTGCTTCCAGTGCAATTATACTCCACTGTCAAACAATGTGACGGATGTTGACATGATGTAGAGTTGTTTGTTCTTGGCTGAGCTGAATGGAACCGTAGAAGGCAGTTAATGGTTCTTAAAGTACAGGCCATATTGGCTTGAGCCTTGAACCTGCCAGAAAGAGACAAAAATACACACACACACACACACACACACACACACACACACACACACACAAGTCCGCATTGTCAAATACACAGGAGATGCCTTTGCAGCTCTCAGTATTCTAAACGAATCCTTATTTTTTTTTATTGCAGTCTCTGTGTTTTTTTGGCAAAGAATACTCCCTGGGGTGTCTCAGCTCTGAGTGAACATGGGAATGCTGTGAAATATTAAAATATCACCCTGAAAAGAAATCATTCAGAGTTGAGATTTCAGTCTGTCTGTACAAGTAGTAGAAATGAGCCTCTAATCAAAGGTGCATGATTGAAAAGATCATGAAGCATCAAGAATAATCATCATGTCTCTCTATATAGTTATGTGTAGTTTTATGTACCAGATAATTAAACAGATATGTGGGAATGCAGAGTTTATTTTATTATTTGCCATAGCTGATATTTTGTTAGTGGTATCAGTGATACTGGATGTATTGTACTTCATTATCAGAGCTGGCAACCACCAGAAAAATTATGAGAATTAATTAAATTATTGAAGTAATTTATCAAGGGAGCAAACACATTTTCTGTATAAAGCTTGTAATTCCTTTTTGTGTTTTTACATTTAATGCCATAAACTGTGTTGTGCATTTGCTGTTCACATTTACAGATTTTCATGGATCGCTCAATAGCTTTATTACTGGGAATACCTTATTATATCAATATATATTGTTAGCAAAAAAAAAATCATATTTTCATCATCCTTGCATTATGCCCACGTGCAATCAACACATGCAAGTTATTGCACATTGCAAATTTTACTTCAAACTGGCCTAGTATTTATCAGGGGCAGTATATTAGACCTCAGATACTCTGCGTCATCAAATCCACTTAATTAAACACTTGCTACTCACATTTGAGAAAAACAAAACTCATGTGAATAAACTTATAGCTGACAATTTCAGCAGCTGTTTTGTGTTTGTGTGTCTGTTGAAACCGTTGAAATCCAGAGTGTCTGCAGAGTAACAGGATGTGCTTAATATGCTGTGCTTGCCACTTGGCAAAAGAAAAATCCTATAACTTCCTTCCTGTGTTCAGTTTATGAGTTCATTCTAGAGAGTCAATGGTTGGCAGCAGGTCATACTCTGGTGTTGGGTGTAAGCAGGTTAGTGTTCCTTCTGTCTTGTGTCATACATGACATGTGTCTATATGGCATGCACAGGCCTGCTGGGACAAAAACCGAACCTGCCATCCCTATGCCCACCACCTCAAGTTCAACTACAGATACATTTTTGAGGATGATATAAGCTGGGTGATGAGTGGAGTGCAGATTAGAGAGTAAACCAGTGAAATAATAAATGTACTTAATTTAGCCAGTAGGTGGCACTGTTGGTTCAAGATGATTATTGCAGTCAACAAGAGGTGCAAAATTTACCCACTCTCTGTTTTGTTTGTGTGTGTGTGTGTGTCCAGAAAGGCAGGTGGATGTTGCTGCAGCTGAGGATGATGAATGGTCTGCTGCGCTAGAGCTAGATGGTGTGGGAATGATGGACCTCCCTAATGGCCAATCAACTGTCACAACCACTGCTGCAACAGTCTCTGAGGTGATGCCAAGCCCAGTTATCCATCCACTCTGTTGAAAGAAGCTAGTCAAAGGCAGAACTTTGAGTCCATTCTGCCAAGTGTCTGATTTTAATGTATGCTTATAAGGATCCAGTACTTATTTAGTTCTGTTGCAGCACCACATTATTTACTTGAGTCTCATAAATTTTAACAGCACAGCCATCACTTTTGTTTACCTGACAACTTTCTAATGCCAGTGTCTGTGTCTATGCGTTTATGTGTTTTTGTACTCCAGAGGAGCAGCAGCTCAGAATCTCTCAGCGATAAGGGTTCTTCAGAGTTGAAGAAGAGTTTTGATGCTGTTGTGTTTGATGTGCTCAAGGTCACTCCTGAAGAATATGCAGTAAGTGAAATATCTGTGTTTTTGTATTTGTGACTGTCTTTGTATAGGTACATTGCATGTGTAAGTATTTTAGGAAATTTTAAGTTCGCTCAGTGATATGCTGACTTCAGACATTATGGGGGATGTGTTGAAAGATGAGGAAATGGGGTCAGAGTTTGGATCAGTAATAATTGATGTTGCTTGGCAATGCCAAGGCAGCACTGATAGGTTTCCCCTGGCTGCATTTGCTAAAATGTTCCACAGCAACAGCACAACAGGAATCATATAGCTGCTGAATTATTCTTATAATGTGAGGAGTGTTGTGTTGCTGAGCTTATTCCCAAAATACAAACAGAACAACAATTCAAATAGCATCAATTTCCTCTTCATGTCCATAAACTGATTTGAATGCTTTTAATAGTCCCATGTTGTACTCTGTTCAACCACAAGACAGCACTCTTGTGACATGAAATTTAAACTGAGAGGCCTGTTTCAATTTCATGCCACATCTTCCGTGATTAATCAAGAAGTTGTTAAAAGCTGTTGTTAGTCAAAATGAGAATGCCTGGAATGATGAGTTGTATGCTGTCTCACTCATTTGCCTGAAATCACAAAGCCTGTCTTGTTAAAGCGTAATTTTAATTGTTGAACTGTTATTTTAATGACCATGGATTTGACAGTTTATGAATTGTGTGTTAATTGGCCATTTGGGTTTTGAGGAGATGCAATCTTGTCACTGTGATGTAGTATTGACGTAAATCTATGCTGTTGTGTTTCACCTCCTCCAGGGCCAGATTACGCTCATGGATGCTCCTGTGTTCAAAGCCATCCAGCCAGAGGTGAGCTAACACCAAATCCTTAGAGAAAAGAGAAAACAGATAACCTCTTAGCAGCTTCTGAAATTTAATATGAGAAGCCAAGAAGTCACCTAAATTTTTTTAGATTTAAACCCTTTCTTTTAATTGGATTGTGAAATAAAAGGATTTCATTCATTAAAAAAAACTGAACTACATTAAAAAGAATATATATAAGTACATATCTATACATTTAAGTTTTGACTTTATCCATTTGTCTCTTTGTTCCTCCATCCTACTTAATTTTTCTGCTTACAGTCACAGTGTGCATTAGTTATCTCAGCAGCAACTGTGATCAGACTGATCACAGCAGAAAAAGGGTATTTGTACTTTACCAAGTCCTGCACTTGTTGTCTGTCACCTCAGTTTTTTCTGGTCTTTAAGTTTGTCCAGTGCCTTTATAAAAGTGGGACAAAGACCACATCCCAGTATGATTTTCTATAGTCTGACTGCTGCTAGTGCTCATGTGCAGTAATAGTCTTCTTCTCAGCAAACGTTTTGAAAAAGCTTGTTGTGTCTGAGCAATGGCAAAAAATTTAAATTCCAAAGTAGGTTCTATCAGGGAGTGTCCTTTGAGTACTGCCATTTCTAAAAGCAGAGGGAATTCAGTGATAACTTATGGACTCCAACCCCATTGTCTTAACTCCACTGGCTACTGAGGGTTTTTATTAATGTAAAGCTGCTCCCATATTCTGTCCAGTTTGGTAGAACGACTTGCAAAACTCAGATTTACAAGCCTATAACATTGTGTCCTTCTATAGAAAAATAATGGTTCGGGGTTAATATTTAAAGGTCAGATCAGTAGGGTTATGGTTTCACTTCAGCCACATGTCCCATGCTGGAGGGACTATAAACTCTTACTCGGCTGAAATAAAGGAAGAGAGCGTACAGGGAGAGTGGCCCAGCAGCATCCTGGCAGAGAGTGCACTAGTGAGGCTTTTCTTGCTCTTACTGTGCTTTTCTCTCACAACGCTAAAAGGTTCAGCTATGACTGAACTGAACCCAATGAGAGTTTCCACTGCTGTCTGTTTGTGTGTGTGTGTGTGTGTGTGTGTGTGTGTGTGTGTGTGTGTGTGTGTGTGTGTGTGTGTGTGTGTGTGTGTGTGTGTGTGTGTGTGTGTGTGTGTGTGTGTGTGTGTGTGTGTGTGTGCGCGCGCGTGCGTGCGCTTGCCTGCTCTTTCAATCCATTCAGTGCCTGATTCGGAAAATATTAAATAACATGAGTTGTGCAATAGTGTTTTTACTGACATGCAGCCCTTTCTTGCCTTAAATGCAGTTACTGTATGCTAAAATCTGTACAATCTTGGAAACTAAATCAGGGCTTATTGTGAATGGATGACATTCATGAACATAACTGGGGTTAAAAGTCACATTAATATGGAACAAATATTTTAATTTTTGCAACACATTTTTTTTCAAGACATCAAAGACAGTGGAGAAAAGGCAGTGTGATAGTTTCCATTATATGGTGTTTTGTAATTCTCATTTATTAAACTAACGTCGGGACTCGACCTTTCATTGGATATATCTCCAGTCGAGTCTCTTGCATTACACCAACATGTCCAGATGTTCTTCAGCGGGTTTCAAGTTGACATATTTTGCCTTTTTGCATAATAACAAATAAGACACGAATCACATTTTCCACCAGATTTACTCCAAGTGTTTCTGATTTGCGGTCACAGTGACCCAAAATGATTACTACAAGCTTACAGCATAATTACTGCAGGTACACTAAATTTGGCCCTTACACTTATAACTGCTTGGTGGAAATGTTGTCCATTTCATGACTTAAATGATCTGCTTTGATGTTACTGTTTTGTTTTGTTTGGTCTTTCAAAGCTGTAGTTAATTTCTATAATAACTCTAATGCTGCAATAACTAATTGAAATAGTTAAACAACCACAAACTAGCCATGGCCTGGCCTGTTGGTGTCTGTGTTTAAGATTTTTATTTTTCCTCTTTCCATAAACACTTCATAACTGCCTTAATATAATATAAATGTGAGTGTTAGTTGGTCTGAGAAAGAGAGGAGCAGAGTAACTGGGCTGAGACACCACAGTACTCTGAGCCTGCGAGTCCAGAGACAATTATGCATGCTTGTGTTTAGACCATATTACATGTGTGTGTACATAAAACATAAACAGACATGCTGGCATGAGCTGGGAAAATTGCTCCAGACAATATTTCAGTAGAAGAGAGGATCTCATTAACTCGGGCGCTGACATGGAGCAGATGTATGGACAGAAGCCTGAAAAGTCCAGACAAACCCTCTGGATGAGGAAGAAAAGATAACTGTCTGTCACAATCGCAATAAAAGTTAACACAAGAACTGTGGACGGAGACATCAAAAACAGTGTGAGGAGATGGGTTTACGTCTGGCCAAACCCTCTGGATAGGAAGCATGGATTATTCTCCCTTTCCTCTTTCCTGGTGTCCATAAAGTCTCTTTACAATTTGAAAAAATATTACAAAGGCAATTGATGAGATATCTTAATAAGATTTGTTGTATGTACTCAGTGGTTATCAAAGTTCTTCATCGCACTGCATTTGTGTATTTCAGGTACGTTGTTGATGAAATAGGCAGTGATAAATAATCTAACACTTGGATGGGATGGCCTGATTCCCTGGCCACCTCGTTCAACAGATATCACTCCACTGGACTTCTTTCTGTGGGGTTATGTTCAAGATATTGTGTATCAAACAAAGATATGGGACATCACTGACGTAAAGCAAAAGATCACAGCAGACATGCCAAGAAATCAAGCACCGTCTTGATGCGCTTCATGCAACTAATGGTGCCCACATAGAGGTGTATTAAACGAGGCAAAAATACTTCAATATCTACTCCTCGTTTTGGAATTATTTCCACATATGTCTGTTCATTTGCTTTTGTAATACATTTAAGTTGTAAAGAGACTTTATGCACACCCTGTATATGAAGTAGAAAAAGTCATAGTTAACAGCAGAAGACAACAGTAAATAACTAATCTGAATAACTGAAATATTGGAAAGGCCTAAAGAGAGGAAGTTTTTAACAGATAAGAGTGCTTACCACTCTGACACAGTAGATTCAAGAGCCAAAGAGACTCTAAGCACATCTGCTTTTAATGGTACATAGGTGACACCTCATAATACACTGCAGTGCAAAAGGAACCCAACCCATGTCCAGAGTACAGGAAGACGACAAAGAATTTGATAAATGAGGGTGGTGGTGTTCTTCTGTTGGCAGTGCAGGTATAAGAGATGGGAACAACACAAGTTTCTTTTCTTATATTTTGATGGTAAAATAAATGTGCAGAGCACACTGATATTTTATTTACAACCCTCGGCTAAATCGCTGATTTGCTTCTTGGCTGTTGGTCTGCAGAATGAAACGCCATTAAAATGACAAGATGGAATATAGACACGATGCAAGGGACTTGTCGCTAAATCTTTTTTTTCTCTCGTCTAAATTTACAATGCTGTGATTCTTAATGGTTTGTAGCATTGATGGGTTCTATCTAAAGGAAACTGGGTTGGATTTCTCGTTGTAATATAGTTGATCAGGTGGTGGAAAATGTGGAGTTACATGATGTGTACATAAAAGTTGGTTAAGTGTAGAAGCATTGTAATGAAACAAAAGACATGGGACTTTCCCCCCCTCCATTTTCCACTCCTAGCAGGCCATTTCTAATTTTGTAATTAGATATGTGGATCATAATCTGCAACTGGATTTTTATGAAATAGAAGCTGAATGGAAAAGAGAGGCTGAGTTATGAAAAGGGACCGTAAGGGGTTGAGGGTTGACTTTGTTTTAACACACAACCATGACAACAGCCAAGTCAGTAATTTAATTGCCAACTTCAGCCCCCAGGAAGCAGATATCACATTGTATTATACATACCTCGGCTAAGTATGCTAACACCCAGCATAGATTTCCTTTGAACAGATTGAAAGTGTTGTGTGAGTCAAGGAGGAGATGATGACTTGTAGCTGGAGGCAGGTAGTGTTTCACGTCGTCATGCCTGTCTCCTCTGTGGGCTTAATGTTTTATAGCATTGATTGTGAGAGACCAAGAACTACTTAATGTTGCACACACAGTTCTCTGTTGGGACCTGTGGTTGACTTGGTACATGTGCTTTTATGATCTGGGGATTGGACAATAATTGCTTCTCAAAAAACACTGGCGGGAATGTCGCTTTCGGTACAGTCTGTCAGTGTGATGGTCAGTGCACATTAATCATGGTGAGAGGTGAAGAAAATAACGGTTTGGCAGCAGTGACAGAAAAACCACACTGACATGTTTCCTTCGTCAGAGAGGATTCGGTCCACAGTTCCAGATTTAAAAAAAAAAAAACCCAAAGATATTAAGAGGATAAAAATAACAGAAATAATTAAAATTATATCATGTTTAGCAAATGCCCAATAAAGTTTTCTTTTCAAACATGCTTGATGTGTTTTCACTTGCACGGCAGAGTCACAAAGAGCACATGTACTAAAAGAAGAAACAGTGCTTTCCATGGTGTGCGCTGCAAAGTAATGGAGACTGCCAATTGCTCGTTGCAAGTCTCTTCCAGACCTTTTTGACAAAGATGATATACTTTTAGCTTTTGTTTCCATATCTGTTATGCCTATTTGTATGTTTTGTTTTGTTTTTTCTTTTCCATTTCCCCTATGGTTAGGTTTTTTTTTTTTTTTTTTTCCCAAAACAGCAGAGTAAAGGTTTATCTGTAGAACAGTGGCACAGCCTGACCCTTGGATTAAAGTTAATCTATTTTATAAACTGAAGCAACAGGCACCACTGTGAAAATTTCCCGTTGCACTGATTGCTTTCATCTTCAGCAAATCTATCTCCGCAGACTCCTCTTCTTGCAGTAAACCTTACTTGTAAACCTCCAGTCTTTGTAATATCCCTTCTTTTACCAGCCTGTTCCTTACTTTTATCAGCCCTTGTTCAGCTCATCGCCCCACTTGTGTTTTCCGCTTGCCATGTACATGAAAGCATAAGGTATTGCTGTGGTATCTCACACAAGGTCATCAATATTTGTGGCTTGGCTGCAGCTGGTTAGCTTATTCAGCTGGAACCTTTGTTTATCTAATACTTTTGCATAGCAATTGACACTTTGTGTAACGAAAAGCAGTATTAAGACATGACAGGATATTGACATAGTCATTTAAAGTTGAGGGGCTGTGTGAAGTTTTGGTCAGGTTCATGTTCGGCTGAGAATCTGGTCTCTGTTCCATAAAAATGCATTCAATGCCTAACTATCTGGCATTTGCTTTTAACTCTCCATTATGGGATGCATGCAGTGCCTCCGTTTTGTTTGTCTCTGTTTTTCTCCTCCACTAGTGGGTTTTTTTTGGAATGGGCATCCAACTTTTTAAGCATCTGGCGAATGCTTGAATATACAGGAAAGGAAGAGAATTGTGTTGTAATGTATAAGTTGTATTGTTGTTGACAAAAAGAAATATAAATAAAGTTAAATATTTATTTTACTTTATCAGTTATTTGGTAATGGTTGCATCCGCGGGTATTGAGATATGCCAGCGTTTGCAGTAATCTTGATACTTAAAAATTAAATCATAATGGCAGATGTTGGGCCTTGGGGTCTTTTGTTTATCAGGTGATCTGGCATGTTTCTCACCATCCATTAAATGTTATTGTATATATTTTTGTATGGCTATGGTTACAGACTCTCCCTTCTCCTCCCTGCACTTGTATGAGTCCAGTTCATTTTCCAAAAAAAGTGACATAACACAGAATAAGCCAAGTTACAGATGGAAGTGCCTGACAATATTATATTTTCCCCTACATTTTTCCATAGATATTGTGATAATGTCGTTATGAATTCTTTGGCTCCAATGAATTCAATGGAAATCAGATAATGTGACAGCCCTAATTGTAGCTTGTAACTGGAGGTCAGTTTTATTTGACAGCCCCATGTTAACCATATATACCTGACTGTTGATACAGCCAGCCTCCAGCAGCCTCAGAGGGCAGTGCTTTGAATGAAAAAACTGCCTGGCCAGACCAGCATGTGGAAATGACGGGTTCTGTGTGGTTTGGCAGAATGGCTTTTTTTTTTTTTGTCACTCTTTTACTGCAGCATTTAAAACTCCTTTCGCCCCAGAGCTCCCCTCGTCAGAGCCTGTCTCCAAAAACTCATCTGTTTTCAGATTAAAGAATAAAGTAAAATAAAAAATGCCTGCTGTGTGTAAATTAGACCACAAAGGCACAAGGAAAAAATAAAAGCCATAAATAAAGTATTACAATAAATAAGGCTATAAAGATGTAATAGTTTCCAAGAGGTTGTAAATTGGTTCCCTGCTGCTTAGATACACACGGGGAAACTGGGAATTAGATAATAAAATCAGAGCAATATAGATCAAATGACTTAAGCCTCAGGCTGAACTACATGGACAGAGGGTTGGATGGTTAGCTTAGAAAACAGGCCTAGGTGGTCCAGTGCTGAAGGGTCAGTGATAGTTGATGAAATGTTGTGGTTGTGTTGAGTGAGGAAGGTGTGGGACCGTCTGGGAGTCTCCTTGTGGGTGTATTGTCTACCTGGGTGGTCAGGTGCTGGTCCGGGCTGTGAGACACACAAACATACCCACTTCCCAGTAACTATGGAACATCTCTGTTTAAGAATCACCATCAAAGTCATGTGGAAGTTGGAGAAGAGAATGATTGACATGACGGCAGGAAGGGGGGAAGCGTTTGTTTAAAAAGGACAGATTTTAAATAAACTCCAAGTTCTCCTTGGTGAGACAGGTTCGAGTCTCCTCCATGCTGGGTTAGCTACGTCCTGCAACTTGAACATGCTGAAACTATTTGTGTTTGTTGTGACTGGGGCTGTATTCACAAGCTACTACAGCTTGTTTAAGTGTCCCATTTTCACCCATTGCTATGATAAATTTTTTATGCTCTGACTTGTATTTTGTCATTACTTGCATGGAATGAAGAATCAAATAAAACAGAGGAAGCTACACACAAGATGCTGCTGAATCTCCTAGAGTGTGTCTTTATAGTATCACTTCATCTTTCCCTCTTTTTCCTCTGGCCGTATCCCCATCCTGACTCAGGCAATATAGCTCCCGAGACATCACCTCGCCCCCTCAAGAAAGTCTGCTTTTAACATCTGTATGTGATAGGTTGTCTTTTTACCCCCAACTGGTTGCCTCCAATGACTGAGAAACTCACTCTTGAATGAACATGACTTCTTTTTGCAAGTAGATGTCCCGATGTGACCCAGGCCAAGGAACTGTGGGAAGTCTGGAGGTTCTTTCCTCCAGACGGTCAGACAATATCACTGGGGGTATTGTGTGGGAGAGCTGCAGCCTGATTCAGCTGTTCATATTGAAGTCCTAGTTGACTGGACTGGCAGGGATTAGGAGGAGCTTGCACAACATTTTTCCTACTGTTACGTCAGTGTCCCTGGCCTCTGAACAGCCTGCAGGGGCCAAAGGAGGGTCTGGGTTCCCCTTGCGATGTCTGTGTGGTCTCCTGTCTTTACTTCATCACAGACGACAATGGCCAAGGCCAAATGGAGTTGAGCCTGGTACTGACTGCCTATTTGCATGTGTTGTTGGAATTTTCTGATCACATTCCAAAATCACTGGCCTTCTTTTAATTAACTTAATGAAATTACTGCTGCTTCCAAAGCTGCTGCTGCTTTGGAAGACCAGCATCGGGGAAAAAAAGTTAGAAACCCATTAGCTATTATAACTTTATTAAGTTATTTTCAATAAAGGAAAATAATTTAAATGCTCATTGATTACAGTTTGTCAAATAAAATGATTTTCAGCTTTTTTCTCAAATAGCTTAAGCACTTTGGCATATGAGGGGAAAAAAAAGGATATCGTATGGTCTCTGGTAACTTGATGGGATAAACATGTATCATAATTTGCATTTTGAGGATTAAAAGTAATTCACAGTGGAGTTATAGTTTACATTTCAACCAAAATGCATTTGGTAGTTTCACTTTTTTGCCTGGCATTCAGTTGTGGGTCTTTCCGGTCCCGGTAATGACTTTACATCTTCCATAACTGAATATCCAGTCATGATCAAGTGACAACAGCAAGAATTACATCTGCTTTACCCCATCAACCAATTCCCCAATTAATAAAGGAATGACTCAATATCACTCCCTTGTAAAGACAAATGTTATTTTTGGCCATTCACTAGTGTGACACAACATTGTAGATGGACAGGAAATAGGGCAGAGAGAAGGGCAGCGACACGTGGGGAAGCAGAACTGCTGGAAATTAAACTGGCAACTCTGCTATATATATATATATATATATATATATATATATATAATTTTTTTTTTTCCCCCTTCGAGGACTTCTACTCTTTATTTCTATTCTTGTATTTTTTTCTATACCTACTATAAACAACAAATTTCCCATATGTGGGATAAATAAAGTACCTAGTATCTTAAGACGAGCTTTAACTCACATTAATTAATAGATTAATTTTATTACGGTTTAGGAACATTCCAGGAATCTTCATTTTTGTTTTGGAAATCATGATGATTCATGATGAGGGAGAGTGTGCTCCTTCATTACTTCACCAACTTGTTTTTCCAGTCATTTATTAATCATTTATTAATTTACTGGATCCTGTCCTCACAGAACTTTTCTGTCTCTCTCTTACATCCTGATTGCGTCCTCTTCTCTACTTCCCCAGAGTTACCTGTGACTACACTGTTCAGCACATTCAGTATGCTGACGTATGCAAAAAAAGTTCCCCTGGATCTGCGTATAATTTTCTTAATTGTTTTTATGTTTTCAGGAGCTGTCAAGCTGTGGCTGGAACAAGAAGGAGAAACACAGCTCTGCTCCAAACGTTGTGGCGTTCACTCGCAGATTCAACCAGGTGAGACACATATACAGTTTGCTCTTAAGTGCTACTACAAGGCTCAGCCAACAGGAAAATACGGAGAGAGAAAACCTCCATGTCTCCTTCCAGTGTTTTAAATTTATGAGGCTTGGCTTTCAAGAAATGGAGAGATTGCAACTCTTCTTTCCATTGTGTCCTCTTTCATCCTTCATATGCCAAATCCTCACCCTAGCTCTGCCAGAGGTGGTTGTCTTTTAAATCCTACTTGTCAGGGAAATTCCTAATACCCTCCATATATCAGCCCTGCTACTCATCATCAAGATTATCTGTAAGTCAAAGACAGGGCATTTTGCCCCTCATGGAGTTGTTAATATGCTTCTGTAGACAGACGTACACTTCCAAATGTATGCAGGGTTAGGGTTAGGGTTAGGGTTGTGTATGGCATGGTCTTTCAGTCCCCTGTGAAATCATCAACAGGAAGTTGTGGATAATGATGTAAGGGGCAACCATGCCATTGAATCACCTTCTTCTGATTTTTGCCAGGCTTATTTAAGACCCACTTTACTGCCCTCCAGTATAAATATGAGATGATCTAACAAGAATGTGTTGCTGTGGAAACTTCTTCATGTATAGCAGATCCCAAACAGTGATTCAAGATGTTAGCTGCACACATTTTAGCTGCTGGGAGCCAAGGAAAATGAGCTTTTTGGATAATATGACTTGAACTGGGGGAGGAGGGAGTCCCAGATAGCTCCTTAGCATGAGCTGAAGCTATATTCCACTTCCCTCAGTCACTCTTTTACTGGCACCACAGTTTGGGAGCCAGTGGAGCTGAGGAAAAGTGGCCACTCTTTTGAGCAGACTAATTCAGAATAACACTGTCTTCGCCATGGAATATCAACCTCTCATCAGTGACTTGCATAGTAGTAAAAGAAATAATAGAAATAATCCAGAAATAATAACAGGAATAATAAATGATTTCATGCAATGATTATAGCCAAATGAGAAAACACTGTATTCATACCAGGGGAAAAAGAAATGTCCATCAGACTTTCATCAAATTTGTTCTTCATTCTTTATTCTCTCTCTCTCATATATGTGTGTGTGTGCGTGTGTGTATATGTAAATATATAGGACCTGCTGTGCTGGAAATATTTTTCACATTCTAGACAGCATGTTACTAAGATAGTCACCAGTTAAACATAAAAGCACTTCTAACTACCGTTAAGTTTACACTACAATTGTAAAACCAAAACTCATTCTGAGCATGACCATTCATAAATTCACTTTATCATGTCAGCAAATCAGGAATTAGATCCACCAACACCTCAAGCCTGTCGGCCAGCTGTTGTCTCATTTTTTTGTCCTGATATCCCATCCCATACCTTCCTCCCCTCAGGCCATTAAATAGGGTCATCCACAGCGGGCTGGATCTGCCTGTCCACTTATTTATGATCATTGAGTTACTGGAAACTGGCCACTCTGATTCTGAGGCCTTGATACTCCCATAGAGACTGTTCGAAGGACACAATCTTGCTCCAGTTCATTATACGAGTTGCATGAAGATAGGCCCATGTCCATGTGGCCGCTGTATCTCCACACCAGTCACACCAGCATTGTCATCATGAGCGGTCTCATTCTTAAAGGTCAAGAAATGTACGAGGACGCGCATTGTGATGAATCCCAGTGGTATAGTGAATTTCAGACACATGTTTGGTCCCCTCTGACCTCAGACTGATATCAAGTTAAAAGATTTAGAAAATTAAATGAGAAGCTGCAGCTTGTTCGTGCCCTAAGAACTGAATCACATTTTACATTACAGAAACTTCAGTCTCTAAAGGTTTGTTAGTTTTTTTTTCCTGATTGTGAGGTCACTGTCTGGAAGAAAAACATGCTAATTAAAATGGAAGGCATTATGATCCTTGCATCTTCTGTCCATTTTCATCTAATCTCGTCCACAGATCTCTCCATGTGAAATAATAAAAATTAAACACATATGGCACTAAAGACACACCACCTGCAGGAATTTACTACACATATATCGTGTTTTAGGAGAAGAGTGAGTTACTGGATAAGTTTATCTGCTCGCTCCCCAGCTCTTCCCTGAAAAGAAAACAATCCTGGGGCAGTTTCCAGGAAAAAGTGGAAATAATTAACTGTTGCTAAGACTTTTGATGTTAGAGATATAAAAGCGTGCACACATGGCTAATTTAGAGACACACGTGAAGCACACCTACTCAATTGATGCTCTGCAGTTTTAATGGTGTAGTCTTGACCCCACGGACAAAATCACTTAAAGTGTGGACAGCAGAAAGAATTGGCAAGCAGCAAAGTGAGAATCTGAACGAGGTAGAACATGTCAAAGATGGTCAGTCTGGCTGAACACAATGTGCAGACAGCTGTGGACTTTGAAAGCCCACACAACTCTGTGGCACTGAAGCTCACTTCTCCTCCCATTGCCTCCTTTCTTCCCTCGCTCTTCTCCCTTTTCCTTTTTCCATTCCCTCTCTCCTCAGAGCATAAACACTGATTGATTCACTGACTTGTCTGTGTGTATGTGCAATCAGAACTTTGGCTCAGCAGCGTCTTCCCCTGAGAGACAGATTTCCAACATTACTCGGTCTGGCCAAGCACTCTGAACACGCACACGATCCTTTCTTGGTTGACAAATCAGGAGTTTCGGTGCATGTCTATTTTGTAATCGATTGGAAACATTTGTATTCTCATGTGAAGTGCTTGCTTTTGTTCAAAAGCTAATTTCTAATCGACTCTAATAGAGAATTCCCATTAGCAGTCTGCTTAGTGCTGTCCTGCTCCAATTTATCACTGGCTTTTGTCATGACTGTCTGCAAGGCTTGGCTCTTGTCTCAAAGTCTGGAGATTTAACAAGACAGAACTCCCTGTCAATCTTTCTACAAACTTGAAATCTGCCTTGTGCTGTAATAAGTTTGCTTATTTCCATAATCTCTCTTTGTGTGTGTACTTGGTTGGTTATTTTTTGTTTTGTTTTTTAATCTAGACGAGTTTTTGGGTGGTGAGAGAGATCCTCCATGCACAGACGTTAAAGATCAGAGCGGAGGTGCTGAGTCTTTACATTCGCACTGCCAAGGTACCCACTTTTATGTACAAAGTGACGTTGTTGGTCTGATGTTAAAAATGTTTGTTGTGCACACTCAACTTGTATGCGGCATGAACTAACTTTCCATAGAAACTGTGCGATATGAACAACCTCCACGCGGTCATGGCTGTGGTGTCGGGGTTACAAAGTGCTCCCATCTTCAGGCTGACTAAAACATGGGCAGTGAGTATATTTCCCTTCTAGTTGGGATTTATTAGGAGAGTGCTGTCAGTCAACAGGGATGTAATGTGTATCATTACAGAAATACTGGACCTTTCAACAGAGGCCACTGAAAACTCTGTCAGTTCTTATATTTTATAGATTAGACAGCGTATTAAGACAAATAACTGCTAAAATAATTTCACATTTTTGTTCCTTGTGAGAAAGTGTTTTGGCTCTGGCCAACAGTTTGCTCCTAACAAATGTGATTATATTCCCTACAACATTACTGCATTTGACTTTGACACTGTAAGTGACAGCAGCATATTCACATACACTTGACGTACTTTCCAAACAGAAAGGGAAAACAAAAGGGGGAAAAAATGTTGAGCAGTTATCAGCCGTGAATCATCTATTCACCCTTGGTGATATAAACGGACACAAATATTTAGATCATTGGATAAAGAAGGTGCAAACTTGTAGCTGGCTGATAGTTCGGCACCAGACATCCAATGAACCAGCAGCCTGTGTTTACAAAGAACACTGTGGGAGCCCTATTGGCTGCTTCTTTTTCTTTTGTGTTCATACAGCTATTACAGCATACATGTTGTACATCAGATTTCACTCATTTTAAATAGAACTTCATCTGCCAAGGAAATTAATATGTTATAGCTATATCTATTATATCTATTTATAGATATATATATCTATTTAGGCCCCATGGTATTTTTATTTATTTGTTTGTTTGTTTATTTATGTATTTTTGCTCCACTTTTTATTTATTTATTTTTTGAACTACAGTTATTAAGTCGGAAGGACAAGGCAACATTTGATCGACTTGACTACCTGATGTCCAAAGAAGACAACTACAAACGCCTGAGAGACTACATAAGCAGCCAGAGCATGGTCTCTTGTATACCATACCTAGGTAATAAACACAAACATTTACATTCACTTGCAAACAGAAAAGAAGCTTTGATTTTTAAAGGATGGACTGTGGCTGGTCACTGTGCCTTATCTTGTCTTCTTAACGGGCTGTTCAAAAACTAAAGGTTGATCTGAGGACAAATGTTTGAGTTTAAGAACCGGGCTGCCTCAAAACATGTCTGGTGTGAAACAGGAAATGAGAGGGGTTTTTTCTTTTTTGTTTAGTTTTCTTTTGTTTTGTTGTTATCCATTTATTATCACATGTCATCTGTCAGTCATGTTTATAGACTGTGGTTCCACTGCCATGTTCATTCTGCTCTTTTTGCTGAACTTCTTTTTACTACTCTATTGTGAAACATCTCAAAGTTCCATTTAGCTGTAACAAAAACATGAATCAATGAAGAAAGCTAAAAAAAATAGTCTTTTTCCTTTACTTCAGTTTTTATACTCTTTCTTTTTCGGACTCAACAGTATGACATAAGACAGGAATCCCTTATGAGTTGTGCAAGGAAAATCGTCATGCCCACGTGTGGTTTTTATTGCTGTACTGTTTGTTCTTGTTTTGCCTTGATGATGACTGGATGACTTTGATGTGTTTTTACTGCCACATTTTTTTTCTCTCTAACCATCAGGCTTGTATCATAGCTACTGCTGTTCCATCCGAATTTACATGCTCAAGTATGTGCAAACAAGCACAAATGCAGAGTTCAAAGATCTGTGAGTCGCTAAAGAAAGGTTTACCACAAATTTTTCCAAGTGTCTTTCGTCATGGAAGTCTATGAAACAAATGCAGTTCTAATGTTGTGAAATGGCACACAGTTACCAGCTGAACTGTATGTCTTCATAGTGTGTATGTGGATGAGAAAAACATTTTTTTTCCATTTGCTAAGCGTTTCAATGATGATGTGTGATGAATTGGTTTTCCTTAGGGTGGAGTCTTTGTATTCTAAGTCTTTGTATGAGTATAAGTTGGGTGATGTTCCTTACAGTTGGAGCTTGTCATTGATGACTGTGATGTGTGATGTGTGACCAGCTGGCTGGCGCCAGAGCCGGACAGAGCCAAGATGGTACACAAGAAGGAACTCGCCACGCTCTTGCTCTCAGACATTCCCCTCCATGATAAATCCACCACATCCCTCAAGAGAGAAACTATGAATCAATGAGTGACAGTCACAATGCTGATTCTACAATACAGCTGTGTGTGTGTGTGTGTGTGTGTGTGTGTGTGTGTGTGTGTGTGTGTGTGTGTGTGTGTGTGTGTGTGTGTGTGTGTGTGTGTGTGTGTGTGTGTGTGTGTGTGTGTGTGTGTGTGTGTGTGTGTGTGGTGGTTCAAGTAGATGCATGCTTGACGTGTTCAAGCATGCATTTACCTCTGCTTGCTAAACAAAGTACATGTTGAAACTTTGAAGTCCCAACCCACAGCAGAGCACTAAAATTGATCAAGTGTTTTTCTATGTGCTAAATACACCACAGGCTGGTTAGTTTCTACAATGTGTGTTTGTGTGTAAATGCAACACTTTTGCGACTCCTTATGTCTTTCCTCCATTTGCATCTGTGTAAGACACTTATCTCTTGCGATTACAAGGCTAAAGAAAGTACTGCCTGTCTGCTGTGTAGTCACAAAGCCTTGCTTTTTACACAGTGATACATTTGTGTTAAACTGTGTGTGACTGTCTGTTTGCGTGTGCATGCATGCAGTCGTATGAACTCTGACCTGCTATTTAGCTCGACAGACACAGACCCCTCCTGTCTGCATGCACCACAGGGCAAGCCTGTTAAATGTTCTGATGAACTTGTTCCTGTTCTCTGGCCAATCATATGAGAACAAAGAGCCCACAGAAACATATGGCCCCACTGTGACAAAACACACACACCTTAAAAATGTTTCCTCACTCGTTATCCTTTCACCTTGTCTACGGCAGCCACGTAGCATAAGCAGAATAATAGCAATAGCTGCCGTCTGTGTGGCGCACTCAAACGTTGTGTTGGTATTCATGGACAAGTGTTCAAGTGGAGAAAAAATGGCTGGATTGAAACAGAAAAGGTTATTTTGATCATATGTATGATGCAGATGCAGGTACTGTTTTAGAAGGTTAAGTTTAGATTTTCATACTGTTACTCAGTTTTATACATCAGAAGTGTAATATATTATTGTATAACAACAGGGGAAAAAAGAGGTTCAAACCAAGTGTACCTCCTATTAGCTTGCCAATCACAACAGCAGTTTGGTATGAATGTTGGCGCATTGGAAAGTTACAGAAAAGGTTGTGCAAAGTCCCCCATTCTTGCACAGAGAAGCTATAGGGGGGGGACATGCTGCTAAGAGAGAACAGACAAGCCCAGAACTACTTTACTCATTCGTGTCTTCATATACAGTGAGCATAAATACACTGCCATATACTAACCACACTGACACACAGCGCTTTAATACGGGTGAATCCACAGTAAAGCTGTTCTCATTAATTTACATAATTACTGTAAAGTAATTTCTAAACTGCTGCACTTCTTCTAAAGGTTTTAATTTAAAAGCCCTCCGTCATTTCACTGGACACACACTTTTGTGAATCTATGATAAGCATTAATCAGATCTGCTAGTGTTCAAAGCATTTACCAAAGACCCCCCCTTGCTCTCAGTACACTTATGCTATCTTGCGTGAAGTGTGTAACGATGTGTGTAATGATGATACATTTCATGAAAGTAGTTAATGTGCTGTAATCAGGGTAAAGCATTGTACCCTGGTTCCACACTGGTGGATGCCAGTGGCTACATGGATCCGTTTTGAGTAATGTGTTAGTACTTCTCTGCTAGTGGGGAAATCTACAGAGAGACAGAAATAAAAGGGCCCTTGACTTCCTTGCTGTGTTACAGTTGTTGTGGTGTCAGTGGATCACAAACAAAACAGTGGAAATAGCCAGTACTAAGATGCCATCTAGCCAAGATCAGAAAAGCCAGCAAAAAGACTGACTTTTATTTTACAATCCTATGTGTAATGAGCCTGTGCAACCAGACAAAGCCTGGGCGGCCTCGATTCCTTGATTGCATGAATATGCAGTATTTTGGAGAATAGGATATCTACCTGCCCTTCTTCTTGGCTCACTGAGTGTGTGAGTTTGTGTCATGATGACTGTATGCATCCATTACCGTCTCCATCCTGCATGTGTCAGCATCAGATGGATACATGCTCTTTCTCTTTCCTAGCTATCTGTATCTTGCTTTTTATCAGTTACTGTCTCTTGTTCTTTTATGTAAATCAAATTCTTCTATAGCAGTATCATTTATATTCTCCCATTTCTGTCCTTTCGTTCACATAAGCCTATCTGGTTCTGTGAGCTGCCTTTTTCTACTCACATATTTCTCCTCTTTGCTTTAGCTGTCTACCCTTAAGAACGAGAATAATGTGGTTATAAATATAGTGTATCACTGGTCACACACACACACGCAATTTTTTTTTCTTCCCCCCTTTTAATTATTAAATTCCCCTTACCATCTGTAGTGTCTTGACACTTTGGAATTAGCTTAAATCAGATCAAAGAAATTTAAAGGGGTGTTTTTGATTTTTGTATGATCTTTTATTGGGATAGAGTCACAGTGTTGTGACTCATTAAGATGAATCTGAGTGAAAACCGAAAGAGAGTGCAATGTTTAAAAGGAATTTAATTTGACTTGTATGAAAACTGGCACTGAATATAACATTTTCTCTGTCCTCAAGTTAACTAGAGAACCACTTTGGAATTGTTGTATTGTTGAATTGTTGTTTTTGTGTGTGTTTACGCAAACTTCTGTTTGACTGTTATTAATGTATTTCTACAATGGATACAAAAAATGTTTAAAATTGCATTGTTACAGGACTAGATATAAAATGGCTATATTTACTATAAATACACTGATAAATAACAAAGACTGGCAGAGTGACAACATTTTGAACATTTGGCCTGAGTAGAATCACACCTCTTAAATTAACTTTAACAAACAAAGCCAAAGATATTTACACACCAAAGCCAGCTCAGCCATTAGCACGTTGAAAAAGCACATTGTCGCACATTGTCATTGAGTTCATTTTTTTCAGGGGTGAAGGAAACCCCAGAAGTCCAGACAAATCCCAGAAACACATAGACAGTAGGTGCATCAAGGCCTGTCCTCTAGTCATTTGTTTGTCAGGTATTCTCACTGGCAACAAGTTTTTTTTTTAATTGTATTATTGTTTTCATGATCCAAAAGTTTAACATTCTAGTACATCCAGTAGCCCTTGATATGGGAAACATTACCTTCAACAGGTCACCATTAGCTGCTCAGAAGAAATGGCATGTCTTAAGTAAATGGCAGTTTCTCTTTATTACATACTAAGTTCCAACAAGATTGCATAAAATGGGACACCTGTGAGTAATACTGAATGGCCCCAGGGAGGTTGATGGACCGTTCCTGTCCAAATTGAAAGATGGAGGAGAGTAGTTATTTATAGAAGGCAAAGGCATCAGCCTTCAGTACCATGTTTGAGTTCACTTTGGAGCTCGTCACAGACTGTTGGAGTCATTATCATCCGGCTATAAACACGCTGCTGTCCATTCCTCCATTTTAGCCGTCTGTCTTTTACAGGGCATAGTTGACCTATGGCAGGGATTCCTGGTCCTGCTTTTACAGTATTTATCTATGAGTGGATAAAGATAAGGAAAGAGACTGAGGTGCAATTGAAGGGAACCAAAGATTGAGATCTCAGTCAATCGGTCTTATCATGAGGCGCACTGATTTAAGGGAGTAAAAACCTCCTCCATACTCCGCCCAGAAGATTCCATCTTGAAATTTGCTGCGATAAACTCCTCCGCTGTACCATACGCCATTCAGGTTGGTCTGGCCACAGGCATTGTACCACCAACCACCCTTATGGAAGTGGGCACAGTTGCCTGTAGAGGGGCATAACATAAGGAAACAAGATGAGTGGGATAGACAGGCAAAGAGGGAATCACCCTTAGTTGTGTTGTTTGGATACAAAAAAACTGAGAATGTACTCAAAGCTCATCTAGCATCCAACCTACCAGAAAATGCATCCTTGTCCCGATCTAGTGTGGTGAACTGTTTGCCGTTGTGACTGCTGAAGGAGTCCCCAGCGTTGCCCTGGTAGGTGCCCAGCCTCAGCCTGTAACCCTCGCTCTCTGGCTCCAGGTGGAAGCTGCTGTACTCGGCATAGACCTTCTTCCCAGTCCAGTCCTCCAACTCGATCATCAGCTTATAGTTTCCCTGTTTCCCCAAGTTGTAGATATTGTCCAGTCCAAGCCAGTGCTCACCGTCTATGTTACCAAAGCCTCTCTATAGGGGGATAAGAAGAGCAGCGTGCTCCCTGTTAGCCATTTTCTGTGATCTGCATTAAAATCTTATTGCAACGCAGCACAGACCAACATAGTGGACTATTAATTTGAGTTAAGTGACACTTCGGGTTGCTGAAAGAAAATATTACTTTTCATTCTGTGGTATGTGAAATCACATCCAAAAAACACAAACAGTAAGGCAGAGTGAGGTTAAAAAAATATTATTGCCCTGTGCTGACTTTAAAGGAATCTGACCTCTGCATTCATGTAAAATGAAATCAAATCTGCTCCCTGTGAAGACAATACTGTTATGGTTGTGATCTGTGTTTTCTCACTTAAGGTGAATTGGTGGTGATTTGGGGGGGAGGGGGGGCAGAGCTTCACACATACATTTTTTGTCACAAGCACCATGCTTTTTATTTTTAAATCAAAGTTGATAACTGATGGGGAAACTTTCTCTTGCCTTTGCCTTTTCCAGCAGAGAAACCTATCAAATTTCACTAATTTTAAATTTCACTGGTTTCACTATTTTTGCTTTGGGTGTTTGTAAAAACTGTCTTCCTTTCTGCCAGATCTCCTAGATTCTGGAGTACATCTTAATTGCGAAAACTAAGACATGGGAAGAAAAGAATGAAATAATAATTTTCAGAGGGTTAGGAGTAAAGCTACAGTTCTATCAGCCCATTAGGGCTTTCTGATTGTGTGTAATTGTGTGATTTTTAGTGAAGGGAAATCTACTGCGAAACTATTTACATTTAAACGAGTGCTCGCCCAAATTAACTCCTGAGACTGGGTCACTTACAAGAGGCAGCGAAAAAGTTATGAACAGACATTTCTCTCAAACTTCAAAGATCAGGTGACATTTTCCTTTAAAGGATCACATTTATATATTTAATTAAAGGTCTTATTAAAACCAGTTGTTTCTTTTTCAATGCACCTACCTTGTAGTTCTCCCAATTCCGAAAAAAGTTAACTGAGCCATCTCTTCTCCTTTGCAACACAGTCCATCCTCCATTATCAAGGCCATGTTCACACCAGGCTTGGATGAGCCGGTCGCTCCCATCTGTCTTTAGCAGGTACATCCCACTAGTGGTGTGGCCTGCCTCTCGCACCTGGTAACAGTCCCTAAAGGGCCCTGGGGTCAGAAATGGAGGAGAAAAGTGTAAAACTAAGAGATTTTCAATAGAGGTTGTCCTAGTGGCTCTAATTTAAAATGGTTGACGTCCAAATTTTGTTGGCAACTTCTGATAAAAACTAAAATCACAAACTGCCTGAATCACAGAAAGTTTAAGTTTTTGGAGAAATGAAAGGCTAATGAATGCCTTGAAGTAAACAATTTTTTTGGTTATGCCAATGTCACCATCATCATTCTGGGGACAGCAGGCAAGATTCAAATGAGAGAGAACATTGAGAAGGATTCTTCACCCTTTGCTCTAAAGGATCTGCGGTCCGGAAATAAATTAAATTACACAAGCTTAGTCACTTGAACTTGTGTTTATCCCCAAATGACGCCATGTGGTTGCCCTGCATCTAGAGTTGAAGCAGCTGAACCTAAATCCAGCACATTTCCCCTTTTCCCCCCTATGTGAACGTGTTAAACCAGTATGAACACAGGCATTGTGAGGGGCCTCTGGGGCCTAAATGCCTATGGAAGATGATTTTCTCAGCTGAGTATGGGAGCACATAGGGACCTAGTGTAATGGCTGGTACAGGCACTTAAAATTCCCTTGTACAATCGTATATTTTGCCAGTCATGATATGTGTCCATCAGACCTGTCAGTAAGGGGGCTCTCTAACATATTCCCCTCTGTTACTGTCTTGTCAGTTTCTCTGAGAAGAGCTTTAAGAAACCGAGATTAAAAATAGATCCAGTCATCAAGTCTTCAAGGTTAAACTAGACCCAACTGTGGTTGGGAAATGTCTATTTACAGTAGCAGTGGAACTGCATGGAAGAGAACCCATTAGTACTTGTTGTTGACTTTGGGTGTGAAATTTAACAGATTTTAAATTTTGATTTACTGGAACAGTGTCTGAGCAGGGTACAATAATCCATGGATAATTAACAAAGGCAATCAAAGGGAAAGTAAAAGGAAATTAGGGAAGTAATGTTTCCATTCATATTAAAATAATGTGTTAAGTGTGTTTTATGAGAACAAGAGGTGGAAATATAACAATGTGCCATATTTCTTGTCCTGAAAATTAAAAGGTAAAGGATGATGTCAGCTACTCTTGGAAGAAAGGATGGCTTATTGCAGCTGTAATTATGCAACTATGATTAACTAATACCACACTGAAATTACTGTTCAACGAGGATTTGGGGAGGTAGTAGTGAAATAGTAGTATTGGCTGGAAAGTTGTTATGCACAGCTAAAAATAGAACAAGAACTTTAAATCCTTTTTGTCATCTAGAAGTGGATTTCCTGCCATTTTACCTCTCCAAACATTTTCTCACCTCTTCTGTCTACTCACAGTTGTTTGGTTTGTTTGTTTGTTGTTTTGTTTTTACCTGTCATTTTAAGTGCTCTTAGTAGGCTGAAGGTATTATAGAAGCGGTGTTTTACTGAGACTGGTTCCTAGAGGATCAATCTTGTACACTTTGTGCTATGACCCCCTCATGACACAACATTATCACTCATTCGGATTGAATTCCCACTTCTCAGTATTCTCTGTATGTTGATGTACTAGATAGAGGAAATATTCTTTGCCTCAACATTTTTCTGTGAACCACTTTTTGATATTATGTGATTTTTTTTTTTTTTTTTTTTTTCTCCCCCAGCCACTATTCAAGCAGCCTGCCTCTTATTCCTTCTTTTTGTTTGAGAAATATCCATGATTTCATCTATCTGTTATCTGTTTGTATAACCCCATCAGCATTACCCAGTGTCGTCTAAACGCAAGTCAAAATACGGCAGTCCTTACCAATTTTAGGGACTTGTTTGTGGCATTCTAACCTTGCTAATTGGTTTCATATTGGAGGTGATCTCTATCAGATGTTAGAATGATTGACTTTGTATGCAAAGAATAAAGAGAAGCCATGCCTTGCTCAGGATTTTTATCTTACACAATGTTTGGTTTTTTTTGCTGGTATGAGACCATTTCCTTATTGTACTTTGTTGTTATTTATTTTGGTCATAGAATAGAACAAATATAGTTCTGACTGAAACCTATACTATTATTTTCTGGATTATCTTAAGAGTTTTAAATGTTGTTGAAAGAAGCTTGACCCTCATTCTACTGATTAAGTGCATATGCTCAGTGAGGTGCAGCCGGTAAAGAATACCAAGAAGGCATCACTGGAATGTATGATTTCATTGCCTCTGTAGGATGCCAATGATGGGCCCACTATGCTTCAGCAGGTGTTGCTAGAAATAATGTTTGTATTGCATTCTGTGGGTAGTTGTGGTTTTAGAAGTTGTTCGTACGTTTAATTAGCGCTCTTACTGTTGTAATGGGAAACAACAAACATTTGATTTTGCTCAGCTTCCTTTAAAAACCCACCAGATTTCTCATTGTTTTATAGTGTTCATTCACTTATTGCTCCATTGTAGTGATATTGGTACATACCATCTGAGGTAAGTGTTCCCTGCGGTGGTGGAGGGTCGATCCCGAAGGGGTTTGCAGTAGGGGAGTCCATGCGTGATCCTCGGGGAAAGGCCCTGTTATTATTGTCCCTCTGTATCTCATTAGTGAAACGGTTATTGATGGGTATATTCTGTGGTACCACTTGTACCAATGGAGGAACCACGGGTAGCTCACTGCGCCCCATCGTCCTCATACACTGCTCCTCCAGTGTAGAGATAAGAATGGACTGGTTGTTGACCAGCCCGGCCATCATGGCGAAACGGGCCTCCAGTTCTTTATACCTGGAGGCCAGTCGCATCATCTCAGAGGTTACATTGAGGACGCGGTTCTCCAGCTGGGCCAGCTCAAGAGAGTTATCTCTCTTCCTGATGATCTCATGCAGCAGCTGCATATAGAGTTGGGTCACTCTGGAGTTCATGTTCCTGCTCTCTTTCCGCAGCAGCTTCATCTCATTCACCAAGTTACCATCCACATCCACCACCAGCTGCAGTGTCTCAATCTCACGTCGTTGCTTGTTGAGCACCTCCCGCACATCTGCAATGTCCATACGAGTTACTCTGTCCTTGTCTGGTTCAGGGCCTGTGGTGCTGGCACAGATTGGACCTGTTGACAGATATGACTTATTTAGGTGATTTACCAAAATTGTATAAGGGAAAGAGGCAAAAATAGATAGCAATGAAAGTTATATCCATGAGGAATAAAGATGGCTGCATGATGGAAAAACGCACATTTTATTGCCGAGATAAAGTGTCATTTGTACCTGTGATTCTCTGCTCAGGCACAAGAAAGGTGTAAGAACATTTTTTGGCATCAGGATCCGGGGGAGCTCGTTTAGTCCTGTGAACAGGCGGCTCTTTGGTCCTCCGGGCTTCCCTGGAACTCCTGCAGTAACTTTGCTCCCAGAGAGAAAGACAGAGGATAGCACACAGACCCCACATCAGCCCCTGCATTGCTGCTAGCTGGTTAGATGACTAGATGGACAGGTACCAGTGTTCCCTTCAAGTCCCTCCAGGCCTTCCTGCAAGAATACAAGACCGGAGTTATAGTTGGGAACAGTCACTGCTTTGTCTACAAAGTCTAATAAAGTTAATGTAGAATCACAGGGGTGCTGATTGTATATGTTTCAGGAGTAGAGGAAATTACTGCCAACAAAGTTATTCACATATATGTATAGGAAGCTAGTCTCACTACATGCAGTAGCAGATTTATCAGTTCTTTGTTCCACATATTGTTTGTGTGGAAAGATTAAAAGAGACAAACATCTTCTGTCCAGTCAAAAACAAGAGGTCTGCTTTCCATCCCACTCAGTTCTTCCACTGACTGACACCCAGGCTGTGTTAGTTTTCTTCCCATTAGGAGGTCCGATATGTGGTGGCTGGCCGTGCATTATCTTTGGTATTTATTCATCTTCCCAAGTTGTTGAATGATTAGTAAGCACTTTAATGGTCTTTCTGAAAGAAATCTTGCCAGAAAACTAATTTTAAGCATCAAGGAATTTATTGGACTGTTAACCATAGGAACATAGTTCTGGTATAGTTTTCTCTTTTGTATTATGGTTCCTGATCTCTCAACAGTTACTGCTCCTTTTCCTTTTGTACCCTTAATATCAGCACTGAAGGATGGGGATATTCTTGAAATATTAACTTCAAGCTAAAAAAAAAAAACACTTCCAGACCAGTCTAACAATCAAAGAAGGAACGTTCATCTTTCAGTTCTGTTGAAATAACATAAAAATGAGACACACTCTTCATGCTTTTGGTATGGGCTTATTGCCTCAGCATTGATTTATTTTCTTCTCTTTTCTGCCTCATCTTCTTTCCAGGGTTGCATCATGCAAAATCTCACGATCAACTGTCAGGACTTTTGTCTTTGGGTCCAGGGACACTTTAGTTCTCGGTATTGGGCCAAAGTAGCCTCCCTTCCCACTAAAAAGATTTGACTTTATTGTCCCATACAACTTATTTGTGTTGCATGTATCTACACATGCACAGTGTACCTCTCTGTAAAAGATATGCTGCCTCCCGGGAGATGGGTTGAAAATGCTCATTCCTGTGTGCTCACACATACAGTCTCTGCAGGGGAGTCGAATTAAGTCTAGAAAACAGTGTGTGCAATTTTCCTCAGCCTTATCTAATTTGAGGGGACCCTTGGCACTCCCTCATGTCTTTCTTATCCCTGATGATTCTGGTTGTGTTTCTCATCAGTGCACAAGCACAAAACCTCACATACAAGTGTGAACACTGCTCCATTTAACACCCTGACCTGAGTCCGCGCAAGGACAGAGGTGCCCAGTCCTTCTAATCCACTCCATCAGTCTTCAGTCTTTACTCAGTGCCACATCATTAAGTCCTACCTCCACCCTGAAATTCAGGCGCTGTGTCTCCCATATGACGCCATTGTGGTTCTTGAGGAATTCTGGCAATTCTGTCACTTGGACCAATGTGAGGAGGGGACTGGATTACAACTAGTCCTGCAGATCTCGACTTTGTATGTGCACTCTTGCTGGTATGCATAAATTTGTGAGTCCATCTGTAAGATTGAATACTGTGTGTGCACGACTGTCCAGGGACGTTATTCATTTTCATGGTGGTGTTTTTCCAGCAGCCTTTGTGTCTGACAGCATAACCAGGTACTGTATCCTTGCTGACCTCTATGAGAGCTGCTAATGACTTTAACAGCAGCATCAACAGTATCAGTTCTCAAGTGTATCTTCGCTTCGAAGCTATGTCTGGTTTTCTACTGTTGTCATGAGTTTCACACAGCAATGCTCAGCACTGACCACAGTTTAGGGGGGTATGACCAAGCCACGTAACATCACAGCTCATCTTTTTCCTTCCACCTCCTTCAATTTCCATCTTTTAGTCATGCTTTACATTTCTTTCTCATCCCCTTTTACTTATTTCCTTCCCTTTTCTGTTTTATTGAGGCTGCTTTCATCCTGGGTGGTGGTTGTGAGTAAGAGGGGCCTAGTTTCTTGAATGGAATCGTCGCTTATCAAAGACATTCTAGCAAATGTAGAGAGGTCACCAGTGTATTACGAATGTACAAGGTTTACAGTGCTTCCTCAGAACATGCTGAGAGCAGCTCCTTTCAAGCCCAACAAACCAAAACCAAACAGTGTTGAAGGGCTGTTTAGAGGAAACGATAAACTGCCCCCTGAGGGAGTAAAAACTTCATGCATGTGAATGTGCCACCCTATTTGACAAACTATATTTGTTAACCCATTTCTTCAGGAATAAATCACATTTGGTGCTTCTCAGACTCAACACCAAAATGAACAACAAACTTAAATCACTGCCTACTTCACTAGACGTTTCAGTTTACACTAGTACAACTGTTCAATTCCTTTATATATCTATGTATGTATGTGGGCAGTTTTCAGTGCACACACTGTATAAAAATGAATGTTTGCTTTTGGGTGCGTTTCTGGGGCAATATGAGTTGGCACTGTTCCTTTCCGTGCTTATACCCGAGCATTACTTTGTTGGTATTACATGAAGAGGGGCTTTTTTTTTTTTTTTTTCCCCCCATTTCTTTGTTTGTTTTTCATTTTATCTTGAGTCTCTCTTTTTTTTTTTTTTTTTATTACACTCTCATTCCTCCTACTGGGAATAATTATCATTTGAACAAGACACAATAATTTTTACTGTTTTTAATGTTCCTGTTGCAAAATAGGATCAGACACTCAGCAACATGTTTGCAACTCAGTCAAGTCCAAACAAGTCCAAGTCCGATTCTGACCATGTCTGGATAGCCAGCACAGTCAGCATCTTCATTTGTTTACCTCTCGTTAGATAGCAGCTGGCAGTGGCTGACAGCGTTAGCGTTTGTACTAATGCAAACTTGTGCTCTCTGTTCTGATAACTATGATATTAAAACACACAGATGGGCATGCTGACAATGTTAAAAACTTGACTTTCATCAAAGGGGGATCTTGAAGGTCATTAATATAACTTAGTCATCTTTGGATTTGGCCATATTTTGAAATTTGCCATATGTGTCAGCAACTCTGGCGTGAGGCTTGGTTTTATGGTTTTCTATTCAGTCTGTTTGTGGCATTCATCAGCTCTGCTGGTTCTTATTGATTCCAGCTCTCTCACTTGGACAGGAGAGACATTTTTTTTCCGAGGTCTGGCTTCTTTAGTTGTAATAATAATTAAAAAGCATAGTGCCATATTGACAGATCTCTGGAATGCCTCATGCACAAATAAATGCTCACTTTCCAGTTACTCTGCACAAATAGCCTTATTAGCACACATTTCCAGTAAACCGAAATCACACGCGTGTAATGTGCATATACAGTATGTGCTTGTGTGTGTAAGTGCGTGAGCGTGCAAGAGTATATGCACTTGTTTTATGTGAGGGGAGTGATGATGTACATGAATGCTTATCAGCTCTATACCTTAAAGAAAGACTTTTCTACTTGTCTTTGAAGAGGAAATGACCTGAGATTTCATTAAGCAAGATGGCAATGCTGCTTATTTCACTCCTAGACAGGAAACATTTGTTTTGCCTTGCTGGATAAACAGCATAATGAATGCTGGTTGTTACCTCAGGACAGCCATATGTCACATCTGTACCTTCAAGTTACACTGTTTGTTTTGGCATAAAGTCACATTTGATGTGAGCCAAGGCAATTAACTGTTTGATAAACTGGTTAATAAACAAGTGGCTTAAACTGCTTCCACGGAAAGCTGGCTTGCTGCAGGAGGCTAGAAGGGGAACCCTTTTAAGTCACTAAATGGGTCAAGTGTGCAACTGGGCAACAATTGAGCTATGAGTAATTTGTGCATTTTCTAATCTAAAGGCAAATTGTTGCTTGTTGTACCGCTTATTCATCTTAATTCAACTATGGGAAATAAAGTTTAATAACATGGAGCACAAGTGAGTTATTGATGTGAGTAAAGTTTTAAGCTTTTGGGTGCACGTTGCAGTAATAACTACATTATATTAACATTATCAATAGACTTAAAAGAGTATCTGTTGCGCTGAATGCTGGCATATGAACTTAAGCCCATGAAAATGTAAAATTGTTGTGTTACTGCCAGAAGTACCTTTTGGCTGCTTTGTGTTTGTTTCTGATCTCCTGGTCAGTGTATCTTTTGCAGTCATTTACCAATCCTGATGTGTCACTGTGTAGCTTGATGGATTGCAGCTCAACAAGTTTGGGGATTTGAGGGGGAGAGACTTGGACAAAATATATTTATATTTTAATAGGCAATGTATTTCCCAGCCTCAAAACCCTCGGCTTCCACTCCCCATCTGGTCCTCAGACTTTCCCACAACAAGTCCAAAATGCCCTGAAACACACTGCTCAGAAGAGAGAGAAAAGTAAAATGGGATGAGCAAAGGAGAGGACCAGCAATAAGCTGTTGCTCTGCTTTACAGGAATCTATCTCATCTGAGAACGGCTCAGCCAACTCTTATACAGACTGAATTCCTCACAGCACTTCATCCAAACATGATGTCATCAGCCTATGTTTTTGTGGACAGCAGAGGTACATGACCACTCGTACGCTGACCCTCAAACACGCTAATTGACTCATTGCATACTTGCTGACACAGTTGGTTACAGAGCAACATGCAGAAAATGAAGGCAACTGAAAGCTGAGAAATCATCTTTTCAGCAAATCATTGTAGGAAATTCTGTGTGGAGAAATGGCAAAGATTTGATGTTACTGAGAACAAGGGCTGTAGAGGATAACGCTGCATGAGTGGGGAAGTTGTAAAAGTACTGACATTGTGAAACAATTGATGAAATCAAAACAACAGCATACGCACAGAAAAGATCAGTACCATCAGGAAAAACTCAAAGGTTTCATCAATGAAACCAACAAAACGTCTGTGAAACTGCTACTACAGTGGAATGGCAAACACTGTGCTACATTATTAATGGTGTTTTTTTTTTATATCTCCACATTAAACTGAGCATGTTGAAAATATTAAAAAGGAAATCAAATGAGGTACAAAGAGCTAGAATAGGATTTTCTCAGTGTTGACAACAGCAGCCAGTAATTGAGACTGGAGCCTCCCCCTGAAATAAAAGAAAATGAAGGATGAGGTGGAAAAATTAATAGTGTGTTGGATTAAGATGTTCAGTTTAAGAGGAGTCTGGCCTGTGGGTAGAATACAAAACAATAACTTTCCACCTTCTGCTCTCTGGCTACTTAGTTGTCTACCTTCAGGAATCTATTTTACCGAAGAGGGATCACCCCCCAAAACATCCCTGCGGCTTCATGGGCTCCATCTGGTTTCCCTCTACTGTAGTGAAACTCTAAACATGTGGGTTGATGTTGGGGTCAGAGGTCCATGCGTCGGGATTAGGCTGCAGCCCCACTCTTCCTCACTCCCAGCCGTCTGCTCAAGAACCCCGCCAATCAATTGGTCTTTGTGGAAAGTAGCCCCCAACCCCCTCCTTTCTCCAGAAGACCGTCAATCTCTAGCTGTCTGACTCAGTAAAGATAAGGAATCTCTGCTCCCCCAACACACTGCTCCATCTCCCTATGACTTATCCCATTACCTCACCAACACAGCCTTCTTAAACTCTACCCTTGTAATTTATTACGCTGGCTGACAATCAGCCTTCCCCCTCTGTTCAGGTGCCGTTTCTATCTGATTATATTAAACTTTTCAAGTGGTACACACAGTCCTGCTGAGTTAGGTCAGGGGATAGAGGAGAGCCGGGGGGGCTTTGCTTCATTTATAGCATTTTTGTAGATGTTTGTTTGGCTGAATGGTGTGAATTTTCAGATTACTCATAAGCACTCACACGTAGCTGTTCTTGGATTTTATTTCTCCTCTGTCACACTTCACCTTAAGTTCATACCTCTGACTGCACATGCTTTCTGTTAGTTGAATGAGCACACCCACACACATTGCCCACTGGCCCTTCTTTGTTGCATGCCTCTACTTCGCTTGTCTGTTTATCTCGACCTCCTGGCTGACCTTTTCCTCCCTTTGGTGACCCATCCATTCAGCTGTGTCCAATCTCTCATTAGGGGTATTCTAAATGAGCTTCAGTGCAGCTACATGCTTTTCTTTCAAATTTTACTTCAGACTTGCCCAGAGTACTTTTAATATTTCATAGCACTTTACTTCAAAAATGCTGCAGCTAGCTGTGTGACTCATAATGTAGGGTTGAATTTTAAGTGATAAAATGTGTCCAACTTGTTCTGCTGTGTTGAATTTAACCACACGTGTTCGGCACAGTACAGCAGCAGTATTTTTTTGGACCAGCCTGTGTCTATATCCTTAGTGTATGTATGTAAATGTTATCTGTGTCTGCTTCTATATGTGGCTCTGTTTTGCTGATAACATCAGCCAAGCTATGCCTCATACATCTGTATCTATGAATGGTCCACACATAGCCCCAGGTTAAACAGTGAGATACAGCTGGCTGCATGCCCGTTGCCCCCACTCCCAAAAAAATAAAATGCAGTTAGCTCATGTCGGCTGAGTGAGCTATCAGTCTCCTGCTGGTTTACAGCATAGTCTGTGACAGGACAGCTAGAAAGGGGCATTGGTGAAACGGCTGACAGCCCAAATAATGCTCTAACTGAACACTATTTATTGGCTTGTTGAGGGAGTTTTAAAACCTTAAAATAGCAAAGACATCAAACAACCTCTCTGCTGTGATTTACATTCCAGGACGAAGGTTAAGAGAAAGTTTGGTTTATGTATGAACTGGTAGTAATGACCCATTTAAAGCTTTTTCACAGGCCTGTCCCACATGCTCCTAACTTTCAGGTGAACCTGAGGGCCAAGCGTTGCTGCTCAGCACAGAATGTTCTGGACATTTCTTGGATAGCTGCGCCTGCTCTCTATCTTTAACTGTCTCTCTCTTTTTTTTTTTTCTCCCCAGCCTGATTTATTGGCGGCATTGATACTTAGATTTATTACTCTACAAGAAAAACGAGCAAAGTCATGAAATGTTTTTTCAGCCATTTGCCACAACCTCATTTTGACTTTTACTCTTTGAAGGTACAAATGTGTCTGTGCGCAAATGTTTCTCACGGTCATTTAGGGCATCTACAGATGTGACTTTGTAGTGAAGAAACTGTTTTCCCTAGATCCCACCAACAGACCCAGACTTAAATGAAAACATTTGAAGATAATTGTGACTTGGTGATATGGAAGCGCACCGTATTGATGCTATTAAGTGTTCAAAGCTTTTGCCATCAAGGCAAGGCTGTGACTGAAGTGTTTCAGGTCCATTGGGTATATTTGATCAAAAATGTGGTTAGGATTGGGTTACATGTAGCATAATTATTTTTTTATTATTTATTTTTTTTTATCTGACCCAGTAAAGGGGACTCACAGAAACAGACAAAAACAGAGATTCCACAAACTCCAATGTATTTTTGTCCATAACTATGTTGCTGTGTGTATAATATTATTGACCTAATCAGGAATCTGGCAGGTTAACCAGACTCCAGCCATATACCCATTAGCAGCTAGGTGCAGATGGTGCTGTATTAGGAACCCAAAAAGCCAAGAAAAAATAAACAAGCTAGGCTGTAGAGCTCAAATCTCTCCATCTGATCACATCAGCCTCCCTCAAGTGTTTCACTGGAATGCTCTACTTTCTTCTCTCCCCCTTTATCTTTCTGTAGCTGTTTGAGGCGTAGTGTGAATTTGTGTGCAGTTGGAAAGAACATGCAGAGACACCAAGGACTAAAACATTTTTCATTATTTGGGATTGTTTTTTTCCCCCTAATATTATTCTCCTAAAAAATTTCCCATTGCATAACCTGCATCACAGTGGAAAGGCCAAAACCACAAAGCACCATAGTAAATACATTCAATCCAACACAGATGTCATTCTACATATGCTTTGTAACCTTTTCCCCTCCTCTGTGATGTGTTAAACATATATACATGATACAGCTCTCAGTATATTTAAGTCCTCAGGCTCTTGAGGAAAGCTAAAGAAGCATTGCTAAATGTTTCTGTCTGCAGCTGCAGCCTCCAGTCACGAAACGTCCTAACCTCTCCAACCTCTCAGCCAGAGCTCTCACAGCTGCCTAGACATATTCACTTATACATACATCTACACACATACACACAGCATCTCACTGACATATTCAAGAATCAAACTTGGAATAAACTCAGACAACATTTACCTTTTTGTTACCAGTGGTGTGAGGGGGGGTGTGTGTCTCCTGCAGTTATAGTTTCAACTGTGTATTAAATTGTGTCTTCACCGAGCTGCAGTGCTCAGGAATCATCTCTCTGCATCTCTGTCTCTCTCTTTGTCCCAGTCTTCTGAGGTCTTGCCCTTCACTCACTCCTTCTGTCCTGTAGCTGAAAATTACAGTACAGACTCTTTTGTCAAGGCCCTGTTTCCCAAAGATGTCCTCGTGTCTGTGGACTCAGCTGTCCCGGGGCTTAGGCTTGTGCATGGTTCAAAAGCTGGCCACTTCGACAGACTGAGCTCTGTCGACTGATGCTTTGACTTTTTCACAAAGGATGGGGGAGACCAGAGGAGGGGAGGGAAGCCAAAGAGGGAAGAGAGGGGAGGAGAAGGGGGATGAGGGTGTGGGAGTTGGAGATTGCCTGTGGTTTTTTTTTTTTTTTTTTTTTTCCCTTCCTTCCTTTTTTTTTTTTTTTTTTTTTGATTGGCCCAGCCTACCTCTGATGTCACTCTGATGGAAAAAAGACAGCAAAAGAGAATAACAGAGTTGGCTCATGAAGTTTCCCATCCTCAACAATGGCCTTGGTGATTCTTAGGAAGAAGAAGTGGATTCATTGCAAAGATTTGATTTGTTTGAATTTGAAAGTGATTCTGCTGAGTTTGGAGCACAGTGTTGAACTGCTTCGGTCCTTTCTTACTCAATTGCAACACTCAATTCTCCTCCTTTTTCCTTTTTCCTTGGAAGAAGAAGTGATTGTAATGCTCCTGAGGTTTCTCTGCAGCTTCCTGTTTTTGTGTTTCAGTATGTGTGGGCCAGTGACAGAACAAGGCAGATGGGGTTAGTTGATTAGTGCTGTTATCCCAACTCAAGGTGTACTCTCATTTTGTGAAACATTGCACTGTGTTTTTTATTTATTTATTTGTTTTTATTGAAGAATCTGACACATGACTTTTGGATAATTTACCATCTTAGGTTCGTCTCTTGATCATTTGTCATATGAATTTGGTCACATGTAAATATACAAAGTGTCTATCCCATAACCATAGGCTATCTGAGCATGCATCTGTCTGTGGGTGTTCAAGGCAGTTGGATTTGTGCATGACTAACTGCTGTTATCCCTGACACGCTCTCAGAAGAGCAGCCATGGTGGTTAAGCCTTCGGGATCCCTCTCTTCCTCTTCTTCTCCCCATCTTTTTCTTCCCCCCTTCACAGCTGAGTCTTCAAACGCTTTTAAACTGCCTCTCCTGCACCCATCCTCCCTCTCTGGTTCTAATCAGAAGGTGTTGTGTTTGTGTGTGTGTGTGTGTGTGTGTGTGTGTGTGTGTGTGTGTGTGTGTGTGTGTGTGTGTGTGTGTGTGCGTGTGTGTGTGCGTGTGTGTGTGCGTGTGTGTGTGCGTGTGTGTGCGTGTGTGTGTGTGTGTGTGTGTGTGTTTATGGTATCCTGAAAATGAGATTAAGACTTTATTGCATTTCATTCTATTATCGTTGCTTATTTGTCCATTTGCTTTTAGATTCTGTATGCAGTGTTGTGTACATACACACATCTGCAAGTATAGCACCGTTTCCCAACAGTGCAGAGGTGTTGGTGTCATATTTTTTTACTGTGTGATGACTTTCTTACATCTGCATTCAATCTTATCATTGGCTTGTGAATGAAACATTGAGCAAAAGACAAAAAGAAGAAAGAGGGCAATGGAGAGGACAGTGTGCCATCAGTTCACTTCTAAAGCTTGTTAATTTCTCTTTTAGAATGGTGGGAAGCTGCTACTGGGTTTGTCTCTCAGTGTTAATATTTATGTAATGAGAGACTAAGAATCTCAGCTCTATTCCAAGTCTGCCAGAAAGAAGTAATGAGAGCGGGAGTGAGAGGAAGCGAGCGATGGCCTTGAATTGGAAAGGCTGGAGGCTGAAGAGAAGATCAGTCATCTACTTTAGTCACTCATTTCCGTCTGTTCGGAGCAGATCAGGGCAAAAAGTATATGCTAATAGTTGAGTTTGTGCAGAGTTTTTCTTCCTCTATATTTTGGCCCACGTGTTATGAAACAGCCTGCAGTCACCAGCTGGTCTTCACACCAGTAACTGTAGGGCACTTCCATCATGTGTCAAAGGAAATCAGGCCCTATTAGGATGACCAGCCTTGTTTGTGTCTATGCTTTCAAATAAACTGAGCTTTCTGTGTTCAGGCTATAAAATCCTCATTGGCGTTGACCACTAATATATGGACGCTGTCCTCGCCTTGCCCCAACTGAGGGAAAGTGGCTGTGTATTTCTGTTGGTTTAGTGTAACATGTTGCATCTTTTTCTGTTTCTTTATTTTAGGGATGTACCTGTCTGATTTGACCTACATAGACTCAGCCTACCCGTCCACAGGCAGCATACTGGAGAATGAACAGAGATCAAACCTGATGAACAACATTCTCAGAATCATATCGGACCTGCAGAGGTCCTGCACCTATGGTGAGATAAGATTAACACACATATACACACACACACGCTCACTCTTACATTGCAGGAAGACTAAAGACTGGAGGCCTCTCTCTACACTGAGATCTGGTTATGTCCATTAAATGGACATAGGAGAACAGAGTCTTTTAAAAAAAAAAGTGCCTTGATACCTCAATTTCAGTTTCCATGGATATACTATCAGAAAATCTGTGCAATTCATTAATGGTGTGCTTTTGTGAGAAACGAACAAGCTGCAAATGGACTCAGACTAATGCGCCTTATGTATGAATTGTAGTTGTGCTTACTGACCTCGAACCAATTTTATGTGGTACACTGCTCTCAAAAATCTGTCAGAATTTGGTAAGCGACAAAGCCACTCCGTTGATGGACTGTTGGAGCATTCCCAGCTGACACAGGGACGTTGTGTTAACGTTGGTCCTTGGTTGGATATGGGCTGCAACGTCAGACAACGTGAGATAACTAATTATGTAGAGCAGGGAACCAACCACCATCCAACATTTAGTCAGTGTTACCTTACTGTAATTAGACGTCAAGCCAATGTTAGGTTCTTAACATAAACCCAAATTTAAAATCCATATCATAATCAATGAGATGCAATTATAATCAAATGTTGGGAGACAACATTGTTCCAACGTCACACTAACTTCAGGTATTTGCTATCGCTGGCAACGATAAACAAATCAGAGAACAGTATGCAGTATGCTTACGTCCGCTACTTTTTGCAGTACCAGTACGTACTGTGCTTCACTTTATGTGTTTATGTGCACCTTATATATGAAAATAGACCTGTTCATTGATATTGCGTTTTATAATGCGGTGCGCCTTATGGTCCCCAAAATACAGTATATAGAAAATCCCTGGCTGCTGATCTGGAACTAACCTGCAATTGAGTTAATTTTCTTTAATGGTTAATGGAAGTATGACATTGCCCATATTTTTTTTTATCTTAAATCCAGATGCACTCTATACCCAAGATATGCTTTAGTAATTAAAATGATCATTATGTAAAATGTGTGTCATTACTGCCTCCCTTTCAGATATACCAGTGTTGCCTCATGTACAGAAGTATCTCAACTCAGTCAGGTATATCGAGGAGCTGCAGAAATTTGTTGAGGACGACAATTACAAGTAAGAAAACAAATAAACGTAGCTTAGTTTTATTTCATAGAAACCTCCTTGAAGCAATATGAAAACAAAGTTCTTCCATCCTGTCTTATATTTTTGCCTTATGCCCATCAAAAAAGTCTTTGAATTTAAGCTGATGGAGTCATCAATGTCTGTTCAGGTTGTCCCAGAAAATTGAGCCAGGCACCAGCACACCACGAGCAAACGCCTCCAAAGAAGATTTAGTTGGTGGGTTTCACTGCAGATCTGTTGGGGGGAGGGTGGGGCATGTCGAGGAAATTTATGGATTGCATCTTTACCACCATGTTTCTCCCAGACTAAAAGCTTCACCTTCCCTGTTTTACCTACAGGCCAGGAGGCATCAGCGTCCCCTCTCTGTGGCCGTAAATGTATGGTAGCAAATGAAGGACCCAAAGTCCCAGCCACACCACCCTCCCCCAGAAACCTGCTCCCGTACGGACACAGGAAGTGCCACAGCCTGGGCTACAAGTCAGCATCAGTTTCCTGCTAGATGATTATGATGAACAACAAAAATACACCAACTGTCTAAAACGTAAAATATGAACACATCTCTCTGTCTTCCTGCTGCCTGCTCTGCCCTGTGTCTCCACAGTTTTATCCACAAGATGAACACAGTCGAGTTTAAAAGTGCTACGTTCCCCAATGCTGGTTCTCGCCACCTGTTGGACGACAGTGTGATGGAGAGCCACAGCCCCACTAGAGGACAGGCAGAGAGCTCAACGTTGTCCAGTGGCATTTCACTTGGTAAGACTTGAGTATTTACACTTAATAATGTGATGCACAGTTTGTTTTCTTCACTGTGACATTCTTTTTCTGCTTGCAGGGAGCAGTGAGGGTTCAGAACTCAGTGAAGAGGTATCTTGGCCAGCTTTTGAGAGGTAATTTATAATTTTTTTTTTCCTCCCCATCTCATCCATATGCAAATATTATACAATAACCCAACGCCTTATGTGATTGTCAATTTGTCAAAGCCTTAACATACAGCTATACAAAATGATCTGCCATTAAAGCTCATACACAAGCACCCTAAACAGCCTTGCTTTTAGCCTTACAGTCAAGGATCATCCCTCCACTGCTGTGCTCAGATGCTTCTGTTTGTCCATGAGCCTGAAATGTATTCAGTGCTGAACATTTCAATCCCATTCCCAGTAGTTTCACTGAGCCAACAAGTGTCTGGAGCTACACTTGCTGGTTCTGAAGTAAAAACTGTCAGCTCAAGAATCCACTGGCCTGAATACCAGCTTAATCTTCTGCCCATTAACCATTAATCTTTGAAACTCTTGCGTAACTCTGTAACACATCCGTCAGTAACTCTAACCAAATGACCGCTTCTCATCCAGCCCTAACCCATATGACTAGAAGGGGGAAAACGGTATCAACGCGAAAAAAACACCCGCACAGCCTTAACAGTGTCCCGTGCCACCATCCTATCCTATTTATCCTATTCTGAACAGGACTCGGTTCTATCACTCTCTGGGCCCAGTGACCCGAGTGGCCCGCATCCCCTACAGAGGAGTCCTGAGGCCCAGCAGGTACACACATCCCGACCGGAAGCAACCTGATCTGAATCAAACCCTCTCTTATCCTCACTTCATGCCCCTCAGTCCCCGCAAGGGGCCGCTGTTTGCTGGTGCTTAGTGTGTACTGGATTCATCTTGTGATGGGAAATAAATGTGCGTGAGAAAGAGAGAGAGAGAGGTGTGTGTGTGTGTGTGTGTGTGTGTGTGTGTGTGTGTGTGTGTGTGTGTGTGTGTGTGTGTGTGTGTGTGTGTGTGTGTGTGTGTGTGTGTGTGTGTGTGTGTGTGTGTGTGTGTGTGTAAAATCACAAATAATAGGAAAAGCAAAGGATCTGTTTGGGTGTGTGATTCTATATATCCTGCTGCATATCATCAGTCTCCAATCTACCTTTTACTTTCTTGAATTTCTTGCATGTTTGCTTCACACATTTAATCACACATGTACACACACACACAACTTGAAGTCAAAAATTCTTCTTGACTTAATTATAACTTACTATATATTTTAAATTGTACCATTTTTGGGATAAAAATTTGTTTCCACAGCCACACTCAGCTCCATATGTTACTGGAAACAAACCGTTCCATCCTGATTTTTTAAGAAGAGAGGAACAGACTCTGCAAGGTTATTAGAGCCAAATCTTGTGGGCATTGCATATTAGTGGTCCCTTGCGGTAAGGGATGGTCTCCCTCTGTGTCTCTCCCTCTCCACCAGGCTTCACTAGGCTCCTGCACTGGGCTTCCTGCTCTGATCCTTCAGACAGACACAATCTGCACGCCACCTTGCCCATCTCTGCTCTTTTTTTTTTTTTTTTTTAAGCTAACACAGCCAAAAATTTAAATCTGTGAAATTCAGCTGAATCAGAAATAGATGTAGTTATAAAATGGCTCTTATTCGTGAAGCAGAGGTCATGGTAACTGTGCAGCATGTATCTGCCAACTAGTTTATCTCTTATTTTTTTCTAGAATGCGTTCATGCATGAAAACATGCATGTTTTCTCATGAGCATTTTTGTGTGTACGGCTTACAGTGTTTATCCTTGTCCTGTTGCAGTTCTGCTGAGTCTGAGGAGCTTGCAGTTCACTTGTATCCCGGAGCCGTCACAGTGCAGGGGGTGTTGAGGCGAAAGACTGTGCTCAAGGAGGGCAAGAAACCAACCGTGAGAGCCCACAGAAACACACACTGAAATGCAGCAGTACATGTGAATATGCTGCTCATATACCTACACCTGCACATACAGGAGCAGAAGGGCACCAAAAGCTGTGCACAGAGATCGGATAGGACCTCAGAGACTCTTAAACCTGTTTCTGCCCATTCCTTTGATTCATCAGTCATTTTTTCCTTCTTTGATTTCAATTTCCATTTCTTTCCAAAGCTTTTGTTTTTCTTGTTCTGCATAAACCATTTTTATATTTGTGCTTAGATTATCCTATTCTTTTTTGGCTGGAACTTTTTGTGCAGTTAAACTAAGTTAGAGCTGTCAAAGGAAATGTGGATGATGTGTGAGCATCTTTGATCATATAACAAGATATACATCTTTTTCCCAATCTGACCATGCAGTCAGGTCTCTGCTCATCAGGAGCTTGACTTGAATGCATTTTTACTATTTTTTTTTTATTTTACTTGTATTAGTCTAGAAAACTTCCATTGTTTTCTGAAGCAAGACGCAGATTTTGCTTTCACCAAAGCAAATACAAAAGACACCACAATCGCACAAACATCTAAAAGTTTACTGATTGAAAGGACCCACTTAGGCCAAAGTATGCATGATTTAACCTTTGTGCCTCCAGGTGGCATCTTGGACCAAATACTGGGTCGCCCTTTGTGGGACCCAGCTGTACTACTACCCTGCCAAGTCCCTGAAGGCCACTGAGAGAAAACACGTAAGTTGCACACAGTAGTCAATCTCATTCTGTTAAATACATGTATGCTAGTTGTTAATATTCACAGTAGTTCAAAGATGTTCTGGGTGTTTAGCTCTCTTGGTTTATTTAATTACACCCAGACACAGCAAAGTCATATTCTTCGCTATGAACTGCGGTTGCTGATATTGTACCAAATCACCTTAGTTTTGTAAGGAGGCAACACATGGTAGCCATTACTGAGTCATTCTTAAAAATGTTAATGATGGAATGAACTTGGGGGAAAGCATGCAATGATTCTTCTTTATGTGTTTGTGTTAAGGGCACAATATAAAAAATAAAATAAGGAAACTAAGAAATTTGCCAAATTTTTGGGTGTTTGGTAGACTCAAATGTTGGATTACCTAACCCTTTTACACCAAGTGTGCCGCCGGTGGCACATTCACAGCCGCACTTCAAATTACTGGAAATATGCAAATGTTTGCTCTATCATAGTAATTCCATAGGTTTCTGAAAGATGAGAAGTTGCACTTCATTGCCAATGTATGGTCATTACTGTAATTCCACTGTTGCCGGAAGTAGGCGAATCCGCTCCTTTGTTGATAACCTTTAATACATTGTTTCAATAACCTGACTGATACTGGAGGTTTTAAGTGCTCAGTTAAATGGTCCAGGTAGACGAGAGGAATCTTCGGTGTTAAAGAGTTCGTAAACCCTAGATCTCTGATAACAGTGATGTGTTTCACTTTGGAAATCACTTGAGACATCACCACTAAAAAACATGTGGGAGAGCTCTGACCACTGTTATATTATGGTTGGCCATCCAAGTCAAATCATCCTGATTTGGCTTCTTGGCTATCTAAGGAGGGAAGGGTTGTTGAAACACCTGGCTCTGTTATCAATGAACCAGGGTTTATGTTTTGTAACCTAACTTCACTCGGTGTTTCACTATGAGAAATATGGCCCACCTCCAAAATGCATAATCTCACAAAGGCTCAAGACTCCATGACCCATAGGGAGATACCACGAAAAAGTCTCTAAGGGCACAGTCTCCACCACTGCATGGGCTCAGGATGGACCAGAGACTTCCAACCTGTAGAACCTCACAAATGTGTGGGGCGCAGCCTAACCCTCACCAGTGTTCCTTCACTTTGAGGACTTCACTTCAGGTGTGAAGGCTGGATTAGGCTGCTGATTCACCTTAGAGCCAGGAGCAACTGCAAACCAGGTTTACTGAATCGCCAAAAGACTGGACAATGTTTGGTTTGAAATCATCATGTGAAGACATTTTATTCAGGCCTCTCCAGTTTACACGGTCGTTTAAGGGCTAAGACTTGGTTTGAAGGCTTGAGCTAAAACTGAGTACAGGTTGGGGTTTAAAGTGATTGATGATCATGTTAATGAGTCTCATTACAACTACAAGGTGTGTGTGTGTGTGTGTTTGCGTGTGCACACACACATGCACACGCGCACAAGCACCCAGTGAGGGTGTTTGTTGAGGACTCAAATAGTCTGGTGCACTGGGGATAGACAGATGGTAGCACTCATTGACTAATGAGAGCAATGACATCACTGAAGTCCTGTGTGTCATTCATAAGCTAATGAGAACCTTGTGGAGTGCACATGCTGGCAAAATTCAGACATGCACACACACTAGGCTTTTGTTAATATTTAGATGCAACAGTTGTTATGAGAAACAAATAATAGCTCTGCTTCCACTTGTCTCTGTTCAGTTCAAGTCAACATCCAGTAAAAGCGTGTGTTTGGTGGGTCTAATGGCTATGATGGCTGATGATCCTGAGCATCCAGATGTCTTCTTGCTGACGGACTCAGAGCATGGTAAGAAAAACACATGTACACATATACAAAATGACCATTACTAATTGAAGCAAGAAATAGGTTAACTTGGTCAGTTGAACTTAATTTAAGTGCTGCCAAAGGCCACACACCCAGGTTTGTGTCCCCACTCACATTTAGTGTATCACACTTTAAGTAAGCCATTCTTTTCTATCGTATTTAGCATCTTTCATGTTTATAGCGTATACACACATGCACACACAAACACACACGCAGCTCATGTGACTTTATCCTGAACTTTTCCACTGAGGTTCCACCAAACTTTTTGTTTTTATTTTACTGCGCTGGCCAAAGTCAAGCGAGGCTTTAGCCATCTTTCCAGAGTTCTGAGGAAGAAGGTGGAAATCAGAAACTTGGAAACTCATGCAGTTTGTCTCTGTTGCCTAGGTAACACCTACAAGTACCAAGCAGGTAACAGAATGAACGCTTTGTTGTGGTTCAAACACCTAAGTGCTGCCTGCCAGAGCAACAGACAACAGGTATGTAGACATACAAACAACACACACACAGCTGAATAATTGCTATCTTTCACAATTCTCACTCTTTTTTTTTTCCAGGTGCCGGCCAACCTGATGTCGTTTGAGTGACAGATGCCAGGGGGTATAAATGAGCAAATGAGAGGAATGAGGAAACAGGCGAGGAGAATGAGGAGGAGTATTGACTCAGTAGTGGGAGCTTTCACTGCCATGAGCCCTGCCCACCAATTCTCCAATTCTAGCCCCGGCCTCACCGCAGCCTCACCTGCCACCACTGCCTTAACCAGAATACCCTATGTGTGGACGTGTGCTTGAACATGTGAGCGTGTGGGTGTGGATGCAAGAGACTTTTTTGGATGTATTTACTACTGAACAAGGACCTGGACCACTGCTTTTGTCTCCCATTTGCTCTCAGTGTCTTTTAATTTTACTGCGAGTGTTCAGCACTTCAGTGGAGCCATTGGACTTCTCCTCTTCTCTCTCACGGACAGACTGTCCTCAGATGGACAGACAAATTCCTCCATTTTGGTATTCTGAAGGGGTTAGGTATTTTTACACATGTCCCCGCCATGCTCGAATGCAAGATTCTTGCCTTTTATTCAGCTGGACACAGAGACACAACTATCACACTCACATCGGACTAACCCTATGGACTTCAGAGGGTTTGAAAAAACATTTTATTTTACTCATTCTGCTCACACTTTCAATTTTCATTCACTTACAAGTTGTTTTAGAGTCGCAGTAGTATCAACCACACACTCACAATCACCCACACACACACACACATCACTGTAAATGTAAGGGCTCTGATTCGCAATCAATTCCAGCAGAAACTATTCACACATTTACTGAATGTTTCTAGTTTTTAATTACAAAGCTTGGGCCCCTGTTTTTTGTTCAGTGTCCACTAAATATATACTCGCATGTCTGTATAAATGCATTGGGTGAGTGTCCAGGGGACAAGAGGAACAATGTTTCCTTAAATTATAGGGACTTTTTTGGCATTTGACAAAGGTACAATAATCCCTGAATCTAAGATGAGACACGTTTGGGTAGACGATTCCCTTTACTGGCCTGCATTACTTTGTTCTCCAGTGTTGTCTGCTCTGTGTCATAACTGCCATCAGCTCATAAAGGTGATTCACACAAACTAAACACTAAAGACTTGAAACTGTGAAAGAGCATAGAGACAGAGAGAGAAAGAGCAGCGATCTCGTGTTATCTGATTTTATCTCCTCTTCTTGTTACTTAATGTGGTTAAATCCTCTGGTCTGGAGTAGACATTCAAAGCTATCTGGAGCCATACAGTCTACTTTAAACCTTATGTGTTGCTGTTATTTTTGTGATGTTAGTTTCTTTTCTTTATTTGGGAGTGATGGTGCAGTTCACAGTATTACCATTTAGTAGATGATTGCACGTTAATGTAGTTTTTTGTTGTGTGTTTTGTTTTGTTTTTTCTTTTTGTCTGTTACATATATGAATGTTACATTTTCTTTATGTTGTTTTGCCCTTTTTGGAGCAGTTATTTTGAATATTTTACATGTTTTATTTCTATTTTTCTTGCCCCTTTTCCCTGTGATCGGGTATCAGTTTGGATTTGTAACCTTGACCATGTTGCATCTGATTCAAAAATACCATAAGCACCTTGGTTATAATAGAGCCAGGAAGGGCAGAGTTGCAGTGGAGAGAAACCGAAAAACCTCTGGTTCCCATTTCTACCATGCATTACGGATGTTTGAAGGTGCCACAAATCAACAATGACTCTTTTTGAGCAAATTTGATCAAGAGGGTGATAATGACAACGATGAGGTACTTTTCACCCAGTAACACTCGACAAATTCTAGATCATTCTTAAAGAAGCCGTTTACATTGTATGTTTACACAATCTTTTGCCCAACATCACAATATCCTCACTCTCCAAATGTGTAGTATCTACCTTAGTAAAAAGGATGCTCTATTAGTGAAGCTCAAAGTTTTAGGAGGAAATGTATCTGTAGCCAGAGCACTGGGCCCCCACCCCTTTGATATATTTAATCAGATGTGTTAAAACTGTCTGTACACAAAATACAAGTCAGCTGCTCAACTCTTTAGGTTAGACAAACATGGAGACATCGTTTTTAGTCTCCTTTAGAGGTTTGGCCCTTTTGTATGAAAACAAAAAGAGATAATAGTAGATGAACATGTGGAAGAATGAATGAGGAAGCCAAAAACAGGCTTGTAATGCAGCATGTTACACCAAGTACGTGTGCATTTGTGTGCCTGTGTATACGTCTCTATTTTTTTAAAAACATTGTTATTCAAGCCAGATAGGCAAATCCATTTGGTCCTCCATTGCTGCTGAGCAGTGGGGTTAACTAGCTACCTAATCATCTGTGTGACTGACGCCGCCAGTTTGTGTCCTAGAGGATGGTGGAGAAAGTAACCTGTACCCATGTGTCTGCTGAGGTTGGTGCTGTAGACTGGAGCAGAGAGGGTAAGAAGTGGCAAAGTCCCAGAGCTGAAGCACTATCAAGGCTAATAGTTACTGGGGGGCTGAAACAAGACGGTTGTGAGTGAAAAAGGTGAAATGGGTGGGCAGAGTTTTAAGGTTGAGAAACCACATTTATACATGTTGTTCTTTTCATTAATAGCGTATTCAAATAACCTTCACCTGTGGTCATTTGCAAAATTTACAAAAATGGGTGCAGCTTAGCAGAATTAGTGCTTTCCCAGAAACTCTGAAAAATGGACTGTTGGCCACAGTGGCTGAGATGTGAACATACTCAATGTAGACAAACAACCCTCATCACATTTCGTTCCTTTTACTTTGCTTTATTCCATGAATTATCGAAAAACCAATGGAAAGATGTGGATTCCTGAGTTAAAAGTTTTATACCTAAAAGACAGAGGTGGGCTTAATTTCAATAACCTTCCTTTCCCTCAAGAAATTCCTAGATCATGACAAGCGAGGATTTCCTCACTTAAACCTGAGTTTTCATGAATTTCATTTTAAAAATATTTTCCATACAGTGTATGGTCAAAATAATGTAAAAGTTCAATATTTGTCTGGTGGGTTTAGTTGAACCATTTCTTTGATGCCAAATGCCAATCATTAGCAAAATAATGACCCTACCAATCCTCTATTTTCGGATGATAGTGGTACATTCAAATATCAGATACTCATTTATGATGATTTATGGTTCTTATGAAGAAACTTGACACCATGCTTGAAAATGACCTTTGCTGTGGTCAGAGGTCATGTTGTTTCCCTTGAGTTGACCATATTGTCTACAAATGCACAATTTACCGCGTATTAACTGGTTAGAGTGGCTTTGTGTCTGAATTCTTTTTCTTTCTTTCTTTTTTTTTTTTTTTTTTACAGTCATGAATGATGCTTAGAGGTTGAGATGAAGGGTTTAGCCAGAGGAGGTGTTTGTGTGGTTATATGATGTGTTGGAGAAATTTAAATAATGTGAATCTTGTGCGTCAAGTGCACTGGCCAGGCATCATTGTTTGTTTACCATAGACATCATTATCGACAACAACAACGATAACCTTCCTTCAGTTTCTGCAAATGTGGTGAGCTCTTTGACCTTTATCCTTGACCTGGCTCTGTGTGTGTGTCTCTGCCCATGTTGTGACTGGCGAGCGCTGTGACCTCACTACTGAGTGATGTGCTGCCGGGTGTGAAGACTGAGAACCAATAAACACTTTTCCCTTTTTTACTCCACACATCCGTTTCATTCTCAATGTTCTTATAACTGCGTGTTGGTTAATTCAGGATGTGGAGAGAGGGAGTGGCTTGGCTGTGTGCTTGTGACTGCGTGGTGAATCTTGGTCATACGGCATGATTCAACACCATATGATTATCAATTCCAGTTTGTTCAGGCTGCTGTGTAAATTGTTGCAGACAAGAGGACAGCACAGAGAGAATGTCTCATCCTCTATTCCCTTTCTAAGATAGCACAATGGTTTCTTCATGACAATATTCTCAAAATATTAAACAAATGTTTTTTAATTATCTAGCAAAATGCTGAGGAAAGGTTCATATATACTGCTGGCCCATTTTTAAGTCAGAAATGTCTCATTGAAACATTACCTCACCAGGCTTAAACCCTAATCACATCCATCATGGTACAGATGTCAACTTTTTACTGCCAACGCAATGAATAGCTGGGGGCTCATTTACAGTGATGGGTCAGTCAGCACAGGAAAGCACAGATGTAGTTAGAAATCTCTGCCCCCTACAAGATAGGTTTTAATCAATAGCGTGCTCTCTTCTTAGTCAAAGGGGGATTTCTTTCTCAGGGATTGTGTAGAAGGGAGAAAAAAAACAGCCGTATGTAAATTAGTTTCGAAGCGCGTTCTTATTTCTTGAATTTATTTATAGGTTTTTTTTAAATATAAAAATGAATTGAGCTGTCAGTATTTTTGGTAAACACTTTAACATGTATTTTGTCACTAAAAGCTGTTTATAGAGTAGCTGTAATCTTAATATATCTTGTTTACATCTGTAAATGCTCGTTGAGCTTATGGAGAGATATAATCTAAAAATGAAGTCATGGTTCTGGTGATTATTGGTGGATGTTTTATAATGTTAACACTGAGATGGAGGACTTCCTGTCCCGTCTGTGACGTGGTGTGACATCCCCACCTGGCGGCCGAGTGGACCAATCACAGCGGCGGAAGTGGAGACGGCGGGCCGGAGAGAAAGGGCGGAGGAAAGGGAGCCACCGAGGGGACTGGGGGGAAAAAAGACAAACCGCCGTGACTTTTAGCGGCCCGATTAATTATTGTATTAAATTAAAAAAAATTCACGGGACTTTGCGGCCACTTGAGAAGACTTTGTCCGCGGTGAGCGACGTATGGCCACCAGGTAAGTAAAGCCGTAAACACAACAGACGACACAGTGAGCGGAGCTAGCTGTTAGCTGTTAGCTAACCTCAGAGTGAAGGTGTACGGCGGGGAGCTGGAGCTGCTAGCCCCGGTGAGATGGACGGGACTACACCGGTGCAGATACTGGGAGCTGGTTCTTTTTCGTATCGTTCGTTGTCTAAATAGAGTTGTTGTCCGGATGTTGTAGTCGTTTTTTTTTTGTTTGTTTTTTTGTTTTTTTTTCCCCCGGTGGTGGTGTTAAAAACAGGCAGCGACATCATGAAAGACTGATTGTGAGGAAGAAGTGACTGCCTGCGTGGCTAAAGCTGTGAAGGCTGACCTGTGTCAACATCAGCTCAGCCCCTGTCGGTGATGTCAATCTGTATGGTTATCTCGGTTTTACAGTTTTGAAGATATTGCGGCTAAAGTGGCAGCTGTGCTCATTTTTGCCACCGTGGTGTGTGTGTGTGTGGTTTTTTTTTTTTTTTTTTTTACGGGAAGCAACGCTGACATGCATCGCCCCATGTTTGGAAATATGTTTAGCAGCCGGATGAGTTGGTGGAGATGTTTGGCAGTTGTGTGATCACCACACAAGGTGAGGCCATTCATCTCTGTCCTGGGTCCGCCACCTCATCAGACACCCCCCCCCCCCCTTTATTAACTGCAACAGAAGTTTACATGCTGTAAATGTGGCTCCTCGGCTGTAACGCAGGCCAGCCTGTGCTCCTGCTTGCACACACGGCTGAGGACACCCAGGCTGAGCTGCCCATTTTGCACAGTACACGTTTTGTGCACCGTACCTTTGAATGTACACACACTCACTTGTACATGGGGCAGACTGTGGAGCTCAGGTTTAGTTATAAATGCTAAACAGGCTTCAGCTATCCTGCAGTCACCATCTGTCCCAAGGGGAAACAAGTAAGACGGGCAGCAAATCAGTCAGAGATCTCTCAAGTGTTTCTACACTTCGTCTTCATTTCTCTCTCTCTCTGTCTCTCTTTTACCTCTTGTTCTCTTCTGCCCCTCCTTCCCTCCCAATCTTCTCTTATATTTGTTCCGCACTCTTCCCAGGTGAATGCCAGTTTGCTCAGATTGTAGCTCCGGCACCACAGTCTGTCGGGGCCAAGCAGGAAGGTTGGCTCCAGGCAGTTAAAGGGGCCATGCATCAAGGATAAGAGAAATTCTTAGTGGGGCAAGCACACAACATTGGGTGAGGAGAGGTTCAGGGCCGGTCGGTGTGGAGATGAAGCTCAAACAGCGCATGGTGGTGCTGTGTGCCGTGCTCCTCCTGCTTGGCCTGGCCAAGATCTTTCTGCTTGATGGAGGCGAAGGGTCCGCTGCCAGCAGACGGGACCTCAGAGCATTTCGCAAGGTCATGATTCACTCTTCAGCTTTGAGTTTTGTTTTAAAATGTGAAGATTCAAATAATTGTACTGCTATTCGGTAGACTCAGAAGTAGAATATATAATATTTGAGTTACAACTGGTATGAAGTCACTGCCTGCTAGAAAGCATTTGCACAGACGCTCATCATTGCACACTGTAATTAACACTGAATTCATCCCAACAGATGGAAGCTGGTCTTTCTCTTTCCCGTGGAGCTCGGCTCACCCACACCCTGCAGTCTCCATGGGAGATAGCAAGCCAGTGGGTGGGACCGAGAGAGGTGTATCCTGAGGAGACCCCAGAGTTGGCCGCGGTGCTTACTTCCCTCACCACAGCCAGAATAGAGCGGGCAGATGTGGGTTATAAGGGCACTCAGCTCAAAGCCCTGCTGGTGCTGGATGGAGGACAGAAAGTAGTCTTCAAACCCAAGCGGTCAGTAGTGTTTAAAACAGGATTTCACACTATACCTTTTTTTTTTTGTTTGTTTTTTTTGTTTGTTTTTTCTCCCCTCAAATAGTACTGCCTTTAGCTTAACCCATTTGTCTTGGTTTTGTCCTTTCCACCCTTAATCAGATATAACAGAGACTATGTTGTTGAAGGTGAGCCATACGCAGGCTATGACAGACACAATGCAGAAGTGGCAGCTTTTCACTTGGATAGGTGAGTAGGAATTATTATTTAGTGTTTAACATTCTTACACACTTTCCAATCTGTGGAGAACTGTAATAATCTTCAAGTTATTATCTATCTCTCCCCTCATCAGGATCTTGGGGTTCAGGAGAGCACCTCTTGTGGTAGGGCGATATGTCAACCTGCGGACAGAGATTAAACCTGTGGCCACAGACCAGTTGCTGAGCACTTTCCTCATGCAGGGTGAGTATTTGTCTAATCATTCTTCCTCTTAAACCTCCAGTTGCCTGTCTACTATGTTTACCTTTCTATTGACTTGTGTGTCTACTTTTTTTCTCACTCGGATTTTAACTGGATGCCCCACTCACCTTCTGTTCTCTGCTCTTAACAATAAAAGAGTGAACTAGGTTGGGCTTGTGCTTGGCAAGGGCGTGGAACCACACAGTTTACACAGTATCATCACATCAAATTGAAGTTTTACTTGTGGCACAGACCAGTCAATTAAGGTACCTATCAAAAAAACAGATAAGCAAGGTGTCATAAACTCAGCAAAGGGGCAGTGTGAGAACTGAACGGTCAAGTGAATGCAACATTGCTGCAATCAACACTGTTTGTCAAAGGGAAACCCCAACAAATTTTACATTTAAAGGTCAGATTGTCAGTTGTTTTGGATGCAGTACTCAACATGTGAAAGCAGTGTGTAATGTGTTCTGGATGAGTTGCTTAAAGTGTGAGAAAGGAAACCCGGGGGATGTCATCACCTTTGGTTTATGATTATAAAATGAAGATCTATTAAATGCATTACAAAGTGAGCACATAGGGTTTGAAAGACATGGGTGCTTACTAGGTGTTAAAGATTTAATGCAGAAATATTTCTGGTCACATTTTACATTTTCTGTTTTTTCTTTTTTGGTTGTATTTTAAGAAATGAACGATTCAGTGCCAATGTGGTTTACAGGCAGTGGACTTTTGTCAACCAAGCTTTTTCAAAAGGAAACTTGGTGCAGAAACAATTAAAACTTTACCAGTAAAGTCAGTTTTTTATATTGCATTGGCCACAAACAGCAATTAAAAGGCTCACACCTCTTTGGGAATAAGCTCTATCGCTCAAAATTAATCCTGTGCGGAAACAAGCAGGTTACGGGGCACACAAGGCTGAATATGGATGCGAGTTGATAAATTCATTCATTGTTAGTTGATTCACTTTATTGATCAATTAACAAGTAATAAATAAACAGCAATATTCTTAAGAACCTGAATTTTCCTTGGTAATAATAGGGTCTTTCTATTGAAACATAAACAGCAAGTCTACAATATACTGAATAATAAAAATGCTTGTCTTTTTCCTTAATAATTACAATTTCAGATACAGTAGCCTACAGACAATGTAATGCGTGATATGACAAAGTGAATAGTACATAGAGAACTAAAGAATAGCTAGTAGTGTTACCCCGCAGCAAGAAGATTCTGGGTTCGATTCCTGGCCTGGGGGCTGTCTGTGTGGAGTTTGCATATTCTCCCTGTGCTTGTGTGGGTTCCCTCTGGTTATACTGGTTTCCTCCCACTACCCAAAGACTTGGATGGTTAGGTTAACTGAGGACTCTAAATTGCCCATAGGTCCGAGTGTGAGTGTGATAGTTTGTTCATCTTTGTATGTTGGCCCTGCAATGGACTGGTGACCTGTCCAAAGCTCACATAGCACATGCTATTAGTCAAGACACGACAAGACAAACTAGAATAGACCAGTCCAAATGAAATGGTTCTGCCCCTTTGGATTGGATCCCTAAGAGTATTGTCAGGTTTATCTATGCAATATAAAAATAAAAAAATAAAAAAATAAATAACTAAATATATATATACATATTTTCTAGTCACTAGTCACTATCACGGACTATAAGAGGCTTTTTGATGTGTTTACAGCTAAGCACAGCCGTACTCGTAATTATAATTATGTAATTATATCCTTTACACATATTGAGTCTTAATAAATGTAGCGTTCATTGCACACGTAACTCTATATTTTCATGTGTTAATATTATAACTGATCTTAACAACCTTGAGGGGTGTCTCAGGAAAGCAGGTTAATTGTGACAAACCAATCTGTTAAATCTGTTTTATTAAGACAACTCAGAGATCACCCAGATCAGATGGCTACAAAGGAGCAAATATTGCACAAACATGACCAAAAATAAATTGCTGAACAAAATCGAGGAAAACACAAGTAACGAAAACTTGTGGCAGCATGCTGTGGAGCAGTAGTGAGCACAGACATATATCTGATGTATTTATTTGAAATGTATTTCCTAACAACAACAAAAAAATGGTGTTTTCTTAATTTTAAAGTCATTTGAATTAGTTGGATTTTACACAAAATTTGCTCGTAGGTGTGAATATGTGGCCGTGTGAAATTCCATATTTTATGAACTATAAATATTAATCGTGCAACTATAAGCCGATAGTTAGTGGCCATTGAAATTTTTGCTCCAACACCTGTTTATAAGCAAAACCTACTGCAGTTACAGTTAAAATAAAATTAAATGCTTTGGAATACATTTCAATTTCATGCATTAAATGCATTTTTGTATTTTTTTTTTTTTTTTTTTTTTGCTATTTTAATATCTAGTGCTTTGTGGTTTACTAGCAACAATATATGACAATGAAGTTTAACAGAAAAATGATCTGGTATCGATATTGCCAGATAGCCAAATTCAGTAATTGGAATTGGACCAGAACTGAGAAAAAGTGGAAAGTTGCGATTCTAGTTTTCACTGAGGGGTTTTTTTGTTGTTCTTTTATTTCGGGGGGTTGGGGGGGGTCTGTGTAAAGATCTATTCATCTACGTGAGGCCGATTTATGGATGAAACTAAAATACAGTCATTATGTTTGATTCAGACCAACTGGTTGTGATAAGGAACGAAAACTCTGATTCATTTCTCATCACTTCATTTCTTTCTCTGAACATACGTGACAGATAACTTCATATTGTAGCTAGTGATGATTGATGAATGTCTATGTTAAGCCCTCATACTAATTTTGTCGTTTCTTTTCCTTTTCCAGGTAATAACACATGCTTCTATGGGAAGTGTTATTACTGCCGAGAGAGTGAGCCAGCATGTGCAGAGGGAGAGATAATGGAGGGCTCGCTAACCCTTTGGCTGCCAGATGTCTGGCCTTTGCAGAAACACAGACATCCTTGGGGACGCACCTATAGAGAGGGGAAATTGGCCAGGTGGGCGTGTCTCTACGGTTGTTGTTTGTTTTTGTTTTGTTTCAGGTTTTTTTTGTGTGTGTTTTTTTTTTTTTTCAAAGTCAAGGAAAATCTGACTTGGCAGAAATATTGTGATTTTTATTCCATTTAATGTGCGTTTTAAACCTCCAGATGGGAGTACGATGAGAGTTATTGCGAGGCAGTTAAGAAAATGCCTCCATATGATGCAGGACCAAGGCTCCTAGATGTCATAGACACAGCCATATTTGATTATCTCATTGGGAACGCTGACAGACATCACTATGAAAGTTTCCAGGATGATGGTGGCGCCAGCATGCTCATTCTGCTTGACAATGCAAAGAGGTGAGCAATGATTTCCTAATTTTTATCCTTTGGTCGTATTATTATTCATTTTCATTTTCTGAAGAAAGCACAACATGAGTCACATTTAAATGCCAATAAATAAGGCTGCAGAGTTTCAATAATAAAGAATGGAGAAAAAAGACCATTAATACACCGTTCGAGGGTTGTTTTTTTTTTTTTTTGTTTGTTTTGTTTTGTTTTTTTAACCCAAAGCTGTTTAAATTGGGACTCCCCGTAAACCCAGATGACAGACTCATTAAGTCACCCTGGTACGGGAGGGGGAATCTGGTGGAAAAATGTGGCTTTTCTTTTTTCTTTTTCTTTTTTTTTTTTCTTTTCTTTTTTTTTTTTTTTTTTTTTTTTTTTCCCAAATCATAAGTTGAAGTCTGGTCTATTAGTATTTCACTTCACATTTTATCCTAGTATGCAGTGCCTTGTTTTCAATAAGATTAAATATTACTTATTTTCAACCTCAATCTTACTAGTCCACAAAATATGTTTCTTGTTGTGCTGTGGCATGTCAAGGTGTGCACTGCTGTATGACATTAACCAGCTCCAATTATGTCTTCAAAGCCTTTGACGGTTAAACTTGGGTTTAAGAAAAAATATTATAATATTTTTGTTGGGCATTGTGCTTTTCAAGTTATTTCAAAACACAAAACTCAATCAACTCATGAATTTATAGGTCAGTAAAGCTGTAACTTGCACCTACTATTTGGTTCATTGATTCATTTCACCACAGGATCACAGGATCCCAGATATGAACATACCTCAATCGCCATGATAAGTGTCTCCAGGTGTAGCGCTTGTGTTTGCCATATCTCCAAATCACAAATCAACCACGTGACCAGAAGGAATCTTTCCAAATACTCATCGCAGACTTGCACTGATTTAGAAGAGATGTAGATGTAAATTTCCTGGGAATAATAGAAGTTGCATGTGTGGACTCGATGATGTCCAAGATTTTAAAACCTTCTATTTCAAATTTCTTCACTAAGGGACTAATAAAGGATTATTTTTATCTGATCTTTTTTTTTATAAAGCACTCACTCAATGGGTAACCATCCTGTAGAGGAATTTGTGGTGGGAAGAACCCCTACTTCCCCCCACATAAGGAAGGAAATGAGCCCATAAAGTCTGGTACATTACAACCACCCACGTCCATCGGTTTTATGCACATGAATGGTTTAACAATTGAATCCACCTTCTTAAATTAAACCAGGCATTGAAGCATGAAAAACAAGAGTACAATAATCTTGACTGAATTCATATCCTCAATCTGAGAGATGGGAAAGTTTTCTCCTTCGGGTGGCATCCTTCAGATCAGATCAGATGCCTGATCCGCCTCAACTGGCTCCTTTCCACGTAGCACCTATTTTGGCGCTTTTATCTGCAATCTTGTTCTTTTGGTCATGGCTCATCACTCATCACAGTCGGTGAAAGTAGGACCGAAGATCAACCAGTAGATCAAGAACTATGCCTTTTGGCTCAGCTCCCTTTTCGTGTCAACAGTGTGGTACAACGAATGCAGCATCAAACCGGCTGCCCTGAGTCTCTGGTCAATCTGATGCTCCAGAGTTCCCTCACTCATGAACAAGACCCTAAGATACTTGAACCCCTTCCCTTTGAGCAATGACCCATTCCCCACCTTCAGTTGGCAATTTCCTACTGAGAGCAATGGCCTCGGATTTAAAGGTGCTGATTCTCATCTCCACTGCTTCACACTAAGCTGCAAACTGAACCAGTGAGCACTGTAGATCTAAGGCCAAAGGTTCCAAAAGGACCACATCGTCTGCAAAAAGCAATGATGCAATCCTCTGGCTACAGACCTGCAATGAAAAGTCTTTCTCTGTATCCAGTGTAAATAAGTCCTATTCGAGAATTCATGCACAAGATGATGATGATACTGAGTAGTTCAATTATAATTGCACACAATAACAGGGAGAGATGTCAGCTTTAATGAGCCTCCACATTCATTCATTCAGTCATTCATTCATTGATCTTCAACCGCTTATCCATTTCTGGGTTGCAGGGGGTGCTGGAGCCAATATCAGCTTACACTGGGTGAGGGTGGGGTACACCCTCGCCCAATGAGTAATTTTTGAAGAAGTCCTAGCCTTGGGGACGATAAGGGACTGAGAGGCCTTTGAGTCTACCTCTACCAAGGGGCAGACTGTTTGGGATGAAGCTGGTGAAAAACAATGATGAGCTTAGCTTGAAATGGGGGAAGAGTCCGTTGGCAGAGCTGGTGAGGGTGTTAGGGGTATATTTCAGCAATAGAAGTTCCTTGAACCAGGATGGATTCTGAGGTCTGACAGTGCAGGCCGGTCTCTACCTGCTGGTTCACTCTCTCGGTCTGGCCGCTGAATTGCAGATAAACCCAGATGACAGGCTGAAAGTGGCCCCTTACTGCTCACAGAGCTCTTTCCAGAATGTTGAAGTAAGCTCAGAGCCCCAGTCAATGACAATGTCCACGGGATGCCATTGAGTCAGACAATGTGCTGTAAAACCAGAATGGCGCTCTCTTTGATGGAAGGGAGCTTGGGAAGGACAGACCATCCAAGAGGATGGTAGTCTGTACGTTGGATGGGAGAAGACCAACAATAAAGTCATTGCTTGCAAATGGGACAGGTGTTGACCTAGCTCTGCACATCCTTCTTCATTGTAGGCCACTAGAAGCACTGTTGAAGGGCGTCCTAGGTTGGTTGAATGCCACTAAACTCACTAAACCCACTAAGGCATTTTGGTGCCATTTCTTAACCATAGCTTCAGTCTACTTTCTTCAGTTTTATGTTTGTTTGTTTTTTTTCCCTCCTGTCTTCTGTGCAAAGCTTTGGAAACGCAGCTCTGGATGAACGAAGCATCCTAGCACCACTCTACCAGTGCTGCATGTGAGTATGCAGCAAACCGTTGAGTCTGAATTGTTTTCTGATGTTGATATATTGTAATGTATACTGTTTTGCATCTGCTCCGTCAGGATTCGTGTGTCCACATGGAACAGGCTAAATCTGCTGAGAGGTGGAGCTCTAAGTTCATCTATGCGGCAGGCTTTGGCATTTGACCCTATTCACCCGGTCCTTCCTGACCCACACCTCACAGCCCTGGACAGGCGTCTTTCTGGAGTCATAGCAACTGTTAAGCAATGCATGGAGACACAGGGTCCTGACAACACTCTAATAGAGGATCGAATGAACCTCCCACATCCTTAGAAACAAGAAAGATGAAAAACAGCAAAAAATGAAAAAGCCAGGACTTCACTTCCTGAGCCTAGTGAAGAGGAGGTGACTTTGTGGATCACCCCTGGTGTTAAAGAATGAGAAAGCAAATGGATCTATAGTGTGGAAGAAGGACCCTATGTTTATTCCACCGTTACTTATTTATCAATCTGACATAACTGGTGTTTTTCAAAACAGAAGCCGCCGGATTCAAAGTGTTGGAACTGTTTCATTTTTCTGTTATACAAACTTTCTCTCAGGACTGTTGTGCACTAGAGGACAAAATCTGCTGTAAGAAACTTTCCATCTCCCACTACTGGTTGTGATGACATTCCTGCCCTGTGCCCGATCCTCCTTCCCTGTCAAGTTCTTTGCAAGGAAAGCTAGAGATGGAGGCACTTGAAAGAGAAAGTCGCAATGAGCCACCAACATCTGGATGGAAGACGTTCAGTCTTCTTTCGGCTGTTTGGAAGAAACTTCAAATCTGTTTTCAAACTGAAAATAATTTCCCCTTGAACTGAAATTGAGAAAAAAAAAAGTTGCCTCAGCCCTGCTGCAACAGTGTGTATATATTTAACTAAATAGTGTCATAGAATTATGGGAAGAAAGAATATAAATTTGTGGATAATAATATTAAATAATCTTAAGTGTGAGAGTGTGCATGGAGGTGTGAGTGTGCGTGTGGAGGAGTGCCATATTGTGCCGTAAATAAGAAAGCTACTGAAATTACAGACTTGAAGCAGGGGGCACACAAGTCAGGAGTTGGGTTCGTCTTCGTCTTCATCTTTAAACGATGATCTATTTAGTTGTGGTTATTACTCAGCCCACTTTTCTTCCATTCATTCACCACTTAAAAGCCAAATGGCTGTCCGGTATGTGTTGGTTCTGTCATTGCAACAATGTTCACATTGGAAGGGACTTTCAATTTACTCCTACTTCTCGTTGCCTTGATATTTTTATCTTAGTATGATTTGATCTGAAAACAATTACAGGTCATATCTGGAGCACAGTGGTTGTAGTTTATGATAACTAGTTTTAGTTTTCCTCTTTCCTCATATCACTTTCTGTAAAGGTTTGTTTTCATTTTTCTAAACCTGAATCACCTTTCATGACCTAAATGCACATGTCACTGATACTTGAGATTATCTGAAAAATGTCCATTCCAGTGTTGGCTTCACTGTGTGATATTTGACCCCAATGACAGAGGCATTTGTGTCAATGGGATATGATGTCAGTGATGTGGAGCAACAGTTGGTGCAGTTAATGATCAAGGTGTTTGCAATTGCTGTTTTGAACATTCTGGTGTGGTCTGAGCAGCTGACTGAGCAGACTGAACTGAATTTCAAGCAGACAAAACATATGGGGTTCTTATTTTCAAACCTTAACCCAATTTAGACTAAACAAATCTTTAGCCCCTGTTTTGCTTTTGCTTTTTTTTTCTCACATCATTTGCAGCAATGGTTTGTAAAAGGATGTGTGTGGGCAGCTTATGATTAACCCAATAACAGATGACTTCCACAAACTAAAACTTTCCTCATCCTTCTGTTCTTCTCCTCTTGATGTTAATGTTTAGTGAAAGTGAAATACCCAAATTGCCCCCCCCCAATCCAAAAAAATCCCTCATCCCTCTAAATCTGATAACTCTGTATTCCTTGAATCAATTTTTTTCAATTGTGAGCAGATCTAAGTGTCGTTAAACTACTTTCAATGATGGATTTCCCCACTTGACTATTTCCTTCCATTACAGATCATCTGTCACCACAGGAGCTTATCCTTATCACTTGACATTTCTGTCATTGTCAATGGCAGCAGTGGTATCATTGCTCCAGAGTGACTTTATTCTGTGGTTTGTGTTGTGTTTGCTTCAACCCACAGAGGGGAAATGTAATTGTGAAACCATGTGGCAGGTCCCTCCCATTCCCACATGCAGATGTTCACTCTCAGCTGCCTGTTTGTCTTGCTGTCACATCCACATCTTCTGTGTTTATGATGTGCAACACGTCAGATGATATAGGACAGCTGTTTCGTTTAGGCTAAGCAGGTGTTTTTATTGGGACGTGTGGCAAAACATTGAAACCTTGAGAAAAACCATGTTGGGGCAAGTTGAGTCATGTCAGTAAATAATGAATGTGGTTTTGTGATGTGCTTTTCAATGGTTATTTGGAAAAAAACACAATGAAATTTTATGTTTATGACTGTCCTCATGCCATACAATATTCAGTTTTTATTGCTTTATTAGTTTTCTCCCTCTCCTGGTTCTCTTGAGTGGGAATTTTTTATACTTGTGTGCCCCCCCCCCCTCGAAAGCAAAATGATAAAAAGTACAAGAATAAAAAAATAAGCGCCATTAACTGGTAATTACAGACACTAGATGTCCCTCAAGGATAACTATTGCAGATTTGTTTTGGGACAGAGTAAAGCAACATGATGAAAGCCCATCGCTGAAACTTGCAAGCAGTGCAGAAGTCCTATCATCTATTACAGGAATATCAAAAACTGTGTAGGATGGTAGAGATGAAGACTAAGCTGTAAGCTATAAAAAGCGTGACTCATCACAAGTATCGAAAAGACACTGTACACACTGTATGACACACATGCTCATTTAAACTGCGTGCATATATACAATGTCTGTGTGGTGTACAGAAAGTTCACAAATTAAAGGAAAATCCAACTTGAAGTTTCTCAGTAGGGTGTTACCACAGCTACCACATGCAATCAGGACAGCTGTAATACTGCTCGGGTTCAAATCTCTCCACATGACTAAGCAAAAATCACTCTGACAAGGACTAAATCTAACAAAATGCACAATGCTGTGAGGAAAAGCATGGACAACATGTGAACGATTAAATTCATGCAAGACAGGACCACCAACCAAACAACTACTGCAGATACTAAAGGGCCCCAATAGCCGCTTTGTGATAGTAATAAAATCTAACTACATTTTAACACTTTAATTTATTCTATTTATATAATGTTGACGTGATGCACGTTCAATAGTACACAAATTTGCTTTCATGACCAAAGTTTCCACCATATTTGTTGCATCCATGTATACTGGAAATGTGACCAGGAAATAAGCTGACATGATATGAAATTTGTTTCTTAGCACATCTAAAGCTCTCTAATTAAAGCACTATCTTGAGTGTATAAATAATATTATTAATAAACGTTAAATTTGATAGTTTAATCCGTCGAAGCTACTTTCTGGCCTTTGCTTACAGTCTTTATGCAAAGCTAAGTTAACCGGCTTCTGGCTCTGTCATATTTACAGTCAGCAAAACCGCTTTAAGAATGAACTGAACCAGTTTTATAGATTTTCAGGCAACCCAAAACAATAAAAGACATTTCTGCATTTGCCACCACACAGAGCAACTTCCTGCTTTCTAAATGCTTTGTTTGTTTGGTTGTGTATGAGACGTCCAGGGCCACCAACAGGGCAAGTCCTGCTAAGTCCCCAGAGTCCTCAGGACTGCCCCATCATAAACTGGTGAAGGGCACGAGAGCCCTCTGACAGATTTACAGGGCTGAGGTGTGAAGGGAAACTTTACCCTAATGAGCAGTTACTGTGATTACTAAGTGTAATAAAGATGGCCTGGATCTGAACTTTGGAGGAGGTGAAAGTTTCCATCATTTTTCCTCTTCACACCAACTTGGTGAAAACTGTCTGTCTTGGTGGCTTTGTGCTTTGAGCTCCTCTGTCTGTCTGTCTGTCTGACTGACTGACTGCAGGGAGGGCACATTTCGAAATCAAATAAAACAGTCACATGCAGTTTCCTTGAAACAAGCAGGCCGTCAGATGTCTCCCTAAACCCCCCGATGAATCTTATGGGAACATGATAGTGATGAAGTTATTGCTCTTTGGTGTGGGAGGTTTCACTGCTCAGTTTGTGTATCAGCATCACCGAGCGTCTGTCACAGACAGCCAATCAGCTCTCGGTGCGCTGGTTTCACTTCCGTTTCTCTCGGTGTGAGTGTGTGTGTGTGTGTGTGTGTGTGTCTGTCTGTCTGCATGTGTGTAGCCAATGTGTGTATCGCAACCCCCCCACCCACACAAAGGCACAACAAACTAAAGTGTAGTTGCTCAGCAGCTCCTTTCCAGTCACTCCCCTCCTTTCATCGTGCCCATTCGCGTTAAAAGGCCGACGGAGCTGCTGCAGGCCGCTCACAGCTCTGATGGACCGGAGGAGGAGGATGGATGCTGAGGGAGTGCGCGCGCTCCACCGGGAGGGGCGCACGAGGAAGCTGGCTGTGGTGGTCGCCGTGCAGAACGTGCTGGTGGTCGCGTGCTTGCTCGTCACTTTTTACGTTTACTGGCACGTGATGTATCCGGAGCAGGTGAGTGAGGAGATGAACCGGGAGACGGGATGAGCCACCGGGGGGAAAAAAAAAAAACGAGCATTTAGAAACCACTGGGATGACCTGACACACCAAACTCCACCTCTGCTGGAGCAGGAACATTTCATCTTCATTTTCATCATTTCCATATTTCATGCAAAAAAGAATTTCAGTTTTCTAGTAAATGAACCTTTGGGCCGTATATCTGAAAAATCAGAGGCGGAGATGTGTTTGTTTCCTCAACGTCAGTGTCACTCTCAGCTTTGTTTATTTCACAGTCTCTGCAGCTGTCATTCGTTCCATTGAGGAATTTGGATGTCTTTGTGTTCTGAACTTGTTGAGCTCAGATTTATATCTCTCTCTTCATATATATTTATAGATAGAGTGTAATCTAGGCTAACATGCGGTTGAACCATAAGACAGTAATGCTGCAGCCGCACATACTTGAACAGGTCGTTGTAACGACGGAGATGGATGAAGGGATTAAGTTTTTAAGTTTTGATTCCTGTGATTGCGTCTCTGCTTAAAGTGCTCTAATCACTTAGTAATGTTGTCAGTCACATGTCGCCTGTTTGCTGTGGCTTTTAAAGGCCAAGTGTTGTTGTTTGTATAGACTTTGTCAAGCCGCACTGCACTGATTCACTGAAAAGCAATGTGGAATAATACTTTGGAAGTTTGTGCTGAAGCCTGAGATGTCTTTGTTTCCTCAACCTTTAGCCTGGTTGTCCACCTGGGTTAATATCTGTTGACCGCGAAGGTCATAGCATCTGATTTATGACATAAGACAGTATATCCGACCCATACACATTTTATTTCCTGAAACTTTGTTTGGCATTATTCATCCCCTTTTTTTTTTTTTTAAATAGTATAACTTTCCACTTGCTTCATCTTTGCACTCATAACTGTGACGAAATGTCTTGCAAGTTCTCACAGGATGGATGACTGCACGAAGGATACAATTTTAAAATGAAACTACTCATTCATCCTCATTCATTCATTCATCCTCATTTACCAAATTGCTATCCAAGTAACGCTGTTATTTCAGTATCAGCGGTTTCTTGTCCTATAGTGAGGTAGGTAATCATTCATCTCAAAGCTTTAAAATTCAGTTGTGCTTGTGACACAATCATGTTTGTTATATTTTCAGTATAAACGTCTTCCCCCCTGAGATAAGTCATTCTCGTACAAAGAAAATGGTCCTTATTTTGGAGAAAACGCTGTATTTGCTGCAGGAAGGAAAAGTAAACCCTTCAAACTGATAGTTATACTGATGATGAAGTGGCATCATAGGTCTTTTCACTGGAATGTAACTGCCAAAATAAGCTGCTTTTACTCATGGCTAATAGTCAAGTGGCACTATTTATTAATCAGGGACTCCGGGGCAGGATATGCAGAGGTTCTTCAAATGTCCTTTGACCTGGATGACTGATAATCTGCATAGATCTGTTTGCACAGTTACTGTTTAAAGATGATGTGAGTGACTAGCTCTACATTTAGGCCATGGTGTTTATTGTGGCAGTGCTACTCTCACTACAGTTATTAATCATCCACTGAGACTTTCCCTAGTTTCTGTTATACTGCCTATTTTCACACTGTGTCACTTAAGCAGCATATCAAGTAAACAACCTGTGAGCTTCCCAGAGTTAATTAAGGGATCATATAGCAGAGCAGCATGACCTTTCACAAAGACAGCAAGTCATAATGGCAGTGAAGCACAAGTAACAACGGGATAGATAAAAGGTCAGCAAAAAGCTACCATTTCTAACATTTTTCTCTCTCTCGCTCTCTCTCTCTTCTTTCAGGTGTCTGGAGATAATGTACACATACGATTTGGTGCCATTTCAAGTGAGTAACAAAAAAAGTGAAAGAAAGAAACTTCCTGTCTTGATTTTTATCTTTGTTTTTAATCAAACATCAGAAAATAAGCTTTAGAGTTTCAGGTTATATGTGTTTCACATCTTTATCTTCTCATCCTTGTCTTTCTCATCATGCAGGTATCTCAGGAAATGCAACGCTGAAGTTTATTTACACTGAGAGTGTGAATATGATGAGGCTGCTCAGTGGGAATGAAACGATCTATGTCAACTGCACTGGACCTTACGTTTTGCACATATACGTGTGCTACTGCAGCCTGAACAGAAAGGAGACCTCTGGGAAATTGCAGCTGGAGCTGGTGGAGCATAAAACCCCGGCCATCTCCTTTTCCCTGCAGACTTCAGATGAGGTCTGCGGGGGCCTCCATGACACAGCCTACCTCAGGGAGAAGGACCGGGCAAAGGTGCGCCTGTATGCTCCGGAGGAATTCAAGATTCAGAATGTGACTGTGGGCCTGAGCTACCTGCTGGGGAGGCAGTGTGTGTTTTAATCAGGGCTGATAAATGATCCCTGAACAAAAAGATAAAGCTCGACAGGATGAGGAAAGGACCTCAACGCTTGAGTTGTGAGTGTGTAACAAATACACTAAGCAGGACTCACACCAATGACGACACCTGTGTTGACTGACACAGGTGTTGGTTTTGTTTTTTTTTTACTTCTTGGACTTTTTTTACCCACTTCACATGGCCCTGGGTGGAAAAAAATTTGATTCATTTTGGTTTCTGTTTAATTTGTGATGAAGGTTAAGGCTGAATATTATTTCAATGACCAGCTGATTTTATTAATTTTCTTTTTGATTAACCTTTGAATGGTTTTGGCCGTAGAACAACAAAAAGAACATTTTGGTAACAATGTCATTGATTGATAGATTAATTTATTTCAGGTCTTTGTTTTGCTTCTTTCAGCTTTTCCCTGTTTGGGGTTGCCACAGCAAGTCAGCACTATGATTTGCATCATTGATTTTGGCTACAGCTTTTACAACTGATACTTTTCCTGCCCCAACCTTCCCCATTTATCCAGGCTTGGGGTCGGCACAAGCCTACCACTGGTTTGCCTTATGGCTGGGGTTTGAACCCGGCACCTCTGCATGCAAAGCATGTAGCTCGAGGACTCAGCTATGTCCCCAGCTAATTCTTCTCAGCTCTAGTCTTGATTAAACCAACGTTTCTTGACATTTTAAAGGGTAGTTTTCCTCTTACAAAATAACAAACAATTATTTAAGTGATGTTGAGATTTTGCTGGTTTATATTTGTTGGTTTAAAACATGTGAACAATATGTATTTTATAAAAGTGTAGATACAACTGCACTGGATGCTTCCCCAACTAATGTACCTACACCCACTGGAAGAGTTTTTAAAGCCTGCAATACAAAGATACAAGAAGGTGACAAAAGAAAGGAATACTAAGTCTTACTAAGATGAATATATTCAATCTTGCTATTACATCAAGCTAATTTATGTGTCTTCAGTGGGAAGATTGGTCACCTCTGCAGTTACTACGTAATATATATTAAATATCAGACCCAGGGATTTTTTATTTCCTCAACCTTTGAAATATGGTTTACTCATACCATTGAGAAAATGTCTTGCATGTCTTTGAAATCTGGTTGAATTCAGATTTTCCAAAAGATATTCCTTCATGTGGTGTTTTAATGATTGTGGTGGAGAGCAATGTCTTAACAGACCGGGCCAAAACTTAGCGTCCGTGTCCAACTGGATTAATGTCTGGTGACCAGAACGGTCACAGCATCTGATTTACAACATCTTTTTATACTTATTTTACTGTACGAATAATCATTTTCAGTACTTTATTTCACTTTAACAATGCCAAATTGTGTGGTACCAAATGAATGTATTGTTTTTGGTGCAGTTTTTCTACTTTGAATGTCCACTGAGTCTCTGAGCTGTGTGGCCACTAAAAAGATCAAACTTTGTTAAGCTCTCATGGATTTCCAGGCTGCTGCTGTTTAGCACCGACTATGGGAGTGACAACACCACTTTTTCTAGGACTAACATGTCAGTGGACACTTCTTTGTTTCTTAAGCTGGTGTAGATATGTCTGATGCTGCAGCCACACATACATGAACAGGTCGTTGTAAAGACGGAGATGGATGAAGGGATTAAGTGGAAGTTTTGATTCCTGTGATTGTGTCTCTACTTAAAGTGCTCTAATCACTTTGTAATGTTGTCAGTGTCACATGTCACCTGTTTGCGTGCGGCTCTAAAGACCAAGTGTTGATCTGAAGATGGGTGTCAAGCTACACTGCACTGATTCACTGAAAAGGAATGTGGAATAATGCTCTGAAGCACACTGTATTGTACTACAAACTGTCATATGGTGTTGGTTGGATTGATTGATTTTGTTACTTTGATTTTCTCTATCATAAATATTTTATTCATGCTTTATAAAAAAATATTTTAAAAGGAGGAACTTTGCACTTGAGTTTTTCAAAACATTCCATTTATAGATTAATTAACATCGGTCTTGGTTTGAATGTGTTCGAAATGAGTTGAAACTTTTTTTATATGTGAAAAAATCCATGACGATGTGTAATTGATCCAGGTAATTTACAGTGAAGCTACCTCCTGTAAGCCTCTGCACTTATCAGCTGTTGTGACAAGACTTTAATAATAAAAAGTTCCCATTTTGGAATAAGTCTCTTCTTTTATCTTCACAGTTCGGTCACGCTCTCGTCCTCTTACTGTCTGAAAGTCAGTGGTGTCGTCACTGCTGGGTCCCACAAAGTGAAAACTGAGGAGGAATGTCAGGTCACACAAAGGTTTTCCAAAGGTGCATTTTTTCAATGAAAGGAAATTGGTTTTCTGTGTTTTCTTTTTGTGTGTGAGTTCTCACACGCCAGATTCTCACACAATTGTTTCCTGTTGAATTAAGATAGTTTGTAGCACTGTTTTTCCAAAACTTGGAAAATGCCCGAGGTTGTCTGATAGCTATTTTGGAATCAGAAAGAGTGATGAAATCTGGAGCAAGATTCAGCTTGAACAGTAAAACTTGGCTAGAGTAGCTGATTTTACCTCCTGTGGAATGTGGGGGTGTACAAAGACATACTGTTGATTTTATTTATTTATTTATTTATTATCCGTGTGCACACAGAAAAAATTAGATTATTTTTATGATGTCCATCATTCCATCCGTCCCACGTTGGGTTACCTGAAGGTCACAGATGAAGTTTGCATCAAAGATCCATCAATATATCAAGAGCTGTGCCTTCAGCCTCAATGCCTGAATATCTTTTTGACTAAGATTTGCACAATTTGCACAATAAACAACTAAACCACAGGCTAACTGATTTCAAAGTCACTGACCTCCTTTAGTTTGTAATTTAGTTTCTTGAAACCAGGGAGATGGACCTGAACTCCATCCATGTGTCAGGCAGGCTGTTGGTGGTGCAGTCAGTCAATCACATAGAAACCACGTCCTGTGTGTCCCATGTTTGCTTATTGTCAGGTGCAATGTGAGCTAATTAACTAATATTAAAAACAACCCAGTGACTATGTACGAGTTTACAACTGACCATAATCCTCGTGGTGATGTTGGAGGTTGGAGCTTTAGCTACAGGACAAATGTTAAGATGTAATTTGCTAATTATTGACTGCATGTAACATTCATTTAATATAAAATATTTATACTTCATGAAATCCTACATGGGCTGCACGGCAGGATAGCAGGCAGCGGTGTTGCCCCACAATAAGAAGATCATGGGTTCAGTTCCCAGCCCACTGAGACTTGTTCATAATGAGAGACCTCCTGACACACACTGGACCTTGAACCTTGCGATCATGTGATACTCTCATAACCTGTGAATGGGGAGGTGCCAAGGACAGTATACTGTAAAAACTAACTAACTGCCTGTCTTCTTAGTTGTAGTGTCTTAAATTTGGAATAATTCTTCTAGAAAACAACCAGACTGCTATAGCGATCAGATGTCATTCACAATTTGTGTTCACTGAAAATCCTGCAGGTTTAAATCCACAATAATCAGGGAAGCACTCAAACTCTTTACTATTTTCATTGATTATCTGGCATTACAAAGCCTGTTGACTGTGTAGTGAAATGGACTCTTTAGAGAGACTTCACAGTAAAAACCTGAGCTGTACCTCAGCACAACAAAAGAGCATTATATTGTCTAACTATACATTTAGATTAAAACTGCATGAATGTTTGATGGCTACATGTGATATTGTTCTAACACTGAAGTTAAATCTGCACATCCACCTCCACATGAAACATGAACATTATGCATACTTGGGATTCTTCACTGGTTTAGGCAAATCTGAGTCATGAAACAGAGACACAGTGCTATTCTTTGCAATTTCCTTTCCTTAATTTCCTTAAAATTAAATACATACACCAACAGAAAGCTGAGGCCAAGAAATATTAAAAAGCTATTCACTTCCTTAAAAACTGACAATATCATACCCTCAAAATTAAATGTGTCTTGTAGAATATGCAGAATATGTGAGAATATGGATGTTTTATTTAATGTCCAAGTAAATTTTTTTCCAGCTATGAACCAGAAGTCAAAAACAGCTGCAAGTATTTACGCTGAAGTCGAAAAAAATGTGGAAACTAAAATCAACAAGATAATATATTTATAAGGCAAACTTCTAAAGTATGAAAGCAGTTTGCAGGTTTGACTGATCAGCAGTTTATTTTTTAATTACAGGTGTGTGCATATGTTTGTTATCTCAGACAGAACAGTGATGCAACAGCTTCGTTTCAGTTCTGGTAACGTGGGTGGGACAGTGCTGCAACCTGAATCAGTTTTCAGGAATTTCCTGATGGCAAGATAGACTAAAACACAGAGATTGACGCAGGGCAGCAGGATATTTCAAAATTCACTTTCACGCTTGAGCTGTCTGCGGCCTGTATTTGTGATGAACAGGTTTTAAGACTGAGTTAAGTTTGGCACGTTAAAGCAGAATGTGCCTTGTGTGAGAAAAAAGATGCATGTACCATGCTGGTCCGTGCATGCAGCACAGTTAGGTCACATTTAGCCCACGCATTGTAATGACTGACTGCATAGTTCTGGGTTCAGTGCACACACCCGCGGAACTGTGGTTTATTATTACGTATATAAGTGTGTGTGGTGCTGATGAGATCCTTGACTGGCATCAGTCCAATAGCAACAACATTAAATATTTTTAATAGAAGATTAAAGCACTCCATAAGTGCAAAGGCTCTGCAATAATTTTTTTTAATGACAGTTCAAATTTTATTTATTTACTTCTGGAATACGCTGAGCACATATTAATAATTAAACTGGTTTGTTTCAGTGGGAGCAGAGGGATTCCCTCATTCTTTTCCCTTTACTTTCTATTACATGGGGTGTGAGTTAACTTTCATCTCACTTTGTCTGTCATTGCGTGGGCAGACACTACCTTAATATTCCATCTCCACTGCATGTGTCACAGTCTGCATGGAGGCGAGACAGCAAACAGGACAGGAGGAGAATCTGGTGAGAGTCAGGATGGCTATGGGTGGTCTGGAATCCAGAAATGCACCTTTGAATGGCCGTGGCTGCTTCTGGTGTAAGGTCTTTGCCGCAGCAGCAGTAATTTTCGTTTTGGTGTTCTTCATCTGCCTTCATTCTCTGTTCAAGACATCATGCACTAAGGTGAGAAAGATGTAGCAGCACTAACAGAAAGTCTCCTGAGCTAATTTTATTAACCCTCTCTCTTCTCTGTGAATCCAGGTATCTGCTCACAATAAAGCTGTCTCTCCACAGGATCACTCCCCAAAAATCTTGAAGGCCTCTAAACTAAACAGTAAGTGACCTCCCTGAATTCCAAAATTTGTCTAGCTCTCTGTGTGCTGATGGAAGAAAATCATTTCCTCTCCAGAGGGCAATGAAAAGGGGACATATGACATCTTCACGGCGGACAAAGCTGCAGACTACCTGATCTACGGGTGGGTGAAAATCCCAAATCCCACCAGTGAGAACTTCATCCTCATGCAAGTGAACGGTGAATCAAGAAGAACGATCCAACAAAAGAGCACAAATGAGACAAAGATTTTCTTTTTCAATGATGCCAAACTGGTCAAGAATGTGACAATAACTCTTCAATTCCGCGGTCGCTACACCGACAGCTTGTTCCATTTCTATGAACTCTGACCAGCCTGAAAGAATTAAAATTCAATGTCAGGGACTTTTCAATCCAATCCACTGTATTGAGCTATTCAAAGTTGTTGTTTGGGATTTTATGCATATGTGCTGTGTGTTTTCTCTGATGTGTTAAGCGCATGGGTATGTTGAGTCTCACTTGTGAAGATGTAAATTCTTTTGCTAGATGCAAGCAACAAACTGAAGTTTTGATTGCAGGACTTTTGGGAAGGAAACATCTTAGTTGTGAAGAAATACCAACATTCGTAATAACTCAGCTGTGTGGTGGTCAGAGTTTGCATGTTCTCCCAGTTCTCCCCTGCATCGGTCCCCTCAGGGTTCTCCTTTTTTCTGCCCTTGTCCGCAGACATGCAAATTTAGGTTAAGTGGTAGAGATAATGAATGGGTGGAATAAACACTCAAAGAAAAGATTCACATGCTTCAGTACATTCATGATTTGCTGCAGACAATTTGCAGTCAGGTGTGATTGAAACAAAGGAGAAAATCGATAATCTTTTTTTTGTCTTGCAAGGAATGAATGTTGGTGACTTCTCTCATTCAGGTTATTTAGCCAAGGAAGGGAATCTGACTACAGTGTATTCTGTTTTTGGGACTCCGGGGTTCAGTTTGTCCCCGACTGAAATATCTTTTTCTTCTAGCGTTACTAACTGGTTGACATTTTTGGCTGTCAGTGAAATGTCTTGACAGCCTCACAAACAAGGCTGAAAATGGCTGAAAAACCTTAATGTATCACAAAACTTGATGATAACTCATAACATGCTTTATATTTGTGGTATTTATCATTCTGTAAGATCCCAAGGCCTACTACACAATCTCACTCTGACAAAAAGAAAAACTTCAACTGTGTGCTAGTGTCATTTTCATTCTTCTATTGACTACCTTGAATTTCCATAAGCCAACCCACGTACTGATTACAATAAGTAGAAATTGTAGAAGTGAAATCTATATTCCTAGAAACCTTTGTCTCCCGAAATAATACGTTAAGTTGTAAAATTTGTACTTCATTTTGTGATATGTGAGAAAATGGAGACCTGCTGTAGCTTCTCAAGATTGCTGTTATTTTCTGTTTGTGATTTTCAGACATACAATAAAAATAAAATTAACTTGATTGAAAAGTTTGGAAAGATTGGGATTGTGGATCAAGTATCTTATCACCATACAACTCTGAATCCAGCCCTCCTGTGAAACTGAGTTTGATGAAACTCAAATTAAGATTAATTCATTTATATCAGCCGTGTATCTGATGATACTTAAATCCTTCATGAATGTGATTTTATTTTGAAAGTCTTTTGTTTTCCTCCCCATGTCCTGTCAAGCGTCTGCGGTCCTGACTGTCTGTGTGCTTTCACCTGTGTTTCATTATCTCCCTTGCCTGAAGGCTTATACCTGGTGCCTTTCCGTTGTTGTTGATTCCCCTGTGTGAGCATGACCCTTTTCTGTGCTTTGAGCAGTGACTTTTTGCCATCTGCCTTTGATACCTTTGCCTGATCCAGCTACCTTTGCTCTACTGACCCTGCCTGGATTACAGACCCTGAAGCTTGGATTTGTCTGTCTGGTTTGTGAATCCACCATTGTGCCTGACAATAACGTCCTATGGAGTAGTATTTGTCTATCCATCAGGCTTTGATTGGTGAGTGAACAGACTTTGACTCTTTGTGTGTCCCCTTGGGGAATGGTGTTTTAAATGGCTTCAGTTAATGATATTCAATGTCAGCACTTTCTAAATGAGCACACCGAGCACCCAGAGATATATGAAAGAATTTGTGTGTGGAGTTTTTTCACGTAAAGTTGAACAAATCTGAATCATGTGTGACACAGGGGAGTAGTGTTTATAACTTTTGGTGGATGACATCTTGGTTTTGGATGTTTAATGGGTCCAGTTTCAGTGTGTAAAAACCGTAATCCATGTGCTGCCCTTTTGTACCTTCACCACACTCTTATCTTGCCTTCTAGCTGTTGGCAGCTTCCTGACCTCGTGTATGTCATAAAGGTGAGCAATGATTAGCTGCTCTGATTTATTGTACTTATTAATAAAAAAAAAAAAAAACAACTCAGTTTGCCCATTAGACAAGTCAAAAATAATGAGCAGCTTGTATAAAAGCCAACTTGAAATATTTTATATTTAAGGCAAGCTTTATTTCTGATGCAGACATCGTGTTCCTTCAGGCCGATTACACTTCTTTAGATTTGAAATCAATTACAGGGACTCTTACTCTGTCTTCTCCTCTACCACCACGCCCCCCTTATCTTCCCTCTTATCTTCCCCCTCCACAAACATGTAGCCACTGTTCAAGTACCTATATATCACTTTTGACAGGCTGCATGAAAGCACTTCCAAAGTTCATTGTGATTCCTCGTCCATTAACCTCACCTAACAAATTTATTGCCAATTTAAAAGACATCACAACACTCAACATGTTAAAGACACTCACAGCATGTACATGTATGTCCAATAGATTTTTTTATTTTTTTATTTATTTTTTTTTACTCAGTGAGACATACAACTGTTTATTTTACAGATTTGATTTTGCACACGTACAGAACACGTGCACACATGATGCAGTAATTCTAAAATGAATGAGAAATTCCAGGTTGTGAACAACAAAGTAATTCAGAGATTTGATCTTATTTTTTTTTTTTTTTTGTGAACTGCTTTTCCTGTTGAACAATTTGGCCATATTGAATGAGGAAAAAACAAGAAATGACATTACTTTAAAAGCCTGTCTGTGCCTGTAAGCCATTCACATGCAGGACAAAATAGGCATGAGTCATTCAAATTTCTTATCCATGAGACCTACAGGACCCCTAAATACCAATAAGTTCAGTATAGCCTTAAACAAAATCATAGCATGATTTGAGGTATGACCAAGAGTGGACCTTTAGAATTCCCCATGTGTTCAGAAGTCTACTGCTGAATAGGTTCATTTCATTACAGGGACTTTTTTTGTCCCTATAAAGAAGCCAAGTCCCCTCAATGTGAGTAATTCTGGGTCACACCATTTAAACTTAATATAGTATGTGGCCAAACTGTGTTTTTTTTTTTTTTATTTGAAGGTTCTTTGTGGATTATTTTTCAGCAGGTGTGTGGTTTAGTGTCTTCAATAAAACCAACAAACTGAAATGAAAATAAATCTAATTTGCACAGGAGATTGTATGCCATAAGGGCAAATTGAGGATTAAAGAAAGGAACCCACTTGTTGACTCAAACACTGTGGCTAAAGTCAAAAGAATAAACAGAGAAAGAAGAAACAGGCGATGGATAGTTCTGCGCCTGAACAGGATGGCCTCTTTCCAGCCAAGCTTTAATTATCCTTCACGTTGTCAAGTGATATCAGAATGGGGACTTCTTGACCCTTAACATGTCACTGCAATGCTGGGGAGGGGATTCAATCTATGAAGTTATAAAAAAAAAAAAAAGTGATTCGTTAAAGTTAATCCTGCGACTGCACGGCACTTAGATGCTATTTTCATCAATTTAATATTACAGAAACTGGTAAATAATAAATGCGCCACCCAGTCCACCCACACATTCTGGCTGTTGATACTAGTTTGTGTGCTCAGACAGAAATAGGGAGTGTTAAGTGTCGGTATCTGTCCTCTTTCATGCCATCTTGAAAACCTATGAAGTTAATTGAGGAAATGATATAAAATGACATCATCACATCATGTTTGTATTCTGCAAGGATCTTGTCCAGCAAGTTTTTGTGTACTCTCTGTGCTCACAAACTTTCTTTTTTGTGTGTGTGTGTGTGTGTGTGTGTGTGTGTGTTTTGGAAACAGTCAAATTTCCTATAAAGCTATTATAATTTGTCTTTTTGTATCTTATGTATGGCAACAGAACAAATTTAAGAGTAAAATAACAGAAAACATGCAAGAGTGGCCATCAATGGAGATCCACTTGAAAGTAGCTCAGCTTCCCAAGGAGTAGCTCAACTTATTCAATTCTGTAATAAAAGGGGGGGAAAGGACCCAAATCTTTAAGTGAGGCTGTTATGCAGTTGTAAAGTGATGTGAATATTCTTTACTTTTGAAAAAAAATTGACTTCTCTGAGAGAGGGGGAAAAAAATAAAAATAAAAATAAGATCTGTCATTCCAGCAGGCTCGCTGTCACAGTTTTGGTCCTCTGGGTTTTAAAGCTTTGGTCACTGTCTTTTTGGGGCTTTTTATGGCTTTATTTCAGACAGTAATTGGCAGAGACTGACAGGACACACGGAGTCACCCACGTTACTAAACATTTTTTTTTTCTTTCTTTCTTTTTTTTTTTTTTGGGGTGAAAACATGAATAGTCAATTTACCAAAACAACCTATTACAGAATTGTGTCAAGAGCACCAACAAGTCTCACCATGAACAAGCAATGCCATGTGAGCGGCAAGTCAAAACTTCTTCGGGCAGAAGCAGATTCAGATCAGCAATCTGCCTTGACCGGTTCGGTTGAGAAAAAGCTGAAGGAGGAAATGATTAAATACAAACAAAACATACGGAGTGAAATACTATTGTCAGTATGTATTGACAGGGAGTGTTGATAGCACATTTGAGGCTGATGGTAACTGATGGTAAGCAGTTATGGCAGCAGCAGGCTTGAAACAGGAAAAAGTTGTAAACAGGAACATGGGTGCAGCAGTGATTCAGTATTTGTGGTATGAGGACAGAATGAAAACACCCACAAATATTGGAATTTGCATAAACAATGAAAAGGTATTTGAGCCATTGTTCACAGGAAACTGTTTATTACAGCAGCCTTGACCAATGACTAAATGCAATAAAATGGCCAGCACCCCCTTAGTTTCAGAAACGGTCCCAGGACAGGCCATGCTAATGTACACCGCCATTATTGCAGTCTTAAAGATGCCAGTCCTGGTTAATTTGGCAACACCTTTAGGACCCCTGATGTCAGATCACCTGTGTTGAGTGGAAGGCAAATTTCTTTTTACGGACACACAAAAATGGAGTACACCAATATCTAGACTCCAGTTGCTGAATCTGGTCTATCACCCTACAGCTGTCAGTGGCATTAACATCACAACGTAAACTGACTGTGGTAAATGTGCCAGTCAGTCAAACTGAGAGGTGATATTCGAATCTTGTTCCATTCCTTGCCTGCTTTCACTCCTGCTGTAACTTTGCCGGATTTGATGGTCTACAATTGACGATTTAAAAGGCATGATGGTATTTGTGGGAGGTTGTAAATAGAAACTTTAGTATTGACAGTGTACTCATTTCATTTAAACAGATCTTTGCTGTGTTGGCTCTGTGACTTTCCTGTGTGATTAATGCTATCATTTACCACCTAACAGACACAAATGAAAAGTATATTTATCAGTTTAGATAATACTTCCCATGGAAATTCTGAAATCTAAATCACAATTGGATACACAGCTACACTAAGGAGTAGGAGTAAAGAGGTGATATTCATTAAAATTTTTTCCCCCCCCTTGCGTATTTGGAAAAGTCTGTGGTGGGCTTCCTGACGTCAGAAAAACCATCTTTCCATTTAGTTCAGTCCATCAGCTTGCCCATCTGATTAACTTTACACATTTATGTGTGTATTGTTTATGCAAATCTCGCCTACGGTCTCTTGACTCTCACCCAGTTCCTCTTCTTTTGATCTAGTGAAGGAGGTGAAGTAGGAACAGCATATTTCTAGCAATTTCACTGGTCTGTCTTTCCGCCATGACACACAAACATCCTCTCTGACTACAAAGAGCATACCACACGGGTCAGATGATTTCCTGTGCAACAGTCTGGTTCAAACCAGGTAAACAGATTGTCCATTCATACACTTTTAGTTAACCCTGATGTTCATAGTTCATTATCAGATGACGGGAAATTGAACATGTCGCGACACATCCACGTTGCCTCACAATGGTGATGCAAACACACAACCAGTGTGAATGACTCAGTTTCTAATATTAGCTGACATAACATACACTTTCCTTTCTTCTAATTCATTTGATCCTCTTTCCTCTAATTGTAGGAAACCAGACATGACTATAACTACTTCAATGCAAAGTAATTATTCAGTCTCTGATGGAAACTAATTTATGTCCTTTACACCTGAGCAGGGGGATTAGTCAAAAAGCTGTCTTTGTATTCTGCATTATTCATTATGAGTGGAAGTCCAGATTGAGGGCGTCCTCGGGTTCAGTGGCGGTTAGGCTGAATTCTTTTGGTTTGTGGTGCCGTTACATGCTGCTGAGTCCTGCAGCACATCAGTACAGTTGGACCGGCTCACAGTGGTCCACCATCTGTTCATCTTTCTCTCACTTTCCTTTTAACCCAAGTACTGGTACTTTTGGTGGTGTGGACAAGTTCCAAGTCATTCTTTAAAATGGAAATGCTGACTTTCAGATTTTCATTTGCTGTAAGTTATAATCATCAAAGTGAAAAGAAATAAAGCAGTCTGTAATGAATCTGTGTGCACTTTTTGGACTGAATTACTGAGATAAATGCACTTTTTGACGATAGTCAAATTTTTTTTTTTTGAGATGCAACTGTTGTCTGTTTGATTCTGTTCATCTGAACATGCAACCACGCCCACCTCACCTGGACTTTCCCCTTACCTGCTGCACACAGCTGGTCCTGATCACCACTCAGTCAGTATAAAAGCCTCTCCTGCTCACTCGCTCTTTGGCAGATTGTTTTAGCCCTCATGTAAGACTTTCCAGCACGTGTCACCGGATTGAGTCCCCTTGTTGCCAATTGTGTCTTTCTCTGAGCCGTCTCCCTCATTTCTGCCCTGGAAAACTGACCAGCCTTCTGATGCTGACCTCACCTGTTTTCTCTGCTCCTTTTCTGCCACCCCCAGAAG